>NC_085841.1:197636956-197958371 GCF_035594765.1 Anolis carolinensis
TGCTGAACTTAGCGATACCAATTGAAGATAGAAGATATTACAAGGACAAGAATAATTTTTATATAGTGAAAAAGCACCCAGACATGTTCGATATCTGGATGGGAATAGAAAACATATCATTGAAATGCAAAGGGATCTTCTAGCCAACTGAGAGAATGAATTTAATAACATAAACTTTTGTAGACGAAGGCCGTCTCTACACTGGGCACATTACTCTGGGGTATTTCTGCCCAGGTGGTGTCCTGGATCCAACATGTACCAACAAGTTAAAAACTTAATTTTTCCAACAGGCATTTGATAATGTTTAGACAGTAACCAGAACTGATTGCTAGTCACTTGGCATTTTATATCTACACTAGCTGTGCCCGGCCACGCGTTGCTGTGGCGAAGAATGGTGGTATGGGAAATAAAGTATTGAGGAATTGGTGGTAGTTAAGGTAAAGGGTAAACGTTTTCCCCTGACGTTAAGTCCAGTCATGTCTGATTCTGGGGGTTGGTGCTCATCTCCATTTCTAAGCCGAAGAGCCGTCGTTGTCTGTAGACTCCTCCAAGGTCATGTGGGATGACTGCATGGAGCAGCGTTACCTTCCCACCGGAGCAGTACCTATTGATGCACTCACATTTACATGTTTTTGAACTTCTGGGTTGGCAGAAGCTGGGGCTAACAGTGGGGGCTCTGTCAGTTCCCCCAATTCAAACCTGCGGCCTTTCGGTCCAGAAGTTCAGCAGCTCAGCGCTTTAACATGCTGTGCCATCAGGGGACATTATTTCCTAAAGGTTGTGAATATACAATATTTCTGATTGTTTTTTTTTTTGTCTGTTGGAGGCAAGTATGAATGCTGCAATTAGGAAAAATGATTAGGATGTAATGGCCTTGCAGATTTAAAGCCTAGCTGTTTCCTCCCTGAGTGATTTTTTTGTTGGGAGGTGTTAGCTAGCCCTGATTGTTTCCTGTCTGGAATTCCCTTGTTTTCAGAGTGGTGTTGTTTGTGATATTTTATATGCTTCTACTGTCTGTGGCCCTGAGAAAACAGAGGATTGGCCAGACTTTGATGATGGGAATCCTTTGTTGGGAGATGTTAGCTGGCCCTGATTGTTTTCTGTGTGGAATTCCCCTATTTTCAGAGTGTTGTTCTTTATTTAGTGTTCTGATTTTAGAGATTGTATTGTTCTGTTTTATTATACCACATTAATTTTTATATATTCTGATTTTAGTGTTTTTGAATACTTGGAGCCAGATTGTATTCATTTTCACGGTTGACCGCAACACAATAATAATAATAATAATAATAATAATAGTAAGGATAGTAATGATAGTAATAATAATGACTTTGGTAATACATAGTGCTTCACTGCCTTCTCAGCTTCCTTTCTGGAAGAATCCTTTCTTGGGAGGTGTTAGCTGGCCCTGATTGTTTCCTTTGTGGAATTTCCAATTTCCTTGCTTTATTTACTTTCTTTATTTCTTTATTTCTTTATTACTATCCTGGTTTTAGAGATTATATTGTTCTGCATTATTCTATCCTAGAAATTATTTCATATCAAAGTAGAATCTCACTTATCCAACATTCGATTATACAATGTTCTGGATTATCCAACACAGTCTGCCTTTTCATAATCAATGTTTTTGTAGTCAGTGTTTCAAATTCATTGTGATATTTTACTGGTAAATTTGTAAATACAGTACAGTAGAGTCTCACTTATCCAACATAAGTGGGCTGGCAAAATGTTGGATAACCGAATATGTTGGATAATAAGGAGGCCTTAAGGAAAAGCCTATTAAATATCAAATTAGGTTATGATTTTACAAATGAAACACCAAAACATCATGTTAGACAACAAATTTGGCAGAAAAAGTAGTTCAATACGCAGTAATGCTATGTAGTAATTACTGTATTTATGAATTTAGCAATATATCATGATATATTGAAAACATTGACTACAAAAATGCGTTGGATAATCCAGAACGTTGGATAAGCGAGTGTTGGATAAGTGAGACTCTACTGTAATTACTACATAGCATTACTGCGCATGGAACTACCTTTTCTGTCAAATTTGTTGTATAATATGATGTTTTGATGCTTAATTTGTATAACGATTACCTAATTTGATGTTTAATCAGCTTTTCCTGAATCCCTTCTTATTATCCAATATATTTACTTATCCTGCTGGCCTGTTTATGTTGGATAAGTGAGAGTCGACTGTATATTGATCATCTTATATTATCTGCTTAGAACTGGATTATATGAGGCCCCTTCTTCACAGTTGTATAAAATGCACACTGAAGTGGATTATATGGAAGTGTGGAGTCAAGATAATCCAGTGCAAAGCAGATAATATAAGATTATAAATGGGTTATATAGCTGTGTGGAAGGGCCTTGAGTCTACACTGCCATATAATCCAGTGCAAATTAGATAATCTGTGGAAGAAGCCTAAGTGAGGCCTAAATTTGCCTGTCCCCTAACTGAAGCCTGGCTGTCCCTTGGTTGCTAGGCAACGAAGTGGGCAGAGATTAGCCCTCTAAACTGGCAGCAATTGGATAAAAACAATTATTGCTCTCCCTCTAATTAGGACATTATTTTTCTTTTCTTTTTGTTGTATCAACCTAGAGGCGTGGATGATGGGTTGTGTTGTCAAATTTCGAGGTTGGGGGGCCTGTAGTTTTGTTGTTTTGTCCACTGCCCTGATGCCATCACTCTTTTATATATATAGATTCTGTGCATTCAGCTGGGCTGCTATATTGATTACATGGATTTTTTATTTTAATAGAGGTTGTTTTATCCCATTTGTATACCTGGTTTATGTAATGTTATTATTGTTTTCATGTTGATATATTTTATTTTATGTATTATGTATTTTATGTATGGCATCTTTGTGTGCTATTTTGTAAGCCGCCCCGAATCCCTATGGGAAATGGTGGTGGGGTATAAATAGGTAAAGGTAAAGGTTTTCCCCTGACGTTAAGTCCAGTCATGTCTGACTCTGGGGGTTGGTGCTCATCCCCATTTCTAAGCCGAAGAGCTGGCGTTGTCCGTAGACACTTCCAAGGTCATGTGACCGGCATGACTGCATGGACCGCCGTTACCTTCCCACCAGAGCGGTACCTATCGATCTACTCAAATTGGCATGTTTTCGAACTTCTAGGTTGGCAGGAGCTGGAGTTAACAGCGGCCACTCACGCCGCTCCCGGGGTTTGAACCTGGGACCTTTCGGTCTCCAGCTCAGTGCTTTAACGCACTTCGCCACCGGGGCTCCTTTAAATAGTTTTATTATAATATTATTATTACCTACTGAATCTGAAGTGAGTATCCAGATGGTCCAGTCATACCCAAGTCACCACTGCTGCTCCTTGGTGGCCTCTGAATTCCCTAGAAGTGCTTAGCTATCACCTGTGACATCTGTTCATGTCAGAACCAGGAGCCACATGATCAGCAAGGAAGGAGAAGAGTGGCCTCCTCTTTCTTGCTGTTTATATGGGTATGCCATCTTGGCATCAGCAGATGTGACCACAGTGGTCAGGCATTCACAGGAATGTTCTTGGTCAGTGGAGTGCTGTGGAGATGATATGGGAATGAGTCATCCCCTTTTTCTGCACTGATCAGCACAAGGAAAGGATGATAGCAGTAGTGTTTGTCTGGATGGTGTATTAAGATGAAACAGACCCAATCCAGCTTTCCAGATGGTCACGAAGTCCCAGGATTTCCTGCAAATCTCTGTATCCCCTAACTTTGCCTGAAATTAGGCTAAGGACAGAAAGCACAGGATATTTGCTGTAAACTACTACATGTCATATAGAAAGCCAACACTGAAGACAATCCCTAAGTTTGCTTCCTGAGATGCATCTGAAGAAATAGTCTTATGACTTCATCAGACAGTGTGCTTTTAGTGGTATGTGCCAGTTGACCTTCCCTTTTGCAGTGGAGCCTGCTAAATCCCATCCCACAATGTGGAGCCACTTCTGGCAGGGCTCCATCACAAAAGGAAAGGTCAATGACCATATGCCACCGCCACGGCAACAAGAGAGACTTCCTGTGTTGAATTGAGATCAACGGGGGAAGCCAGGCAGCCAACTCTACACCCCCCCCCCCCCGGTAGGATGCGGTGACAAGTGAGTCAGGTAATGCAGGACGTTGGGTGTGGTGATTCTTTCAGCCCATCTGATGAGGTCGTAATTCTACAAAATATATATTACCAACTTCATTGTCTCAGTTAAACATAGAAAAATGCTGCATAAAGTCTACCATATCACCCGGGACTTTGACTTTACAAAAACTGTCCAGACCCTCCTGGAAAACCGCAGCTTCTATGTGGAGTTTCAGGGCCAGAAAAGCAGATGGAGGTGGCAAAAGAATGGTTTACCCCAAGGCAGCATTCTTGCACCGACCTTATTTAACATCTTCACGAAGATCAGCCACTACCACCACTCACAAAGAGCTTTATATATGCTGATGACCTTGGCCTTACAACAAAAACAAAAGATTTTGAAACAGTTGAAAACCAACTCACTAATGCCTTGAAAGATCTCTCCAGCTACTACAAAGAGAACCACCTGAAGCCTAACCCTGCCAAGACACAAGTGTGTGCTTTCCACCTACGTAACCGTGAAGCCAACAGGAAACTGAAAGTTACTTGGGAAGGCCAAGAACTCGAACACTGTTTCCCTCCTAAATATTTTGGTGTCACCTTAGACCGAACACTAACATATAGGAAACACTGCATGAACACCAAGCACAAAGTAGCTGCACGCAACAACATCCTGTGGAAACTGACTGGCAGAGCATGGGGTGCAGACCCACAATTAATAAGAACATCAGCTTTGGCCTTGTCTTTCTCAACTGCTGTGCCTGTCCTGTCTGGCACAAGTCTGCCCATGCAAAGCAGGTGGACATAGCACTAAACGAAACATGCAGAATAATCACAAGATGCCTTAAACCTACACCTGTTGATAAACTCTACAAGTTAGCTGGCATTGCCCCCCCTGACGTGCGATGGGAAGTTGCTTCAAACAGCGAGATAAATAAGGTCGAATATTGTGAAAGCCATCCACTGCATGACTATTAGCCTCTTCCCACCAGACTCAAATCAAGGAAGGGCTTCATGAGAACCACCACTCCTCTTGATGTTCCTCCAGCAGCAGCAAGGGTATCCCTCTGGGCAGCTAAATCTGGCAATCCCAACTGGATGGCCCCCCATGAGGGTCTTCCTCCAGGGGTAAACCAAGAATGGGCAACTTGGAAGTCCCTGAACAGACTCAGAAGTGGAGTGGGCAAATCTAAAGACAACTTGGCAAGGTGGCACTACCTGGAGGAATCCTCCACCTTGTGTGACTGTGGAGCAGAACAAACAACTCCGCATATGTATGCTTGCCCACAATGTCCTACCTTTTTTACAGAGGAGGAGTTGCTTAAAGCTACGGACAATGCGGTTATATCAAATGCAACATGTTATTATATTAATTCTTCTTAAAACATTTTTTCAAGTTTCGTCTGATTAGTACATTGAATTGGCAGAGACTTATTCATGGTCATTTTCTTCTCCAAATTTTGTGACTTGGTTCTTAGGCCAAAGTATCAAAAATGTGTGTTGTGGGTTAAAATGCATACAAAAAGTTCTTGGGTTTATATATTGAAAATAAAGAGCTGATTTTTTTTTATCACATAACAGATTGATATAAAAGTGAACAAAGCTGACATGAAAATGAGCACATGTGAAACTTGTTTGGAAGCAGACTGTTTTATCTGCTACTCTTCTATCTTTGCACATACGGCAACCCTATACCTTCCTGCACCTCTTGTTTGCTACTTCATACATGTAAAGTCTCCACTTAGGACTCAACCAAACTGAGCTTCATGGAAACAACTCAATTTTTTTCATTACAGCATTAAATCATGAATCGAAATTAAAGTAAATGAATTTTTGCATACTCTACATATTGGCTGGAAATGTATAGGGGTAAGCTTCCATTAGGTCCATGCAATGTGTTTTTAAGATAATTGTGAAGTGACTATTCACTATTTACTTGTGGAACAGCTGCCCCCCACCATATCCTGCATAACCTAGCAGTTAATCCAGAAGGATAAGATTTTCTTTGTGCTTCCTGTTACCAAAACACAGCTTCGCATTGCCCCATGGCCTTCCCTGACCATTAGTGGCTGTGGGAGAATGCACCAACATAGATATGTCAATTGCATTAATTAGGGAAGGAGTTGTGGGAGATTCAGGTATAGTGTTGCATTATGCTTTTCCAAGAACATATGGGATCAAAAGTATTATGTGCTATTTTCATTGTGGCTCATAAATATTAGTGGTGATGCTTTCCTAACAAATGCAGTTCCAAGAGCTGCATTGCAGCACTGTCAATATCAATGTGCAGAAAAAATCTGGTCCATATGAATTCTATAAACATTATGTCAGAAGCCCTTTCCAAAGTTCAGAATCTTAAAAAAATCCGAAGGACACCTGTGTTCTCATTAGCACTGTGATTTTAATAGTAGGAAATGCAAATCAGATTAGTTCCCTTAGAAATGCAGATTCAACAAAATTCTCTAGCATCCCACACAGTTGATAAATCACATTGCAACAAATGCAGAAAGACTGGGAAAAGACTGTCCATGAATCCCTGCCAAATGTGGTCAACTGTTGAGATCCTCTGTTAAGAACCTCTGAAATCAACATAATGATGTGATATTATGACATCTTCCCTAACTCAGCTTTTTAATTATCTCCAAATCTCAATTCTTCAGGGTCTCCCCCCTCTTTTCTTAGATGCATCATACTCAGGGTGCTTCCACACAGCAATAAAACTTGTGCCGAAACAGGGTAAAATAACCTTTGGCGAAGGCTGTATTCTACACCCATCCACCCAAACCCTGGGCTTTGGAATTGGGATGGCATGAAGCCACCCTGAAGCTCCCCATCTACCCCCTAAAACTTATTTCAAAAGGTCAGCTGCTGCCATAAAGCCTTTCCTCACATTCTCCTGGCACAAGAAAATGACGCCTGAGGAGTTGAGAAGGAAAATACTACCTCATTGCCCCCAAACCTGCAAGGAGAGGCTTTATGGTGACACCTGACATTTTAAGTAAGTTTTAGAAGGAAATTGTGGACTGTGGAGTGGGATGGGCCCCAAAGGAGCCCAAAAGGTATGAGATGGCTATGGGAGCTAACTCCCGGTTTAGTGGAAAGAGACCCTGGAAGTCAGTCCCCACAAGCCCAATACATCATAAGACCTGGTCCTTTAAGGAAGGCTCAGATCTAATGAGGTATTTCATTAATTCGGAATAAACCTTGGTTTATTCTGAATTAATTCATTTTTACTGGAGGCATCATTTGAATGCCTCTGTTAAAAACTGAGACAGGTCCGATATTTTGAACCTGTCTGGGTGTGTCCTCACTAATTAACCTCCATGGAATAATAATATCATTTTTCTCTTCCAAATGTGTATTAGATACTCCCAAGAGTTATTTAAACATAGTATTCTTTATCACAAGACATGCCATATTTTCTTCCCAACCCCAGAGTGTGCAATATAAGTTTCTATACTGGTAAATGAATGGAAGTTGCTTCCATCTTTGCTGAAGACCAATGCATGCAGTTAGCTGCATTTAACTGTGAAGGAGAGGGGAGAAGAAAGGCTTGAAGCAAGAATTCCTCTTGCTAGCATTTGCTAATCTTAGTAAATCCATCCTGGATTATTCAATTGTGCTACTCCATTTAAAAATCATAGAAATCCATTGGAATATTAGGAAGGAGCCCAGGACACTTCCAGACATATTTTAAATCCACTTTGGAGCAAGTTTAAGAAACCCTCTCTGAAGCAGGTTTAAGTCCCCACACCCCAGGAAAAAAACAGGCTTTACCCGTTGGCTATCTCCAATTGATATCCGAGGCACCGGCATTCAAATTAATTTGAACCTGCAGCAGAGAGTTCCGCAGATCCATCGCAAAGGAACAGAGTGGGACCGCAGCGGACTATTATTAAAAACTCTTTTTTTCTCTTTACTTTCCCCTTCCCTGAACTATGTAACAAATCCCCCCAATAAAAGTAGCATTCATTTTATAACAGTAACACTCTCTATCTGGTTATTTTGTGTCTTTCCTTGACTCCTTTTTACATGCAATCCTCCCCCTCCCTCTCACTAACCCCGTCCGCCCTTTAAACTCTGGCTGAGACTCCTCCGCCATAGGTTAATATGGCGGACGATACAAATTGGCTCATATCTCTATCAAAATTACCCCTAGCACGCTCTTCTTTTAGTTCTAACACTTCCTAAGGCTCCTGACCCAAGGACCACCAGCGGAACCAAAATCGGCCCAGTTCTCGGCACCTCATCAGCTGACTGTCAAACGGAACCGACTGCTCTTTTCAAGCCAAACCGCTCTTTTCCAGCCTTATCCCGGACTTTCTTCTCCCCGCGACCCGCGGGATGGTTTTAAGAGATCACCAGTCCTTTCTGTGAACTGTGGATGATGGATCGCTCTCCCTGCTGGGGAGATATAGTTCTCCAAGGACCTTCACCCTCTCTACAGCTGCCAGGAGGGTGCCCGGACGGGCGCCCTCCATGTTTCGTTCACACCTTCATAATTTTATGAATGAGAAGAACACTTTTCCCAAACCTACCCCTGAACTTATGAAATCCTATACTTCCAAAGACTGCAACTCACATGTACTTCTTCCCCTTGCTATTTCTATGAATTCCTTCCACCACAGATGAACTCTTCTCCCAATGTACCTGTGTATTTTTATATCCTATGAACTTGGACACCCTCATGAATTACTATTATATGAATTTCAAATTGTTGGGCTAACTTCATGAATTGTAAAATCATGCTGCTAAAACTCCACTTTTACGAATTTCCACGCTGGGTTCTCCAGGTGTTATGAACTTCGTTCTTATCAAATATTTTCAATTGTTTATATCATTCATGATTCCCCTTTATGAAATGTAACTCACTTTTATGAATTCTCCCTTATTTCCATGAAATCTATCTATCTGCCTGTACGTATTTGTACTCTTTGGAATCCCCGGAAAATATGTATTTTTCCCAGCCTGGGTTATATTCCAACTTTATTTTATTTTTCATTTTATTTCATATAATTGTCAAATCATGAAATCAAATAGGAAATATTTTGAACTCAACATGAACCCCAGAACCTATCCCATTTCCTATGACCCAGGCTTCCTTTCCCAAAAACAAAAGGATAATCTGCCACCGCTAAATCCAATCAAATTCAAATTGCATGGACAATATAGGGCTTGAGTCACCGAATTCGGAGTTGTTGACCTAAAGGTGATTCGCCCCAAGGCAAACATTGTCATAGCTCATCCAAAGAAATATCCAGGACACCTCAGGAAGGCGCCCTGCAGAGCCTGTCAATATGGCTCATCACCACCCATCTTTGCTTCCATCTCTGACAACCCAAGGCATATCTAAAATCTGTATACGTGACAGAAACCCGGACATCCTTGATTGCTGCCATTAATAGAATAGCACCCTTTAGAAATCAGTCTAGCAGGACTTAATCCTCTGGTTCCTGTCCCCATCACCCCATTGTTTCGCTAACTCCCGCCTTCTCTCTCCTGATTGGCCCGAGTGGAGACGTAAGGCAGCTTCCTATTGGGCCAACGGAGCGAAGCGGGAAACGAAAGCCCGCCTCGTTCAACCTTCTAGCCTATCAACGGTCAGATGGGCGGGGAAGCAGGGCGGGAAATTCAAAGGGCTGTCAGATTGAAATTTTGTATAAATATGGCTTTATTTTGATTGTATAGTACTTCTAGTAAGTCGAATGATCGCTACTAGAGTCCTCTTCAGCTGAATTGCTCAATAAAGACTCCTTGGCGGATTTTCCTTCAACTTTGGCGGACCTTCTTCATTTCGGCTTCAGGTTGTATTGCGGCTCGTATTTTCCTTTTGGCTCCGCCAAGGTCCGTTCTCTCAGGACTGGATAGGGTCAATCCTTAAGGGCCCCGATCCCCTAAAACGCGGTCGACAACACAATGAGCCCAAAAAAGCCTTAAAAATAAAGGAAAACTCACCAGGTTGCCATTAAGCCTCTGTGAAGGCCTCCTGGAATGTTTGGACGCCTCATGTAAAAATCTGACAGGTCTCGGGATATGGGCCCTGTCTGTAAAGGCCCCCAGTTTGATTACAATGGAGTTATTTGCATACTTTTGAGTGTAATATTATTTCTCATATGAAACCTCTTGCCAAAGCACAAAAGTTAAATTGGCACCAAATAGTCCCTCCTTGTTTCCTTATTTTGTGAAGTCTCAAAGCTTTAGGCTATTGTTCTATCCCTACTTGCATGGGAGTAAACATAGTTCTGAATGACTACAGATAAGATTGTACCTGAGGTGTATTATAGGAGAAATGGATAGCTTACATGGTATAGTGGTTGGAGTATGACTCTGGAGACCAGGATTGAATTTCCTACTCAGCCCTGGAAAACGAATACATGACTTTATATGGACTGCATACTCTCAGTCTCAGAAAGTGTCATGACAGCTTCATATCAGGGTCACCATTTGTCAGAAATGAGTTGAATGCACACAAATGAGGCTCCCCTCTACACAGCCAGATAAAATCCAGATTATCTGCTTTGAACTGGATTATATGGCAGCGTAAACTCATATAAAAGGTAAAGGTTTCCCCTGACGTTAAGTCTAGTCGTGACCGACTCTGGGGGTTGGTGCTCATCTCCATTTCTAAGCTGAAGAGCCGGTGTTGACCATAGACACCTCCAAGGTCATGTGATCGGCATGACTGCATGGAGCGCCGTTACCTTCCTGCCGGATTGATCTACTCACATTTGCATGTTTTCGAACTGCTAGGTTGGCAGGAGCTGGTGCTAACAGCGGGCGCTCATTCCGCTCCCGGGATTTGAACCTGGGACCTTTTGGTCCACAAGTTCAGCAGCTCGGCGCTTTAACACACTGTGACACCAGGGGCCCCTATAGTCCAGTTTAATTCAGATAATCTGGATTATCTACTTTGATAATCTGGATTATATGACAGTGTAGAAGGGGCCTGAGAGGCATAGGTGCATTACTCCTTGATCAGAATAATCAGCCCTTCATAGAAAATACAATAAAATTGTGATTGATTTTCAATGTGTTATCTCCGTCAATATGAGAAAAGTGCTAAGGAAAGAAAATGTAACAGAGTTAAGTGAAATTCTTCTTTGGGGAGACAATGCCCTCATTTTGCACTAGCATCACCACCTGTAAGTACACTTCTGATTGCACTGTATGCATTTTTCCTGTCAATCATCCATTATATAGCCATCTTCTTTGGCAATAGCATGTCAGAACTCCCTGAATACATCCTCTGAAATGGATCTACTGCCTATGAATTTGTATATATTACTTGCGGCTGAATTTTCACTACCCAGATCCCATTTCAAAGTTGATAAAACACATTCCTTAAAACACTCCCCCGCCTTTCACATGTTTCTTCCCCAACAGAATGATTCCTGGTTTTTTAATAATCAGCAACATGGATTAGACTAAGCATTCCATTAGTGCACTCTTGTAGGTTTGCAAAAGACTAATCAATTACTCAGAATATTCAGCTTTTGTTCAAGTAGATTATAATTATACAGGAACAAGACAGCACATTGCATTGGCTACTGGCTGGTTATTTAAAGATGCAAGGTTGCTCAGGGAAAGAAAGCATACTAAAATGTGTGCTGGAAAACTTAGCACTTCATAATACCTCCAGCGGATGGTGGTGGCTGGTGGCATCTGCACTCCACTTCACTGCGGGGCATGGGGAATCTGGCGCCCCACATTGCCTGTATCCAAGGGTGGGCAATCACATGGCGGGGAAGTATAAACATGCATGGTGTGCATGGCCTCACCCCATAGATTGTATGGCAACATGAGACTTCTCCCGTGTTGCCATGCTGGTAGCATGTGCCAGTTCCTCCCTCTTTCAGCCACCGAGTTGGGAGCCAGCCAGTTCCCTGGGTCACCTGGGCTAAAATTGGTGCATGCAGCCAATTTAGCCCAACGTGAGGAGGTTGTTAGAGAAGTGGAAGGAGCAAGCCTGTTAATGTATGTATAAGGAGGAGTTATTACACTGGAGTAAAAGAATTATTCCAGATCTTTAATCCGAACATTCATATATTGAATGCCAGGTATTCCTCTCATCCTTCCAAAGTCCTCCAATGGTAGAAGAGAGGTGGAGAAAATTGATGGTAGGGTGAAACTATGCTTCACCAAAGGAACAAGCATTGATCAATGCCACTGCAGTACGTTATATGAGCAAACTTCTCCTTCCTTCCTTCCATAAAGAAGGGTAGCTAAAGCATAGATTTGGTGGGTGAAAAGAATGAAGGCAAATATGATAACAAGTTCCCTGGTCACTAAAAGAAATTGTCAGATGATGTAAAATTAAAGGTTCCTATGATCCTGTCTGAACTTGGAAGCTAAACCTTGATTAAAAATACAAGGTGCTATAGGCTATATTTCAGAGGATGGAAGTTCAAAACCAACTTCAAGCATTATTTATGTAAGAAAACCCTTTGAAATTCATGGGGTAGACAGGTGATTTCAGGTCATAGACACATAAACACATCAAAATATATGGTGCTGCTGTGTCTGTATAAACATTGTGAGATACAGTATTTTTAGAAATACAGTAGAGTCTCACTTATCCAACATAAACGGGCTGGCAGAATGTTGGATAAGCAAATATGTTGGATAATAAGGAGGCATTAAGGAAAAGCCTATTACACATCAAATTAGGTTATGATTTTACAATTTAAGCACCAAAACATCATGTTATACAACAAATTTGGCAGAAAAAGTAGTTCAATATGCAGTAATGCTATGTAGTAATTATTGTATTTACGAATTTAGCACCAAAATATCATGATGTATTGAAAACATTGACTACAAAAATGCGTTGGAGAATCCAGAACATTGGATAAGCGAGTGTTGGATAAGTGAGACTCTACTGTAAATAATATTACTAACTAGGATCTTACAAAGACCCCAGAACTGGCCTTCCTGAGTTTTTTTTTCAAGGAAATAATACAAACTCCTAATCGGTTATTTGTTAGTAACTGCCAGATTAGCCATCATGTACTATATTTCTCTCTCATACATTTTAGCAGAAGCTCATGCTTTCTTTGTTAATGTCGCCTAGGGACCCAATAACCTAAAGGCATATTCTAATTTTACTTTAAGTGAGGCACAGATCTGCACCCTGGATTTTAAAAGTTCATTTTATCTGGTAACAATTTAAGAATGAACATTGGAACAGAGCTTCTCACAAACATGTACATGTGTATGTATATGTACAGTGTGAACACATGTGTAATATAATAGATGAATATCTCCATTACAAAATGGATGCTGATGAATACTCTTTTGTGCTTATAAATCTAAGAATAAATATGGTTGATGGGACAGAAGTATGGGGTCTTTGTAATCTTATGAAGTGGTGGATCATTACAATCCTTGGAGTATGTGAATAAACTGGACCTGCAAAAGTTAATCTCTAAGACCTCATCACATGTACAGCCAGAATCACCACAGATTGTGGCAAATCCAGTGATACCCGGTGTGGGCACAGGGAACCTGTCACCCTACACCCCGCATCACCCGGCTTCCCCCCGTCCCCATCCCACGAGGGAAAGTGTCAACTGCCCACCTTCCACTGATCTCAATTTAACATGGGAAGCCTTCCACGTTGCTGCCACAGCAGCATACTCCAATTCCTCTTTAGTTTTGCGATGGAGCCCCGCCGGAAGTAGCTGCATATTGTGGCAAGGGAGCCACTGGGCTCCATCACAAAGCTAAAGAGGAACTGACTGCTACCAAAATTTACCCGGTCTGATAAGGTCATAAAAAGAAGTTACAGTTTTAATCATAGATAAAAACTACTTTTTAAATGAAAGGATATTTTCTGTAAACAAAATTGTCTTTGATCTAGTCATGAGATTTAATAGGAATTATGTTTTATTTAGTCTTTGACCAGAATCCATCAAATCAATAAAATCTTCATATTCTGAAGTGTTTGAGAAGACGTGTGTGTATGAGATTAAATATGGAAATAAACTGGCAGCCCTACACATCCACATCTAGGACTAGATGTGTGACTTTGAATCTCAATCTGTCAAACCATGGTTGTGCTGAGTTAGGACTGCTACCAATAGAACATGATCTTCTCCATGGTAGAAGTAGTAACATCTATTGATTATCACTAGTACAAATGAGGAAGAATTTCAATTCTAATTCTAAAATGCTTAGATATCCAGGATAGAAATGAATTTTAAAGGTTCTGCCTGTGAAAAAAAGCAAACCTGGAGAATTTTTCCCCCCAGTTGCAGCAAAGACATCCTTAGCTTTAAAATATCATTTTTTGATGGATAGATTTTTTTTAATTTGTTTTGTTTTGTCGTTTTATCCCACTCCCACCCTCCCCTCCTTGTACATACAATTTATACAACAAACTACAGAAGTTACATTTGAAATATCAGTCTTAATCTTAATTTTTCCACTCCACATCTTAGTACGTCCTCTAAATAGTTCTTAACTTGTTCCCACATCCCCTTGATTATTGCAATCTTTTCAATTTTATCTATATTATTCCATTTGCCATTTGTGATTCCTACATTTAACATATCAACTATATACTTATACCAATTTGTCAGAGTCCATTTTGTTTTATCTTTTCAACCCCTCACTAAAACAATTTGTGTGCATACTATTAATTTGTCAACCATTTTTTCTTTTTGTATATTCTTCACTTCCGTTATCCTTGCATGTAGTACATTTCTATTAACTATTACTATTTGTAGATTTAGCATTCTATTGATTTCTCCTTCAACCATTCTCCAGTATTCTTGCACTCGATTGCACTCCCATATCATATGATTGAACACCCCTCTTTGTTCACAACAGTGCCAACACCTATCTTTCATCCCTGGTAAAAAAAAATGTGAAAGTTGTGCAGGAGTTCTGTACCACTTTTGTAACATATTCCTTCTTGCTTCCCTTAATACATTGTACTTTTCTTTTGCTATATTACTTATTTCCCTTTGTATATCTTCCCTCCATGTCCATTCTCCATGTTTGGAAAATTTCCTCTATTATTTCTTCTTTTACCGTTATAATTTGTTCGTACAGATCTCCTGCCACCTTCTTTTCCTCTCTCAAACATTTCCCAATCACCTTCTCAAATGAACTGTCCAGTTCTAATTTTTTCCCTCAGTCTAAAAATTTCCTGTCTTATAGCTCAGCTTTGAATCCAATTCCCTGATCCTATCCAATTCTGAATTTCTTTTTGTTCTACAGGGTCTCCATCTACTGTATACAAATCCTCCACTAACCTTTTCCCTCTACTTTCAATTGATCTCAATGTTCTGTCTATAGTTTTGTGATTATTATAATTAATTTGCCATATAGTTGCCATCTTATTCTTATTGCCTGGACTTAGCTTCTTCTTTCTTTTTTCCTTTAAAAAGGTTCCTTAAATTCTGCTTCTTCTCTCCTATTCCATTCCCTAAATATTCTTTTTCTTTAGTATTATTTATTATCTTCTCCATATTTGCCAATTTTTTTAAGTATACTGTATTTCCAACAATCTTTGGATTTGAAATGCATCGTGGTAAACTTATAAACTTGGAATCCCCCAGCCTCCCTCTTACTCTTTTGCATTTAACCATTTGTCCCTTATTCTGGGCATTTTTCCTTTTTTGATGGATAGATTAACTTTTTATCCCAGCTACACAGCCCAGTCGGTCTGTATCGGGAGTTCACAAAAACACCCAACCAGAAGGTGGAAATCATTGTGGCAAAGACATTTCCTGAAAAAAAGGAGTGCTTAGATAGTAAGTCTAATCCTTCTTGGAATGAGATCAGAGGTCATGGGCACATAAAATGTTCAAATTCTTTGACAGGTACATTCATTTCAGAAGAAACATCAAATTGTATCTTGCTTTTCTGGTATACCGCATATAGCAGGAGCCAATACAATAGCTGTGTATGTCACCTTGGTTTTATTCCTGTTGTCTATAAAGAAAGGGTTAATCTTTTAGGATTTTTTGAAACCTCAGGAGGTTTGAAAAATGCCAACCTTGAATTTGTACACACGTTTTCTCCTTTGTTTCCATTTGCTTTTGTGACAAAATTATAAAAGACAGTTAATCATTCCAAATACTGCTTTGGGCAATGTGCCATACTGAATTATTCCTCCATCTCTCATATATATATATATATATATATATATATATATATATATATATATATTCACAAGACCGAAACAGAATAAAAAAATAGTAAAATTGAAATAGGCAGTTAAAAGTAATGGCTCCTTAGAGAAATAACAGCCTGGAAAAAATAACAATAATTAGTACCAAGAGAACTGTGATTAAAAGACAGGGGCATTGTAGGACAAATGCTGTGAGCGCTAATAGGAAGGCTATGAAGGCTGAAGCCATTACTACAGGTGGGAAATGCTTTTCAGCCAGTTTAACTTACACTGACTGGTACTCAGAAGGCTCATTAAACATTGTTAATTATCATTCAGTTTCAACTGCTCCATAGAAGGATGGTGCATCTCCAGGTGGTCAAATGTTCCTCCAGTTGCACAAAAGTTTCAGTTGCTCTTGAATGGGCATCAGTCAGCATGAAAAGTGGTCAGAAACTGGGAGATACCGTCAATCTGGGTTGCACCCCACTGTATTAAATTGCAGTACCTAAGGTATTATTGTAGAACAGCCTCTGTCCTATATGCACATATTGTTTCCATTTATTTTAATATTGATTTCAGTGGAACATGATCAACAATCAAAAGACACAAATAGGTGGTAATAGCAATAGAAATCATAACTTGCTCTTTACTGCAAATCCATCACTTGTTCAAAGCACAAACCCAGATCAGTCAAAAATGTTGTCTAGTCTAATAATAGTCTTGGTATTTCTTCCTTCCCCAGCCCCATTTTTTATCATGAACAATCCACTTTTTTGTTTTGTTTTTTGTATGTGGGCCTTTGGTATCTGCTGAAGTTTTGCTGTAGGACTTTCTTTGGATACCAATTCCACAGATGCTCAAGTTCATTTTATACAGTTGTGTAGTAAAATAGGTAAAGGTTTCCCCTGACGTTAAGTCCAGTCATGTCTGACTCTGAGGGTTGGTGCTCATCTCCATTTCTATGCCGAAGAGCCGGCATTGTCCGTAGACACCTCCAAGGTCATGTGGCCGGCCTGACTGCATGGAGAGCCATTACCTTCCCGCTGGAGCAGTACCTATTGATCTACTCACATTGGCATGTTTTCGAACTGCTAGGTTGCAGGAGCTGGAGCTAACAGCAGCCGCTCACACCGCTCCAAGGATTTGAACCTGGGACCTTGTGGTCTCCAGTTCAGTGCTTTAACACACTTCGCCACCGGGGCTCCTAATATTGTGCCTTATATAAAATGCCAAATTCAATACCTTTGGTATTCTTTTAGAATATTTTCTAGCCATTGGTAATTGAATCCATTGATCAGAAACCATGCATTATGAAAGGCTATCTGTCTGTCTGTATGCATATACATCTTCTATATCCATGACTTTCAAGGCAGCTCACAAAAATTGAACTTAAAACAATTTAAAATAGAACAATTTAAAGATAAAAAACTGATTATATCACTTACCAATTATAATACAATGGTTAAAAATAGAGAAGACAATTTAAAATCACACATGTGCAAAGTTTGACAAAATCACCTCAAAAGCTTTAGTTATCATGCATGTTTTGGTTGGATCCCAGAATTACAGTTATGATGATGCGAATTGTGCTTTGGTTCCTTTAATTCATGTTCGTATTTCTATTTTATACTTATAGTTTAATCTATTTTATTGATCTTTCTCTTCTGTGGAGGAGTATGTGTTCTTATGGAGCTAAAAATTGTGTTGTTTTTTAAAACACACACACACACACACAAATCAAACAAAATGTTGACCAAAAAACCCTTCAGTGACACATTGTTTCAATTCAATTTAGCAATTTGTTCTCTCATCATATTCCAAGGAGATATTTTCTCCAGGAAAGTTTGAGAAACCAGAATCATGTACTATTGATTTCAGTCTTTACATTTTTACTAATGAATGTTGAAGACTCTGATTTTGCAAATAGTGGAGATAACTGCAAAAAAGTCCTGAATCAGAACACCTTGTATCGCCAATAATTAATATCTTTAAAATGTCAGATTTTTCATTATCTAGAGTTGAAGAATGATACCTGCAATCTAGCTATTTATCTCATGAATTTGTAATTGTATCTTCAATGACTCCTTAACACACATGTGTCAAACTCAAGATCTATGGACCAAGTCCAGCCTGCTATTTCATTTTACGTGACCATGAAGTCTGGATGCATTTCAGATCTTGTCGCATTTTGAATTCTTGTGTTTGCATTTTGTTTTGTGTTTAGGACACGATCAATGGATGAGGATGGTGTGTGACATGGTGTCTCGGTTTTTTTAAAACAATGTTAAGGAGTATTACTGTACATTGATACAGTCTTACAACAACAAACAGCCCTTTGAAGGTAACCATAAGGCTAACGTGGCCCTTGGTGAAAACAAGTTTAACATCCCTGCTTAACAGATATTTAAGCATTACCTTTTTCTAACCATGTCAGGTTAATTGAGAGATGAGTAGCTGATGCCATTCTCACCATTGGCTATTCTGGCCTAAGACTGTAAGCAGTCCAACAGCATTTGGCGGGTCACAAGTTGCCCATCTTTTGGTATAACTAATATGTAGTAAGAATATATGCTCACTACCTGAATACATTGAGCTATGGGTTCTTTTCCAGAGTAAGGCACTAGCAAAACTGCTTCTGAGTATTCTTTGCCTAAGAAAACCCTGTGAAATTCATGGGATTGCCATAGTCAACAGGTGACTTGAAGGCAGAGATACACACACACAAATAAGCACATGCATACATTGAAAAAGATACCTAAAAAGATAGTGTGTATAACAAGAAAATAAACTCTTTCTCCCATGATACTGCTGTAATTTAAATATCTTACATAGTACAAGAAGAGCTCCTTGGACCACATGCAATTCCGCTGGCAGTCAAGAAAACTAGGCTTCTAAGATCATTTTCCAAATACTATTTATCATGTAAATGTGCTTTTTGTAATGCGTCTATGCCTTTTCAGTTTCCTTTCACAATGGAACAAGGCCTTGGAATGAAATCCCATTCATCCAAACCACAGAAAACAATGGCTATAGAAACAGAGACCCTGGCAGTTGTAAAACTAAACCAGACATATTGAGCAAGAAAAGTAAGAGCTGGTGCTTTGAAAGATAAAACGGAGCAACTTAACATTTCTAATAGCTTCCGGTCATATTGACTGGGACAATCAGGACTAATCTCACTTTAATAGTAGGATAATATTCTGGTTTCTATTGCAATCAGTGAGAGTGGGAATATCTGCAGAATGTTTAAAAAAAATAAAGTATTTTGTAATGCTAGTAACAAACTTGCATAGTGATACCTTGACTTAAGCGTTTAAATTGTTCCATGACCAAGCACGTAACTCAAAATGCTCCTATCTCAAAGCAAATTTGCCCATTGAAATGCTATTAATGTGTTCCACCCCCCAACCCCTTTGTTGTGTGTTTTTAAATAAGAAAATGTACTTTGTAAATAACAAATAATGTATAAATGCACATTCACATGGAACAATAAAAAAGAAAAATCAACTTTAAAATGGTAGAAGCACAAAGTTGTTGCAAGGAAGTACAGAGTACAAAGTGAAGAGGCAGAAGCATCATTTTCTTCATACTGTACTTATTCCAGCCTCCCTTCCTCTCTTGCCCTCTCTCTTTATGTAGCCAAATATACCAGGAATAAAAGCCACACAAAATCAACTAACTCAAATACTTCAAAGCAGACAAGAGCAAAGTAGACAGTGATTTCCCAAGGCAGGAAAGAGCATGAGGCACAAGGCACGAAGGCCACTCTCTTGAAGCCCTGAAGCCCTGTCCTTTCATGCTAGTTCTCCCTCTGGCAATAGCCCTTAACTCAAAATGCTCCTCTTATGTCAAAGCAAAACCTGGACTGAGAGACAGCTCTTAACTCATAATGCTTTAAAGTAGATGTTCCACTGTATTATAACTACCACCTCAGTCTCATGAAAATTCTTGCATCCATATTATCACATCTCTTTTCCCAGCCAGTATAATGCATCATTCTACTATTTATAGGGATAGCTAGCTATCTTTACTTTAGGCTGAATTCCTTTTCAACATGTTTATACCCTAATGACCTGCATTAAAAACAAACTTGTTATCTCATCACCATCCACTATGGTTTTTCATTTTTATCATTATTTATTCAAACACACACACATTTTCTCATGGATATAAATATATCCCTGCAGGTGTCCATAGGCACTTCAATTCCATGCATTTGATGAAATAGACCCAATGCATGAAAACCTGAAATGACTCCTAGGCATCTTCACAACATTCCTGTACTTCCCGTGAGTACTGCAAGTTGTCCTGGGTTAAACAAACTTTACCCTACTACAGACAAAGTCAAGGAATGTCCAGATATTGCTTAAAACTCTGGAGTCGCCCATGATTTTGGGGCCTTCTTGGAAAGCTGGATCAGGTCCAATTTGTACTTATCATGAAGTATTTCTTCTCTTGACTGGCCATGGAGTTAAAAGTCAGTGAAGTCTTGTCCATTATCAATGAACGCTTACACCAAAAAGATGCTGTAAAATACCTTTGTACTGTCAACTTAATTATACATATTATCTAAGTAAAGTTCCATAGCCCAACTCTTCCCATGCATTAACCACATTTTGGCAAAGTCTAGTCTGATGGTGATTGAAACAGTGGTGGATGGTGTTTCCACCTGTCTCTTCAAGCAAGTAAGGCTGTAACAGAATTGTGATGGAGCTCTGTTTCTAAAGGTTTCATTCACTAGTTGAAAAGAATGGCAATATCATCACCTCTTGCATTGATCATTAGCAGGATAACCTCCTTCGCCTGATGCAACTGTTGCCTGGTAAAGTAGGTTTACACATTTACACATGAGGCAACAGTGTCACAATTATTATCCTTTAGGGATAGTGAATATGGAACAAGTATGAATGAATTACTCTAGGTTTTGTGCATAAAATAGCCAGGCTACACAGAATACCTGTTTTCTGCACAGACTTTTCGCTTAGGATATTCATTTGTATAGGTATTAGATAATGCACAAATTTCTTGCTGGTAAATTATTTTTACCTATTATTATTTATTATTATTATTATTTACTGTATTTATACCCCGCTCTTCTCAACCCCAAAGGGGACTCAGAGTGGCTTACAGATTATGGCAAAATTCAAAATTATACAACAAATAATAAATATATCAAATTATAAAACAATTAAAACATATAAATGCAATAAAACAGATTAAAACATAGTTTTAATGGAACAGATGTTCCATTAGCGGAGGAATGAGACATAAAACTAGACTTGTGGTGGGGACAGCAAGGGAAACAAACACTACCCCTTCCCTCAAAGCCCCTGGTGATGGTACCTTCAATTATTGCTTTTGGCTGAGGTCCTGCAGGTGTGGTCCTTTTTATGCTCCAGCCTCTGGAGCAGCAGGTGTTGCTTGCTGGCCTTGTTTCACAGCATCAGGTCCTGAGTTCTGCCAGGAGTGAGTCCCCAGGAGCTGGGCCAGGGGCAGCAAAGGAAACAAATATTGCCTCTTCCCTCAAGGCCCCTGGTTATGGTACCTTCAATTCTTGCTTTTGGCTGAGGCCCTGCAGGTGTCTTAGAGAAATAATATCAGAACCTCTGGGATCTGACCCAGGAATAAAAAACAATTAATAGTTTTTCCATCCCTATGTGGTCAATTGACTGAGCTGGTCATGTCAAAATTCTGGTTGATTCTTTTCATCCCCTTCTCTTAGAAAACAGATCTGTAAATACTTGCTTAGAACGGTGCTGAGGAGGAATGGAGAATGCTTTCCCATAATCTCCCAGACCAATTGGCTCCTTGTAGTGAACCTTACCTATTAGGCCTGGGATGAAGCCTTAGTAACAGTGAGTGAGGCAGGCATCCATTTTGTTGAGGCATGCCAGGCAGCCATCTTGAGTGTGGTTAGAAAGGGAGAGGAGCTTAGAGAGAGACTCCTAGGATTGGCCAACCAGAGCAGATGGGAGGAGCCAAGTCCTAGAGTGCAGAGGAAAAAAAGAGCTCCAGGCAGTTCTGTTTGGAGGTTTAAAGAAGAGAGTTCTGTTTGAGGGTTTGAAGAGAGCAGTTTGGTTTTGGAGTTGGGAGAGAGTGTGCGTGTGAGAGAACTGAAAGCTGTGGAAACTGACAGGCTAAGTCAGGCAGTTTGGATCTCTTGGGGGGGGGGGGGGGAGATAACTCAAGGGATTGTCTCTCACTACTGAGCTGGTTAATAGAAGGACTCTAGGTTAGAGTTAATTAACAACCCAGGGGAACTCATGACTATTCTCAGCAAATAGAGCGAGGGTTTTTTGTGACCAATAGTTAGATTGGTTGGTTGGAACTGTTTGAAACTAAGTGAAGTAAATCTGAAACATACAACTAAGTTAAGCTGAAGAACGTCTGTAACCAATTACGCTTATGAACCTCTCTGAAGTAATCATTTGCCAGTTTTTAAGAAAATAAAATTTTATTCTATTTTCAACTTTCAAGAGCCTCCACAGTGTATATTTTCCATCAAGAAGCCTTAATAAAAGTTTCAGTGATAAAAAGGTAAAATACCACAGAAAAGCCTCATAGTGAACATCAGTTTGGGAGTCAGGGGTAGAAACAGTGTGGGCAGGGAATGGGAGAAGTTTGCTTCCGACATATTTAACAACAAAAATCCTAAAGACATTTTAGGTTGGTGGCAGCTACCATTTTAAAAGAAAATCTGTTATAATTAGCCTCCCCGCACATCTCATTCCTTTATATTGGTGGCAGAGGTGGGATATTATTATATAAGATTTCCCCCCTGCCCCATATTCCGTTATATTGGTGGCAGCGGTGGGATAAAAAAGATTCCCCCCTGCCTGAAGGAGTAGCCTCTTCTCCCCGCCCCAGTCATTTTTTTTAACTCCTCTATGTTGTGTGAAACATCTTATCCTTGGCCTAGGGCAGCAAAATGGCTTGCTTGCCTTGCTCGCAATAAGCCCTTCTTACTGGTTAGTCTACTGCCAGAGCTCTCAATGATTGTGAAAAGTGTATTATCCTTAAGGTTCATATTTTTGTATATGAGAATGTGTGTGCAACCCTCAAGCCATATTTCTGGAAAAGGATAAAGGAATTATTGCAAAAAGCCATGACTTTCTTGTTAGATGATAAGCCTGCTGGATTTTAGCAGTAGGCGGATCATAAAATTGAGATTAAGTCATGGCTGCAGCTTTAATAAAGCAAAGGGTGGAATTTCATTCATGCTTATCTGACAAACCCATCAGTGAAAGGGAAGCATCAGCTTCTTGTCTTTGGATGAAGCAATCAATTTGATCACAGACTTTGTAGACTGAAATGATTTTGTTTGGTAGAACACCTTCTGTCTGTAAGATCTTGATCAAATTGATAGCTAGGAATAGAACTCACAAACTGTTCTATTCCTGTTGTTTGGTAAACCACTTACATGGGAAAAAATCATTCCCATCAGTCTTTCTCCCACCTTTTGGAAAGCAAAAGCAACCCCATCTAGAGACCGTGTTATCTTCCTAACTTCCAAAGTCATAAAATAAAACTGGCCATCTGATACAGAATCAGATCAGATAGGATTCTGAGAAATCTTGTTCAAACAAGACTGACAGATTTTCATATTCTTATCTTATAATTTAGGCTTCTGAATTCAAAATTGTCTCTAATGTTAAACATTAGTTTAGTAATGATGCTCGTCTGAATGATTCATTAACTCTAACTCTAATTCATTATCAATGTCTCCGCTGTTGTGTTAATTAAAAGCAAAGGCTTCTGGGTAAGTCATGAGATGAAATGATAGTCCTATGGATTTGTAATCAGTGAAAAAGTGGGAAGCGCAGTGTAGGAATAAGCTGACAATTCTCACAAATGAAGGAGGTAAATGGGATTGCTGAATGATCTGTAAATGCCAGGAATAAAACTTAATGGTGTAATGTTATAAAATGTTGATCATTTCCACACTCTTGGCAGCCACCTCTCCACAAAAGTCAACATTGACTCTGAAATACAACACTGCCTAAGTTCTGTAAGTGCAGCATTTTTCCGAATGAGAGTGTTTGAGGATCAGGACATCTGTAGGGATACCAAGGTGCTTGTTTATAAAGCTATTGTCCTCCCAACCCTGTTATACACCTGTGAAACATGGACTGTACACAGATGTCACACTGAACTCCTGGAACGATTCCATCAGTGTTTCCTCCAAAAAATCCTGTAAATCTCTTGGGAAGACAGGTGGACAAATGTCCGCATGCTGGGATAAGCAAAGACCACCAGCATTGAAGTGACAGTCCTACACCACCAACTCCCCTGGACTGGCCACGTTGTCCGAATGCCCAATCACGTCTCCCAAAGCAAAACTCAAGAAGGGTCAATAGAATGTTGGTGAACAGGAAAAGAGATTTAAAGATGGACTTAAAGCTAACCTTAAAAATGGTGGCATAGACAATGAGAACTTGAAAGCCTTGGCCCTTGCACGCTCTAGCTGGATGTCAGCTATGACCAGCAATGCTGTGGAATTTGAAGAGGCATGAATGGAGAGCGAAAGGGAGAAACATGCCAAGAGGAAGACATGTCAAGCCAACTTTGACCTGGAAACCGATATCCTCACTGAGGGTCAAGAATGGGGCTCTACAGTCACCTACGTATTCACCACCAGGAAAAAAAATGTGGGGTGGGGGGGGGGGATTGAGACTTATTTTTAGCTAATCATGAAGAGTAGTTCCATAACGCAAAATAATTTGGAAATCAGGCTCCATCAATAAACTTCAGTGGACACTCAAGAAAGGTAAACTTCAGTGGACACTCATGCGGGTTTGGTTAATCAGTTAAATTCATGAGTAAACCAGTTTTAAAAAACTGAAAAATTTCAGTGGGGGAGCTGAACCTCTAAACTCCCCCTCCCCTTGGCTACAGCCCTGTTGGAAGGCCATCATACTAGGACAATGGGGGATTGCCTAATTAAGTAAGTAAGATGATTAACTTGAATGAGGGGAATTAAAATAGGATGAACATTGTGTTTCTGCACCATGGTTCTTGTTTTCTGATGTCACCCACTAAGGTAGGGTAGTTAAACAAGGATATCAACCAGATGAGTGAGTAATAAGGTAAAGGTAAAGATTTTCCCCTGATGTTAAGTCCAGTGGTGACCGACTCTGGGGGTTGGTGCTCATCTTCATTTCTAAGCTGAAGAGCCGGTGTTGTCCGTAGACACCTCCAAGGTCATGTGGCCGGCATGACTGCATGGAGAGCCGTTACCTTCCCGCCGGAGCGGTACCTATTGATCTACTCACATTGGCATGTTTTCGAACTGCTAGGTTGGCAGGAGCTGGAGCTAACAGCGGGCGCTCATTCCACTCCCAGGATTTGGACCTGGGACCTTTTGGTCTGCAAGTTCAGCAGCTCAGCGCTTTAACACACTGCGCCACCACCAGGGGCCCGAGTAATAAGACTGTACATTTATTTCAGTGTAAAACTATCCATATACTTCAGAGTACAAAAAAGATGTGCATGGAACATGGGAGAAGGCCTGTTTGATGGTGGCACCCAAATTATAGAAAATCTTGATCTGGGAGATATGCTTATGGTCATCATGACCACCACCCTCACACTTTTATAGTCTACTTTAAACTACCTCCTCAGCCTTCCCTTGGATGAAACACCTGAGCCTCAATGACAATCCAGTAGTTGGATTGCTTCATGGCTGGTCAATTTCTAAAAGGTAAACCCAGGGCATTCCCACACAAGTCCCAGAACTTTATGAGATAGATTCCTTCCCCACTCCTAGGACCTGTAGGGCCATGCCCTTCACCAAAAGTGGTACCAGGGTGCAAATTAAAGTTTAACTTTCCCCCAGTTACTTGCCAAATGACAGTCTATTTGCAGACACTATCTTGAACCAATCACCAAATTCCTTCAGATACAGTATAAGGAAGGAAAAATTCTTACCCAGCTCCAAAATGACCAAAAAGCTCAAAGTTAACTGAAGGTGGGAGGATGGGCAGTGCTGCAACAATCCAAAGTGGCTTTATATAGCCTATGACACTGTCCTCATCATGTGCCACACACAAAGCTTCTTGGGCTTTGACCATGGAGATTATAAAAAGAGTACCTTCCTCCACAGCAACATTCACCATGCTGGCCCAGACATGTATTAGTATTGCAGTACACTGGAGATAAGTGCCCCTTGAATAAATGTATTTGTCTGCTAGATAATCTTCTGCATATGATGTTCCACAGGCTGCCAACAAGAAAGTTTTGGAGAGATTTGTGTTTTCTTGAACTTTAACTTGAGTACTATGCACATTTTGCCAGCTGTAAGTTTTCAGAGGCTTCTCAAGGTCAGTGTCATTAACCAAGTATTTTAAGATAACACAATCATGATATTTTTAGATTGCCATGATGTTAAACAGCCAACCACTCCATTAATCAAATTCAGAGTAAGGTGGGGGGAAAGGCTGTATGGCTAGAGAAAGAATATGCTCATTTTATTACATGTCTACATTGCCAAGGTGTGTATATGATATATCTCAGTTAATTAGTGTATGGCAGATCCATTATGAGAAAGAGAGAGAGAGCAGAGGGTGATATATCTAAAATTCACACAGTGCTTCCAGAGATAATCTCACAGTTCTCCTGCCTGGAATGATTAAAGGCTGAGGGGGAAAAAAGCAGCAGTGGTTTATCCATGGTGGAAAAAGCTGCAGTCTTGGCTTTCACTCAGTGACTAATTCACTTTCTCTGCTGAGTAGTAACAAGTCCAGCTGACTCACATGTTCATATGAGATTGCATGCCACTCCGACTTTTTTCAGATAAAGCTTAATTTGAAATGTATATGTAAATGAGTGCACTAAACCCAGATAAGAATTAATGCTTGCCATGTAATGCAATGATTTTTACAAATCTGTTCTCTTGAACGCTTGTTCTGACATTCAAAATCTTTCCCACATGATCCTATGGCCATAGCTTAACTTATTCATCAGGGATATATTTACTCAGGGAATGTAAGATGTCAAGGGTTACAGCCTGTACTGGATTGGGTTACACTCCCCCTGAAGACACAGGTTCTCATGGATTCATCACTGAACCTACTCCAGGTCTCGGCAGTGGCCGGGGAGGTTTTGCACAATTAAAACATGTGCGTCAGTTGTATCCGTACCTTGAGAAGCCAGACTTGGCCACGATGGTCAATAATAAATAATAATAATAAAACTTTATTTATACCCCGCCACCATCTCCCCAACGGGGACTCGGGGCGGCTAACATGGGGCCATGCTGTCAAAGACAGAACGCCACAAGATAAAATATAACAAAGTTTATTGGAGTTACAGAACCAAAAATGCCCGTAAAAGACAAGGGCTAGGCAAACACTGGCCTTAAAAGTAAAAAGAGACAAGAAAAACGTTCAAAAGATAAACCGGATTAAACCGGAGTTTAATCCGGGTTAAATCAAAACAGCTTGCTTCAGCCTGGGAATAAACAAACAGAAGCTGGTGAACAAAAAGTTCAAAGGAATGCAAATAATTGGCAGCAGATGCTTCTCTGCTGCCAAGAGCTATGTTTGAGTAACTTAGAGATTACTCCTCCACACAGCAGGCAATTTCCAGATACAAACACAGCAGACGAGGGCAGATGCAGTCAGCGAAGTCCCAATCCGTTCCGAAGGTCGTAAGGCAGATACAGATGTTTGTAGTTCACCAGTTCCAACGATAGACACAGGTAGGAGAATCCGAGGCCGTAGTCAGTCAGTCCGTAAGTCCAGAGTAAGCAGATGGCGTCCGTCAAGAAGACGACGGAAGGTCAAAGCTATTAAGATTAAGCAGAGGTTGCACAACAAAAGCCCACACAATTCCTCCCGCCGTCTGAGCCCAATGTCCAGGATAACTTACGTAGTCAGCAAACGAATCACACCCGTCTTCAGGAAAACTTCCCACACAGATCCCAAGCGTTTGTCCAGATTACCTTGCCCAACGCAATTTGCTATTGCTCCCAAACCCCATTTTATGCCAGTTACAAGTCCTCATCGCTATCAGCTGTTCTCCTCAGTCCGGGCGTTTCCTCATCACTTTCCTCATCAGAACTGAAACACCTTTGACTACGCCCCACAGCATCCCCAGCTGTGGATCCTGTCCCATCCCTCCAGCTTGTCCACGGGTCTAATCCTGAAGGCCTTCCATACTATCATTGCCAGTGGCACCCAAATCCTCCCTCACACGAGTCCATTCCATGTCATCCTCTTCCGAGCTAACCATCTCTTCCTCCATTCTCTCAGTAAACCCCTCAAAAGAATCCTCGTCAGATGGTTCTGCAAAGATATCTCGCAGCCGCTTCCTTTCTCGCTCCTCGAGAGTATCTGACTCTCGAGGAGTCTTACGCCCACGTCTCCCAGTAGTAGAGCCATGAGGCTCAACCATAACACCATGCCCAGAGCAATACAATATAAAATATAAAAACAACATATCATAGCACCAATTAAAAATACAATAAATAATAATAGGCATTACATCAAGAAATCAAAAAAACAATAAAACAAGGGCAGGCCGCGTAAACACAGAGATAAAACCTGGAGTGAGAGGGACAGAGGGGTACTCCACTGCGGGCAGGGACATATGGAAGTGGGGTAATCTAGAGGATAGATGTTCGGGGTGGGAGTAACACAGAAATATATGACAGAAATTACTCACCGAAGGCACAGCGGAAAAGCCATGTTTTCAAGTCTTTCCTAAAAGCTAACAGCGTGGGAGCTTGCCTAATTTCAGTGGGTAGTGAGTTCCACAGTCGGGGGGCCACAGCAGAGAAGGCCCTCTCCCTTGTACTCACAAGGCGGGCCTGGGATAACGACAGTGGTGATAAAAGGGCCTCCCCGGATGATCGTAAAGATCGGGCAGGTTTATGGAGGGAGATACGGTCACGGAGGTAGGTGGGTCCCAAACCGTTTAGGGCTTTTGCTCTTGTTACATCTCAAATAGACTACTGCAAGGTGCTCTATATGGGGTTGCCTTTGAAGACTGTTCGGAAGCTTAAAGTGGTTCAAATGGGTGGCAGCCGGATTCCTCACTGGGGCAGCGTAAAGGGAGCATAACCCCCCCCCTCCCCCGTTACATCACCTACACTGGCTGCCAGTCTGTTACCAAGCCTGTAAAGCCCTAAACAGTTCCAGCCTAGCTTACCTGTCTGAACACATTTCTCTCTATAATCCACCTTGAAGGTTAAAATCATCTGGGAAGGCCCTGCTCTCAATCTCACCCCCTTCGCAGGTATAATTGGTGGGGATGAGAGACAAGGCTTTCTCAGTGGTGGCTCCTCACCTGTGGAATTCCCTCCCTAGTGAAATTAGATCGGCTCCCTCCCTCCTGACCTTCAGGAAAAAGAGTAAAAATGTGGCTTTGGAAACAAACTTTTGGACAATAATCTGCAGTGTCTTCTACTAGGCAGAGAGCCTTCTCGATTGTAGCCCCTCAATTATGGAATGCCTTGCCAGTTGAAACTCGAACTATCCGAGACCTACTTGCTTTTTGGAAAGCCTGCAAAACCTTGCTCTTCCGACAAGCTTTCGATGGGTGAAAAACTCGGGGCTATGTCTGTTTTTATTGTTGTTTTTATTGTTTTTATTGTTATTTTAAAGCTAAGTGTATTGTTTTAATCTATTTCTGTAAACCTCTTCGAGCCAAACTGGGAGTAGCAGTATACAAGTCTAATAAATAAATAAATAAATAAATAAATAAATAAATAAAATATGGAATAGTGTAATAATTATTGGAACAGCTACAGATTACAACTCTGGATTATGTGGTTTTAATTAGGTTTTAATTAGTTGGTTTTTCTGCTTTTAATGTTGAGGTGTTTTAAATGTGTAAGTTTTAATTGTATTTGTGATTTTGTTGGATGTATATTGTGGCATCAAATTGTGCCTCTGTGTAAGGCCTCTCTGAGTTCCCAGTGGGGTGAGAAGGTCGAGATAGAAATGTGGTAAATTAAAAAAAAAAAGAAGAAGAAGAAGAAATAGGGAAGGAACTTTTTCTCCTTTATGGGCAGAATTAGATGGATTGAGGGCCAAATTAGTTTAACAAAGTTTAAGATAGAGAAAGACAGATTTTGGTTGAACCATAGTTTAGGACAAACACCTTCATGGTAAAGGTAGTCAGACAAAGCAATAAATTGACTAAAAAAGGTAAAGGTTTCCTTTTAAGTCTCGTCATGTCTGACTCTGGGGGTTGGTGCTCATCTCCATTTCTAAGCCGAAGAGCCAGCGTTGTCCGTAGACACCTCCAAGGTCATGTGGCCGGCATGACTGCATGGACGCCGTTACCTTCCCGCCGAAACGGTACCTAATGATCTACTCACATTTGCATGTTTTCGAACTGCTAGGTTGGCAGGAGCTGGAGCTCACAGCGGGCACTCAAGCCGCTCCCGGGATTTGAATCTGGGACCTTTCGGTCTGCAAGTTCAGCACCTCAGCTATAGTGCTTTCCAAAGCTTAAGGTATTCAGGCAAATATAGGATAGCCAGCTTTCGGGAATGCTGTAGCCATGACTTTATGCACTGATTTGGAAGTTGAACCAACAGATTTCCTTGAACATACCATCCATGCCATACTGAAATAATACATTGGGAACATGAAGAATGCTGGAATAATTCTTTACAATAAAAATCAGGCATCACCATATTGGCCATAAGCTAAAATTCAAAATATTTATCATCAATTGTTTTGACACAGCAAAAGCTGTCTATAAGCCTCCTGGAGTTCTACATAGATCTTTTTATCTGTCTAGTGTTGTGATTCTGTTAGGTCTTCCCTGAAATCATTAGCCACTCTGTGAGCAAACAGGAAGTTTGCTCTTCCACTACTGTCATGTTGTATTAACATAGATTTAAAATAAAATTGATAGCATAATATAACATGAAAAGGACCCATAGATTGAGGAAGAGGTGTTATGAATCTATTAATGTGACAGTGCTTATGATCTGTGATAAATGTAAGGTGATTGAGTTAATGATCACAGGACCTTTTCATGTCGAATTTTTCTATGTGGGTGCAGATCACTTGAAGCAAGAGTGTTGTTAGCTGAGCAGTGCTACAGCTTCAGAAATAAGCCTGTGACATAAAAAGCTCTCAGATGTCTCGAACGTCTAATGGCAGCCAGATCAACATTTGCAATGCTTAGTAACAAATCTCTTTTCTACATGCTTTAATTTATGTTTCATCTCCAGGAGGAAGGGCTTCAAAGCTTCTTCAAAGACATTTCTTCTTGTTAAATCAAAAGCCAAAATATACAACACCCACCCCCCAATTGGCCCAGGAAATATTTGGTTTGCATTTGCAAAACCTCTTTGTTCAAAATACAGGAAGTGAGAGTTTTTATTTCTTCTCAACAAGATTTGTTCTTATATATATTTAATAATCCCAATTTGCATATTATTTTCCCCTGACTTGTGGAATAAAAATTGCATGAATGTTTAAGGTCAGACTGGTAGAAGTGTCATAGCTAGGATAACTGTTTTTCTGTTTGGCATTAAGAAGGTCTTGGTGTCAGTCACTGCTGTCTGCAGCTAAATCTACCCCCTAACATAGCAATGGAGAACATCTGATTCTCCAGATGTTGTTTGACAGAAATTCCCTTCAAGTAATGTTTATACTGCAGAATCAAGTCACTAGGAAACCTATGGTGTTTTTTTTAGAAATTTCCTGATGTCTGTGATTATAACAATGATGTTGCAGCCTTGCACATGTGGAATTCTTACAGATATGTTTCATACAGGATTTCTCTTAGCACTGTTATTTAGTTAAGGTAAAGGTTTCCCCTGATATTAAGTCCAGTCATGTCTGACTTTGGGGTGTGGTGCTCATCTCCATTTCTAAGCCGAAGAGCCAACGTTGTCCGTAGACACCTCCATGGTCATGTGGCCGGCATGACTGCATGGAGTGCTGTTGCCTTCCCGCTGGAGCGGTACCTATTGATCTACTCACATTGGCATGTTTTCGAACTGCTAGGTTGGCAGGAGCTGGAGCTAACAGCGGCTGCTCACGCCGCTTCCGAGGCTTGAACCTGGGACTTCTCGGTCTGCAGCTCAGTGCTTTAACGCACTTTGCCACCGGGGCTACTGACAGGTAAATTTTGGGAAAGGGAGGGTGGATAAAGGACAGGGACTAGCCTGGAGGTTGATGGAGGATTGTTTTCCCGTGCTTTTATTTGATTTAAATAAATTGATGTGTAAAACCCTATATGACTTTGGAGCAAGTTCTGACATATTGTATCCTCCCTTAGGCACCTGCCATGTTTGGTGCTCTTCATGTGGATGCTAATGATAATGATATGTATTTATACTCTACTTTCGTCTCTTAAATGAGACTCAAAGTGTAGACCTGTCTTTTGCTAATGCTGCCCTCAGAAATGTGGACATCTGGTGAAAAAACAAAGGAAGCGTTCTTCAGAAGTCACTCCAAGGTTCTGGAACTCCCTCCTATCTCCTCCCCATCTTTGTTGTTGTTGAGTTCCTTCAAGTCATTTCTGACTTACGGTAACCGTAAAGTAAACCTATCATTGAAGACGCATCCATACAGCCCTTTTAAAGTGGGAGCTCTTGCACTTTAAAGTGGGAAGTCAAGATGACATCACACAGAAAAACGACTTCATTTGCCACAAACCAGGAAAACCCTCATTTGTCATGAATTAATTTGTTAGTGGGCTTATTCTGTGCTTTCTTGGAAGACATGGGACAAATCCACTACTTACGCTGTCTGGACTGCTCCCTCAAAACCTTTTAAAGGCCAGACAGTAGTCCTGCATTCTTTTGGGCTAAATTAGCCCAGAAAACAGTGAGGACAGCAACCCCCTTCTCCAAACCTGCCCAAACACTTTTAAAAATAAAAGAACTTACCCAACCTTCATTAGCATGGTGCTGGAGCTCTCCTGGTGTATAGGAGTGATGCACCAGGTAAAAGGGGGGGGGGAGGAAAATTGTTCCTGACCCCCTTCTCCTACCGTGTCATTCCTACATGCCAGGAGACTTCCAGCACTATGTTAATGTAGGCCAAATACGTTTCTTAAATTTTTAAAATGTGTTTTGGGGGGTTTTGTGGAGGGGGTTTGTATGTCTGGGTGTTCTCCTTGAAGGTTTCAGGAGCGCATCTGGACACCTGCCTCAGAAAGCACATGCTTTCTGAGGTGTGTTTGGATGAGGACCTGAGAAATTCACATTTTTCAAATGCGAATGTTCTTGGTTTAAAGGCCTGCCTGGATGCTTCCTGAGTTTTCATGGCAGAATATATTCAGAAGGGTTTGCATTTGCCTTCCTCTGAGACTGAGAGTGTGATGTACCAGAGATCACCCAGTAGGTAGACCTTCTACCTGTAGGCAATCATGACATGCAAACCAGAACTTGCCCTATCTTAAGGTAAAGGTTTTCCCCTGATGTTAAGTCCAGTTGTGACCAACTCTGGGGGTTGGTGCTCATTTCCATTTCTAAGCCGAAGAGCCTGCCTTGTCTGTAGACACCTCCAAGGTCATGTGGCCAGCATGACTGCATGGAGCGCCTTTACCTTCCCGCCGGATCAGTACCTATTGATCTACTCACATTTGCATGTTTTCAAACTGCTAGGTTGGCAGGAGCTGGGGCTAACAGCAGGCACTCATTCCGCTCCGGGGATTTGAACCTGGCACCTTTTGGTCTGCAAGTTCGGCAGCTCAGCACTTTAACAAACTGTGCCACCAGGGGCCTCTTAGGTCCAACAAATTAGCTACTGCGGTGTGGCCTCTCATCCTTATTGTGGTTTTCTCTAGATTTTTTCTTGTCATTCATAAAGTTGTATACACATCTTTAAAATAATAATACAGAGTCTTTCCACTAGGCTAGTTCATATGGATATCACTGGGTGAAATTGGGAATGATCCAATTCCACTAGATCAGACCTTTTTTGAATAAATACTTTTTGATTTGGGTGGGCCATTGGCATTTACCTATATTTAAGGTGCTATTGTCTGATTTGAATTGGGGGGGTTTTTAAAATAAAAAAACCCTTTTAATGTTTTAGTTGTATTGGTGTCAGCCATTGTTGGCAAATACATATAAACATATCCAGATATACATATTTATCTCCATATAACCCACTAGGTGACCTTGGGCAAATCACTTTCTCTCAGAGTAAGGCAATGAACAAATCTTACCAAGAGCATTGGATAATAGTGTAGCCTTAGGGTCACCATAGCTCAGAAATGACTTGAAGGATCACAACAACAACCATAGAATATGTTAGTTTCTGATTTTTGCCTGAAATATAATTCTGTTTCCCAAGCCAATTCCAGTTGATACCAAGGGGAGTTTTCCCATCACTAATTATGCTGTCTTTTAAATAGAAGTTGCCACATTTTGCATTTAAAAACTTCTTTTAGAGACAGTTCACTTTGCCGAAAGCAATTTTCATTTACCTGCTACAACCCCACCCACCCCCACACACACACACACACTCCCTGCCATTTCCTCTAGAAATGATTTGCTTTGTTCCTCTGTTTGTGAGCCTTTTTTCCCCCTCAAGCAAATTACTAAGCTGCAATGTGTTGTTTGCACGGTGACAATTGCTTTGCAGGACATATTCTTAACGAAAATCAGAAGTAAAATAAATTAAACCTTTTTATGTTGACAAGAGCTCACAGAGCTTTGAGTACTGCCATTTTAAAATTTAATGAAGAAACTTTGTATTTCATTTGCACTTTGACTGGAGAAGTGAATAACTGTCTCTGCAATTCCTTGCATTCTCCATCCTTAGAAATATTTTTATGGTTATCTCACATGAAGAAATACTTTCACAACCTCAGTAGCTTTCATATTCTTTATAAAAAGGAAATATTTTAATTGGCATTTCAATAGCTTACATAATGGACTCCATTTTTCCTTTGCCTACTTTTTTCTCTTATGTCTTGTGCTATTAGAATTTAGGTCCCTTCTACATGTCCTTAATTGGAGGAGGAATTGGAGTATTTTATCACAGTTCTTCTTGGGAATGAGGCCTCACATCCTCCCACAATTCTGGAGGTGGCGTGGCTATGTGCCTTCCTATCCCCAGATTCCCATTTCCCTCTCCAAAACAAATTACATGACGGGTCTGGCTGCAGCTGCAGGACACTTTGAGGGTTTTTGTATGTCTTTCGGGCTGTGTGGCCATGTTCCAGAAGTATTCTCTCCTGACGTTTCGCCCACATCTATGGCAGGCATCCTCAGAAGCTGTGAGGCATGGATAAACTAGGCAAAGAAAGGAAAAAAATTATATCTGTGGAGAGTCCAGGGTGTGGCAAGAGTCCTTTGTCACTGGGAAGCCCGCATTAATGTTTCAGTTAATCAGTTAATGCGAAACGTCAGAAGAGAATACTTCTGGAACATGGCCACACAGCCTGAAAGACATACAACAACCCTGTGATCCCGGCCATGAAAGCCTTCGACAACACTCTGGAAAGAGCTCCTGGTTCTTGAAAATCATGTAGGAGGGAGAACTGTGATTGCAATGGGGATTGACTCAATCCCCACAGGTCCACACCTAGATAGATCCGGACCTTACATTGAGATCTAGATCATTCCAGGTGTTAAATTAATCTGGAGTAAACTGGGAAATCCCAGTTTGCTCCAGATTAATTCAGGTTCATCTGGGGACACTTCCACACAGCACTTTAACCCATGCTGAAGACGGTTTTAAACTTTTTCACACACCCTAAAAAACCTGGGCTTTCCCAGTGGGCTACCCTTCTAAAAACACCAAAAGCCCTAAAAATGGTTAAGAACTTACCAGGCCACATTAGGTCTTGCAGCACATTTCTCGGAACATACCAATTATGCACAAGGAGGCCAGGGGAGAAATATGAGATATGAACAAAATAAATAAATTTTGAACATTTCTGCATCCAACCCAGGTTGTTAAGACTTAAGCATTCAATAGATTAAAATTTTAAGTTTTGGACAGATGGATCATTGGTTTTTTAGTTTAACTTAGCTTTCTCCCAAATTTAGTTTTTTTTTTAATTCTCAAGTTATTTCCATCTGAGATAAGAAGAAATGTGTGAACTGCCATATAACCCAGTTCAAAGCAGATAATGTGGGATTTTATACAGTTGTATGGAAGAGACCTGAGACCTTATTTTGCTACCAATGTGAGCTAAGTGAAGGAAGTTCCATAACAGGCCAGAAAATTGTTCCTTCAGCATTCACCTATCCTCAAAATTTGAACTTCTTCACTCTGCCTCCTTCAGCTCTGATTTGTTATTTTTGGTTGTGCTTTCAGTTTTTAATTATATGCCTGTCCCTTACAATGCTTCTTTGTCACAACTTTTGTCCTGCTTTAACACTGGATCCACAATTCTGTATGCAAGTTACAGAAAAACTAAGAAAAGTGGCTATAACAAACATTTCATTCTTAAATCCATTGTTGCTAACTGTGGTCTTCAAGACTGTGGACACATGTTTCTTGGGATCTGCTGTTAAGAAACCCATCATTATAAAATCTGCTGGTTCCAGCTGTCAGACCATGTTTACTATTGATATCAGTTCCCTTCATTTTATCTGTGCTTCACTCAGGCTCAAGGAATATTTGATCCTTGCCGTGCTTTGTTTTCATAAAAGGCACATCTTAGGCTGAACTTTAAAAAAAGCATGATCCTTTATGTTATATTGTAAATCTTCCACCTTGGGAGGAAGGCTTGCTCTTGAAGGTTTTGTGGAGATTTCAATTTTAATAGTAATGGTTCCAAGGATACAGATAAAATGTCTTGTTCTCAGCATCTGGTCTTCAATGTAGACTGATTAAAAAGAACAGTAGGAGCAGTTTTGTAAGAAAAGAAATTATTTAGAAATGCTGTAATTGATATGTACCGAATCTTCCTTTTAAAAAAATACATATGTTAAACCAGAGAAATATCTCATTGAACCACTAAGAAGCACCTGACTGATGGAAGGCTCTGCTTTTTCTCTAGAGTAAGAAGAAAAAAATGATAAAATTAACAATAAAACTGTGAATATATATTAGGATGGGTGAAAAAATTGTCCCAGTTAATTTGTTGAAATATAAATTTCCTGAATTCATACCTCCTGTGACTGGAAATTCATACACTTCCAAGTTTGTGATGTGGTTCGCAAAAGAAAGAATGTGTTCAATGACATGAGTAAATTTTCAAAAAACTGATTTCTTATATCCGAACTGCTAATGTTAGGAGCATCCTCTTGTTTCACTCTTCAGCTTGTTGGATAACATTTGACTGACTTGGACTGATTTAACTATGGGATAACTCTGGCCTTCTAATCACCTGACTCCAGGGGCATTGGGTGTCTGAAGTTTTTGACAACAATATTAGGATGATAAATAAGAACTCCAGTGAGACTGAGCTTCATAAATTTGTTAATTCAAAATCATAGGTGTTGTCGAAGGCTTTCATGGCCGGAATCACAGGGTTATTGTGTGTATTTGGGCTGTAGAGCCATGTTCCAGAAGAATTGTCTCCTGATGTTTCGCTCACATCTATGGCAGGCATCCTCAGAGGTTGTGAGGTACTTGTGATCTTAGGCAACTGATGCTTAGAGGTAAACTGCCTCTGAAGGAGGAGAATCCATCCCCAATGACTATAAAAGTGAGAAGTACGGTGCAACCAAAGGCACCTCACAATATCTGAGGATGCCTGCCATAGATGTAGGTGAAACATCAAGAGAGAATACTTCTGGAATGTGGCCATACAGCCCGGAAAACACACAACAACCCCATAATCATAGGTTTGAAATGATATCCTTTCTCAAAGAGCTTGTACAGTACTCTTATACTCAGCCCATCTTTTTCTTAAAAACTGGTGAAATGTAGAACAATGGCTAAGAATCGGTAAATTAATTAATGGCCTAATAGTGTGATCATGATTCTCCCTCTCTTTGATATTGAGAAATCGGACCCCAAATTATGAAATGTAACACACACACACACACACACACACACACACACACACACACACACATATATATATATATATATATATATATATATATATATATATATATATATATATATATATTAGAAGCTGCGGCTCTACTAGAACCTAGAAAGCATGTGTGCCTTTTTTACATTAACCTTCTGTATGAATTGTCTCTGGAATGTGGTCTAATCACATCCAGACCCCTTCCTCTAATTTCCATAATCCCCTCACAATGAACTGGAAAATATGAGAGAAGCACATAATGAATTTCTGGGTTCATTTCCTGACATCCTCAAACTGCAGCCTTCCAGCTGTTTGAATCTCCCACTCTCAGAATTGCTGTTCATTGAACAAACTGACCAGGACTTTTGGAAGTTGGAGGGCCAAACAGCTGAAGGGCTGTAGGTTGAAGATTCCTGATCTAAGGTATTGGTGGTAGCAGCTCGGCTCCCATGCCTCAAGCCAGCCTCACCTATTGAAATGGACATCATCTCCAAGCACATATTTGAACTAATCCTATTGTTTCCACTGGAGTCATCCCATTTAACTCATCAAGGACTCATTGCCCAATGCCGATCACATTCCTTTTGGATCGTGCCCTCTCAGAGGTGGACCATTAAATGGACTGACACTTCAAATGTTCAAATGGAGTTTACTGATTTTCTGGCTCAATAGTGTACTGAGTCACTCAGGTTGTGGATCCTACCTGGGAAGTTTTTAAGCCAATCAAAAGCTGATGTGTGTTTCTTGAATAGCTGCAGTATATTAACTCTTTGGAGGACTATCTCTGCTGACATCCTATTAGTCCATTGAAAATAAAGTCTCTGATTTTGAGTTCCTTCTGTCTGTGTCTCATTCAGCCTTTTAGGAGGCTAGACACTCTGGGCCTCCAAACCGACAATTTAGCAGAGCTGAAATCACTCCATAAGTCTTCTGCTGGCCACAGTCCAGCAAACCTAGCATAAGTATCAGGAATAAGTAAGCCTCTTTTTACACCTTCTCTTCCTCATTACGTGTTTGCTTCCACACAAAGAAATTGGCTTCCATTAGGCCATTTTCTCTGTTACAACCAAACATTGAAACTCTGATTTAATATCAAACTAGGAATATAATATGATTCATAAAATCTGGGAAGTTCAGTTCCATGTGTGTGCATTCAAGCTTCATTTTAATACTTTCTTATGATATCAGCAGAACTTTGGAGACATACAAATTGAATGTAATAAAAACCAATGTGAATCAGGAACATGTCAAAAATCAAGTGTTATTGACCTGCATCTCCCATAAATAGGTGTTTCTGTTGCAAGGGCAGGGTCACAGACTAATGTTTGGCAGGATGAATTTGTGAGACAGAAACAAGTACAGACATTTTATTTTTGGATGGCCAGTTGCAGAGAGATGAGAATTTCTATTCAGTGTTAACTAGAGTAAACAGATTGGAACACTGTATCCTACTGATAGACCTGTTTGCCATCATATGGATTTATACATTATGATGCGATTTTCTATATTTCCAATGTTATTTCACCCAAAGGAAATTATTCAATTGTGTGCACATGAAGAAAAACAGAGATCTGCTTTATATAGTAGCTGTGCTAGAGTTCTGCTAGATCAGATGTACTCAGGATGGGACAGTGGAACATACTCTCAATTGTATGAAAATCAATCCCTGAACACACTTGTGAGCGGAGATGGAAACAAAACCCATTTTGTTCTCAGTTTAATATAAAATTCACACTATCTGGATTTATGTACAAATCAGGATGTAGTTGACTTTCTGGTGGCTCTAGCCACATACAAAAATCTGTACATAAAGGAAAATAAGCATGCAGTAAGAGGTAAAGTGGGGGAAGTAGTTGCAAAATTAAGCATGTTAATGAAATTGAAGACAAACCCACATATGATTTTTACAGTTAAAAATGGCAAATTGCTCTACAAATAAAAGAACATGAGCCAGTGCTTAAAGAAATGTGATCACGACGGGTCCTCAAATGTACCACCTACCCTTTCCGCCACCTCCTTGTATGAAGCGAAGGAAAGGAGCTTGGCTACAAAAAATATCCCCCCTCCCCAACCTTAATATCCCAATACCTTCCTGGATGAAAGTCTTCCCATTTTTTTGACAACAATCTAAAGAAGGAACCTCATCCTCACCCTCTTTCCTCTCCCCATGTTTTCCCCAAACTTGGAACGCAAGATAGTTCAAAATGCATTTAAAAACTGGAATACAGTGATCCCTTGGTTTCAGGCATACTGTAGATCAATGGTTCTCAACCTGGGATCCACAGATGCTTTTAGTCTAAAATTCCCAGACATCACAGCCAGTTTACCAGCTGTTCAGGTTTCTAAAAGTTGAAGGCCAAAAACATCTGAGGACCCCAGGTTAAGAACCTCTGCTGTAGATATTATAACACAGCCTCAACCTTATGAGGATCCTCTTGATTAATTTATCATGTCTTCTGTTTGGTTCCATAATAGCATCACACTGAATTCCTATAAGTCCCTCCACCATTTAAATGATTTTCCACTCATTTTGGCTTTAGGTAACATCTTTTCTCCTGCATTTGTCCCCCAACAACCATTGTTAAAACTGAATTTGTCACCTCATCACCATACCCACAAGCTTTTAATTTCTATGACTTTTCACACAGACAGCCCACCCACAAAATTTGGTCCTACACACTTCATCCTTTCATCTGAGGAAGGAGATGGGGTACATTTACACTGTCCAATTGATGCAGTTTGACACCATTTCAACTGCCATGGCTCAGTGCCATGGATACATGACAAAATATATAGCTTCATTAAGAAATATAGCTTCATTAAGAACCAAAAATACTTTTGGGAGAAAAGTGTTCTACAAAAGCCTGCATTTTCCTGATCCACAAGCTTTGGATCTTCATATCCAAAGAAGAAAATTCTAAAGCATTCATATTACGTTTGATGGGTGAAAGAATGCCATATTGTTCACAAGGGAGAGAAGAGAGAGGTTTAATCTTTTCTAACAGGTGGGACACTCCATTTGCTTGTACTTTTAAAGGTTGTATATTATTAGATGTCATGGCCTATGGATGGTACAATAAACAATTCATGCAACTTGTAGTCAGTAGTGTTCTTACTGTAAGTAAGGTACAACAGGCAAACACTAAAGCAGAAAAAACTGAAAAACTAAGGATAACCAGACAAAGACTTCACATTAAACATGGAATCTTCTTTGAATTTATCTTATAACATATAATCATAGGAAAATATACATTAAAAGGTAGTCCTCTTGAGTTCAACAGATCTTACAAGTATGAATATATGTATGTTTGCATGTTAAAGGTCCATCTATATATACCACAAACCACAAATCTGACGAGATATCACTACTGGGTGTCTACATAACGCACAGATACTTTGAATTACTAACACAGGGCAAAAACCAGTTAACCCAGTTTTTCCCATTTTAGGTAAAATTGGGGAAGGCTATGAAATTTCTCAAAATGGAGGGAGAGGTGTGTGAAAAGTTGGAGTAGTTATGATTCGGAACTAGTTCCACAGGACCATGCTTTACATTGTAGGGAAAATGGGATGGCACTTAACTTTTCAATTTTTTCCTCACCAACAGCAAGAGCTTCTGGCCATCACTGGATGTCTTTGCCAATATCAGAAAAGGTGCCCAGTGACCATCAGGGCCAAGCTAGAGCTCCATATTCGGCACTGATGAAAAATGACAAAGGTGAGGGTGACTGTCCAGCAGAGCTCTGCTCTCATTACTATCATGGTTCAGAAACAAAGACATGTAAACACTAGGGCAGAATCTGGGACTAGTTCAAAGCAACAAGACTTTGAATCATCCCTGGATTTTGTGGTCCATGTAGATGGGCCTTGAGACAGACAGATTTCCAGTGGATTTCTGGGTGGATAGAGCTGACTTTAAATAGCAAGTTCTTTAAACCCATATCAACAGTTTGCTACTAGAACAGATTACATTCATGATTTTTAAACAGGGACAGTTTTAAAGCCTGTTCCTTTGCCTCTTACAATAACCTGATTTGTGGACTGGGAATATTTGAAACTTCTGTTTGACTTCTATTTTGGTACATATTTCCAAAAACTCACATTTTTTTTCATATTGAAGATGGAAAAACACTTGACATCTGAAAAATTGCAATATGGCAGTGGAGGGGACAGGGGCACTAAACAAATATCATCTGTCTAGACCAGGGGTCCCCAAACTAAGGCCCGGGGGCCGAATGCGGCCCTCCAAGGTCATTTACCTGGCCCCCACCCTCAGTTTTAGACTTAGACTTGCCCAAAGTCTGAAATGACTTGAAGACACACAATACCAACAATCCTACTTAACTTGACTATCTCATTGGCCAGAAGCAGGCCCACACTTCCCATTGAAATCCTGATAGGTTTACGTTGGTTAAAATTGTTTTTATTTTTAAATATTGTATTGTTCTTTCATTTACTAATATTGTGCTATGGTAATAATTGAATATATTGTGTATACATATAATATTGATACTAATATTATAATGTAATACAATATAATACTAATAATTACACAATATAATAATATTAATTATTATAATATTATGGTAGTGGTATAGGACAATATAGTAATATATAATGCTAATATTGTGCTATGCCAATAATATAATATATTGTATATACATACAACTTGTAAGCCGCTCTGAGTCCCCTTCGGGGTGAGAGAGGGTGGGGTATAAATGTAGTAAATAAATTATTTATTTATTTATTTATTTATTGCATTACAAACAAGACAGGTGCAGTGTGCATAGGAATTTGTTCGTTTTTTTTTTTTTTTCAAATGATAATTCGGCCCCTCAACAGCCTGAGGGACCATGAACCGGCCCTCCACTTAAAAAGTTTGAGGACCCCTGGTCTAGACCTATGGCCTGGAATGCTCCATTTTAAAAACCTGAATTTGAATCCTTCTGTACTCCCCAGCACAGAATTAGGTTCATCCCCCTTTTCTTCCCCTAAGGAACTTCTCCGATTTATCACATATATGACAGCAAAGCAAAACATGTACATCATTATGAAAATAGTTGTATGCTTAGAATTTGGCAGGAACAAATTGGAAAATTTTATTTCTCTTTGATTTGGAGCCTTTACAAATGTTCACAAATGTCTTCACATTCATGTCAGAAAGGTGAGAATTTATTGTTGGATAAAGGTAATCAGTCTGATATTTCGATACATAAGGCATTTAACATATATCTAGGAGATAAAAATCACATGATTGTGTATGAATATTTGCACCTCCTGCTGTTGCTAAAAAAAATATGGTGGCATCTTCTGATCTGAAAGTTGGCAATGCTTACTTAGCCACATTTCACTCTTGAGCCATAAAGGGACAGAACTCTCCAATCTGCTCACTACATTTTGTGCTCATTTGGTGCAGCTTTTTAGAAACCCACAAATGACAAGAACTCAAATTTTTAAGGTAATAGCTAATGCTGCAGAAGCCATTTCAATCAGAGACTAGGTCAGAAAAGGCCACACCCAAGGGATGAAACTTTGCTCATTCTACCAATACATTTCAGTTGCTGGCAACAGCTCAGAGCTGTAATAGACAATTTGCAGTTGCCTCAGCTCCTCCTGGACCACTCAGCAATTTTTAGCAACTCGAATGAAGGGGATGGCAGCTCCTTAAATGGAGGGGATAGTGGGAAAGAAAGAATAAAGAATCCACAGAAGAGGTGATTGCAATAGTGACAACATGCTAGAATGGGGATGAAGATAGCTATGAGAGGGCTGACCCTGTCATCGGGAAAAGTGAAGAGGGATCTTAGGAAGCAAGCCTGGGGTATTCTAAAAAGGAATAAAATTGATACTTATTTGTTTAACTTTTTTAATGCCAAGAGGAGTTAGGAGTTTATCACATGAGGCAGGCAAATTGGAATTACAGCAGAGTAACAGAGGGACTTTTAACATATTTCAAACATGTTTTCTTCAGAGGAGCATTGGAAGATATGTCTTTTACCAAAGGAGATCATTAATATATTATTTGTGTTTGTAAAAGGATTATTTTCCAGGTGGTCTGGCACTGGAAAAGCAGAGAGAGAGGCGACATTCAAGGCAAAGATGCGGTTGTCCAGCTGTAATTGTGATTTGTCTGCCTTGTGTAATAAACTCCTAAAAGGGATTTGTGGTGCTTTCTACATTATACATCCAAATAATGTGGCTATTTTAGAATACTTGGTACCTTGACTTGGATGGGTAGGGGCTCTGGCTATATTTTGGTTCTGGAAACAAAATGTCTTGGGCCAGCCTGGATGCCCTTAAACAGGCAATAGTGAGGCCTATATTTTTTTAAAAGGCATCCCTTGATTTCTCCATTTTTAACAACTACAGACCGATTTCCAACCTCCCTTTTTTGGGCAAGGTTCTGGAGTGGGTGGTTGTCTCTCAACTCCAGGGATTCTTGGAAGACTTTGATTTTCTAGACCAGTCACTGTCTGGTTTCAGGCCTGGGCACAGTATCGAGACAGCTTTGGTCACCTTGGTGGATGACCTCCGCAGAGAGCTGGATAGGGGAAGTGTGTCCTTATTGGTTCTCTTGGACATCTCAGCAGCTTTCAATATTATTGACCTTGGTATCCTTCTTGGTCGGCTCTCCGGGATGAGTCTTGGGGTACTGCTCTGAAGTGGATCTGGTCCTTCTTGGAGGGCCGTTCCCAGTCAGTGAAGCTGGGAGACACTAGCTCGGACCCCTGGCCATTGACCTGTGGGATCCTTCAAGGTTCTATTCTGGTCCCTATGCTTTTTAACATCTACATGAAACTGCTGGGTGAGGTCATCCCGAGTTTTGAAGTTCAGTGCCATCTCTATGCAGATGACACTCGACTCTATTACTCTTTTTCCACATAAATCCAAGGAAGCCCCTCAGCTACTGGACCAGTGTCTGGCCGCTGTGATGGCCTGGATGAGGGTGAACAAGCTGAAGCTCAATCCTGACAAGACGGGGGTCCTCCAGGTCTGTAGTACGTCGGATCAGGCTTCGGGTGGCAACCTGTGCTCAATAGGCTCACACTCCCCCTGAAGACACAGGTCCACAGTTTGGGGGTCCTCCTGGACTCAGCATTGATGCTTGATGCCCAGGTGTTGGTGGTGACGGGCAGGGCCTTTGCACAATTAAAACTTGTGTGCCAGCTGCGACCATACTTTGTGAAGTCTGACATGGCCATGGTGGTCCATGCCTTAGTTACCTCTAAATTGGACTATTCCAACATGCTCTACATGGGGCTGCCCTTGAAGTTGGCCTGAAAACTTCAATTGGTTCAGCATTCAGCAGCAAGACTACTAACCAGAGTGAATTACAGAGAGCGGTCAACCCTCCTGTTTAAGGAACTCCAATGGCTGCCTATCACTTTCCAATCCCAATTCAAGGTGCAGGTTATCACCTACAACGCCCTAAACAGTTCAGGACCTGCCTAACTTTGTGATCAAACCTGCACGATCTCTTCAATCTTATGGGGAAGCCCTCCTCTCGCTTCCACATCCGTTACAAGCATGGCTTGTGAGGACAAGGGAGAGGGCCTTCTCTGCAGTGGCCTCGGCTCTGGAAATCTCTCCCCAAGGAGATTAGGCAAGCACCCACCCTGTCAGCCCTTAGGAAAAATCTAAAAACTTGGCTTTTTCAGTGTGCCTTTGAAGTCTGACTAATGAATCCCCCAAGACAGGCTCCCTTCAGTAACAATCACGATGTCTGACATATTTTATTCTGCTCCATCAGCTTAAAATAACTTCATTTTCACCCCACCCCAAGCACACTCTTAAATGCAGCACTTTACCCATCTACATCATCTATTGGCTTTACAATTGATATCCTTTCACTTTGGCTCAGTTCGCTCTTCTTTAACCTTGGTTTTGTTTCTATATTTTGTTTTACTATGTCATTTTGTTTTTTGCTATTTTATTATGTCATTGTGGATAATATTATTTTATCTTTTCTATTTTGTATGATGTATGTATTTTATCCTGTTTTGGTGTGTTTACTTGGTCTTGGTCCCATGTTAGCCACCCCGAGTCTCTTTGGGGAGATAGAGGCAGGGTACAAAAATAAAGTTGTTGTTGTTGTTGTTGTTGTTGTTGTTGTTGTTGTTGTTGTTGTTGTTGTTGTTGTTATGCCAGGTTGTTATATAACAAGATAAAGGGGAAGGTATTCCTGGGAAAATGCAATCAATAGATCAGAGTTGGGCAACATGTGACCTTCTAGATATTGTACTGCATTCCTCATTATAGCTAGATGGCACTTTTTGTTTAGTTTTATTTGATTTTTGGTTGAAAAATAAAGCTGATCAGAAGTATCATAGTCTGAAGCGAATCTGCACAGTTGTTATGCACAAAAAGTTATCTCCTGCACAGAAAAAGCTGTTTTCTGTACATATGTGACAATCTTGCACATAATACATTTCAAATTGTAAATAGGCATTAAAAACTGTGCAGATTCGAAATACTTTCTTGCAACGGAGAAAAAAATGCTGAAAAAATTACATCACAACTCAGATATTGTTTTTAACAAGGAGATTGCTGAACATGAAAGTGTTATGAATCCCAGTCAATCAAGTCCAACTCCTTAGGACTTTGTTGTATACTTTATGTTTTTCTCTGCACAACGGTGTGCCACTGTATAATTATTTTCATCCAGTTATAAAACAGCCTGCCTATTATTATTCTTTTGAAGTTGAATAATTGATCATGGCAAACAAGAATTACCCGAAGGTTTACATTATTTACTCCTGTAACCTTTGTGGTTCACCTTTTGAAGCATCAAACATCTCAAGTCAAACAACACTTTGAAAAAGGTTGACAGTTCTGATCAATAGTGAACTTTGAAAATACCTGCTACTTTTCAAATTGATCGTTCACTATTATAACTCTGCAGAACATCCCTTTTTCATCTTCTCAAGGTTGGGCACTTGATCGAACAAACAAATTACCTTCTAGTAGAGTCAGTTTGTTGTCCTAACCCAATTGCTTGGTGGTTAACTGCTAAATTCATTCAGCAACCCAAATGAAGATTTATTTACACAAATGTATACAATGCATATAAATATATATCTTGAGCTTTCAGGACTGCTGTAAGAAACCCGCCTGACACCAAGTGTTCAGCATGAAAAGTGGTCGGAAACAGGCAGGAGCAAGGCACGTACCTAAAGACTCTGTGTACACTTGTTTCACTTTTTAAACAGAATGCAAATACCTAAGATATGTTGGGGGAAAATAATTATTCCTTATAAAAGTAGAATAGAAATTAGAAAGAAAGAACAATGTAGTTAATATGCAGAATATTTCTCATTCCATAAAATGATCAGTTTGTCATTCCACAGTAGCAGGCATGAAACAATTCTTATCAATATAGGTCCTTTCCACACTGCCTCTATATCCCAGGAACTGATCCCAGATTATCTGGTAGTGGAGACTCATATAATCCCATTTAAAGGAAATAATTTGGGATAAGATCCTGGTATATAGGGCAGTGTAGAAGGGGCCATAATTATCAATGTAGAGAGGAAGATCTCTTTAGAAATTGATATGTTCGCCATATCCTTTCTACAGCTTTCTTATACTGACCCCACATCACCATGTTCTTGTGATCTGGAAAGCAGGAATAGCATTTTGTGATTGTGGAGCCATCCTTAAAAGCACCATGTTTCATGATAAGCAACTGACAAGTTTGTATTGACCGACTCTGTTGTTAAAGGAAGACTATTTTGGGAACAATTTCTTCTATCTAACAACATCTTACCTTTCCTTGACAAGAGTGCAGTCAAAGAGAAAAGAGAAGGTAAACTCTTTCTCCAGTTTCAAAAAAGAAGAAAGAATCTAAAGGTGTACTAGCCATTGCAGAGTGCTCAGTGCTGTGGAAAAGAAAAGATTCAATCGAACTGCCTAAATGGACAGGTTTTGTAAACATCAGTACAAGATCTCATGTCTTTATGAAAGGTCATATATGTTCAGACACTATCAGTCTTTTCATAACTCTGCATCGTTTTGGATTAGGAGTAACAATCCAGTCAAAGTTGAGCACTTTTACACTGCATTGCTTTCAAGAGGAAAGGTAAGTGCATGTTTAGCTACCTCTTAGTGACATCTATGGCACTTATATCCACTGAAATATGGCTAGAAAATACATTGAAAGCAGAATGGTGATTGTATCTGCTCTTGAAATGGAACTTACATTAGAGCCATTTTGAGATTAATGCTATTTCAAATTTATTTCTTTATCCACCTATTTTATTAATATTGCTATATTATTTTTAATTTTAACAACCCCCTGAAGCAACTCATATTAAAAGCAAATCTAATAAAACAAGGAAGGAAGGAAGGAAGGAAGGAAGGAAAGAAGGAAGGAAGGAAGGAAGGAAGTCTTCCATACCCAGCATTTGGGAGCCTGTTTAAATCTCTCAGGTGACCATTTCATATGATGCAAAACCAACAAGACATTAAAATAATCCAATATGTTCCCAGATTAAACTGCTGTCTAGAACTGCCCTCAGTAGGTTACATATAGTTGTCAGGAGTAAGGGTAATTTAGGGTGCATCTACACTGTAGAATGAATTCAGTTTGACACCACTTTAACTACCATGGTTCAATATTATGAAATCATGAGAGCTGTAGTTCTACAAAGTCTTAAACCTTCTCTTGTCAAAGGGCTGATGCCTCACCAAACTACAACTCATAATTGCACAGTATTGCTAAGGCAGTTAAAGTGACGTCAGACTGCATTCTGTGTATTTATTAATTTATTAAGAAACTAGCTTTGCCCAGCCACGCGTTGCTGTGGCTTATGGGAATCCTTTGTTGGCCAGGTGGAATAGCAGTGAATAGCCTTGCAGTCTCAAAGCCTGGCCGTTTTCTGGAGTAGCTGGAGCTTTTTGTTGTATGAACGTAGAGGCATGGATGAGGGGTTGTGCTGCCAGGTTTAGTGTTTCTGGGATGTGTAGTTTTGTTGTTTTGTCCTAGGCCAAAATTTCATTACCCTTTTATATATATAGATTTCTATATCACTTTTCTCCAAGGACCCAAGGTGGTTTACAACAACAGCTAAACATACAATATAAAATTTAAGCCATTAAAATAATCCCATATGTTCCCATCTAACATAAAATTGTCATTAAGATGAGTTAAACCATATAAATTTCCAGGAAGGTAAAATACAGTTATAAAGTGCAGTTCCTAGGCTTCTGTCATTAATTAAAAGCTATTCCATGTAGGAAAGTTTTCAGATTTTTTCTAAAGGACAAGAGGGTGGTGTAGATGCAATCTAAGGAATAACTTTATTCTCATCTTTCATCAGATTTGCTAACAAGCAGAAAACAGTTAACATAAGGCTAAATCAGTACAAAAATGCATTTATTCAGCATAAATTAAGGCATTAAGGAAAATGGCAAGATGTTTACCCCTTAAACTGCAACTGAAACTTGCAGAGATGATACAATAATGTTATTCATTTCACCTCGAGGCAAAGGGGCTAGCTTGAGGGAAGATGGTAGGTTCTGTATACACAGCTACCTCCTTCAACAAAAGATAAGAGCCAGATAATGCAGAAAAAATTAACTAGGTTGCCCTGGCCTCTCCCCACTTACATGTTTTCTCGGATGCAATATGCACAGTCATTATTTCTAATCCAATCAATCCACTACAATTCCAATAGTTATTTGTCTATATATATAGACAAATTGTGGTCCACACTAAACTTTAATCAAAATGAGAAATGTTTGGACTGAGATGCAAATGCATCGCCCACACTTTGATGTCCTTAATCTCTGACGTGTGAGCACATTTTGAATAAGCACCTCTCATCTTGATCAGTACAACAAATAACTGCAGTCATAAGCTTTGTTTATTTTGTAGAAGAGGTGCTCTAAAGCTTACATAGATATGGAAAGGATCATAAAATAACAAAAACAAAATCAACACTACAAACAACCAAAAAGGGGAGAGGGAACAGATGAAACCCATACGTAGATAAGATTAAACACAAGAAAGGAATAAATCCAAAGCAAACAGTGAGTTAAATGCATACAGAAATATGTTACTGTAAAGGGGGAAAACAAAGATATTAACAGAGAAATAAAGATTTATATTAGTAAAGCAGACTTGGGTGAGTTTTACCACTTCATTACCACTGAGTTGTACACTTAAAATCTGGTATTCCATTGGGTTCACCACATTCATTTGGTTAAAGTGCAGTTTTTGAGTCTTTTAAATGTTGAGGGCAGCATTTTTTTCCAATGTATCAGGAAGAGGTGAGGAAATGGATTTTTCTTAAAACTCCGGATGTTTTGCCAAATTTCTAATGAAGTAGCACTCGTTGCTCTCCGGTTAGGATCACCCAGTTTGTAGGAGGAGAAATTGGGGGAGGAGTCAAAATAAACTTTTTGGGGCAATTTCGTTTTTCATCCTAAGCAGGAAGATTTGGTTGTAAGCTACCTCATAATGCTTCTACTATGCAAAAAAAAAAAAAATAGCCTTTTAGAATACCTTTATTCCTTCCTTCCATGATTTGTCTGTGTCCTGCATTGGGAGGACCAGTGCTGTTACCTTTCCAACTGGGCTTCCCTCCCATCCCTTTTCTCTCTCTCCCTCCCTGCTGTGGGAATTGTGGGAGTTGCAGTCCAAAACACCACCATAGCCTCTGCTGTTGTTGTTCCAAATGGGTTTCCCTCCCATCCCTTTTCTCTCCCTACCTCCCTGCGGTTGGGAATTGTGGGAGTTGAAGTACCAAAAAGCACTGAGAGGGATGATGGACAGGGCCAAATGTCTGCAGTGTGGAAACCTCTTCATTGAAAAATATGCAAGACAACTGAGTGCACTAAACAGTGTGATTGTAAGGTAGGGAAAAACTCCATTTTATTACAAAATGAAGTTAGATTGAACTCTCTTCTTCTGAACACTTCTGAACACTTCCCAGAATAATCTGATGAAGCAGAAAGGACTCTATTTTATGTTACTTTTTTTTTGCTTTTGTTGTCTTGCTACTAGGTATAAACAATAGGCAGTGCAATCATCTCATGTCTACCCAATAATAAGTCCCAAGGAGTTCCATGTGCTATAATCTCAAGCACATAGATAAAGATTTTTTTTTTTTCATATCGGGGTGACTTGAGAAACTGCAAGTTGCTTCTGGTGTGAGAGAATTGGCTATCTGCAAGGACGTTGCCCAGGGGACGCCCAGATGTTTTGATGTTTTTACCATCCTTGTGGGAGGCTTCTCTCATGTCCCCGCATGGAGCTGGAGCTGATAGAGGGAGCTCACCCGTGCTCTCCCCAGGTTGGATTAGAACCTGGCAGCCTTCAGGTCAGCAACCCAACCTTCAAGTTACAAGGCTTTAACCCACTACGCCACAGGGGGCTCCGTCAGATAAAGATTTGCAACCATATTTATACATTACATTACATTTATCTTTTATTTCCATTAAGGATTTTAAAATGATACATATATGAGGGGAAATTATCTTGGTAGTTTTCAAGAGTGACCACATCTAGATGTGTTTGGCTTCTGTGAAGTCGCTACACCAAGTGTCTTGAGACCATAGTTTGTATATGACATATATACTCATGTGAAAGTTGATTTTTTTTTTTTTACAAAAAAAGACCCAAAAACTCAGTGTTATATTATCCATGGGTCAGTGCTGGAAACTTGGTCTGGAAACATTTGTTAGCGCAGGTGTTAATTGAAAACTAAACCGCAAGGGTTAGTTAAAAGTACACCATTTATATTGTATGAAAACAAAATAAAATGTTCCTGCAAAGCTGAACTAACTTCCAATGTGATGTTTTCCTTTCTATGTAAGCTTCTCAAGAGTTTGGGAGCTTCAAATCCAATCCTTCTGTTCTGTCCCTACTTTGAATATCTTGAAGATCCATGGTGAAGAGTCTTTCCACAACGATTCAATTCTGTTATTGTATTTGTACTATATAATTAGTCTCTCTTTCTATGGCTAATCAACTGGACATGAGAATCTCTCTAGACTTACCCAATGCTGTTCTCTCACATGACAAATATGTAGGCCACTCTCTTCAAATATTTACAGGTTTGTCAAAAGTGGCACTTCAATGGCATAATCTCTAAGATCCCATGGTGAGCTCCATACCATGATGAAGCAGCACGCAAGGACTTTTGGAATATCCCAGATAACTTATAACCTGAGCCCCAATTATATCTACAATTCCTTGCTTATGGGGGGGGGGGGGGGTCAGTGTAAATAGCAATAGGGGAAAATCTTTAAAAAGCAAACACAACATCATAATCTACCTTTTTAAAAAAAATTTACTATCTGAAATAGATTCATGTCTGTTTGATTGTACAAAACAACACTCATGTTTATTCCAATCATGCTGATACATGCAGATTAAAAATGAACATAAAATTATACATCTCCACTCCTGATATGGTTGAACTCGACTCCTTTCCTTTAGTCTGATCTTCCAATCAGATCTGAATATTTATTTTTCTGATTGCCTGTTCCCCCTATTTTGTATTTAGATCCAGTTATCTTTAATGTGCACTTGCCTGTTCTAGGTCCATTGATGCATTCAAGATAGGAAAGCAATTAAATTTGTCTCATTATCATAATAAAACACCTATCAAAGAGATTCTTTTGTTGGTTTGTTTGTTTCCATAACAAAACCAGCCTAATAGCTCAATTTACTGTTCTCATGTGAAATAATTAACTACGATGTCTTATCAAGAATACCTTCAAGGATGGGAATGGGAGAGTGATAAGTATTGTTATCTCTCTTATACTTTCTTTTATAGCTAAATCAATATTTCACTTATCTGCAGATGGGGGAAGAAAGTGGAGAAAGGGAACCTCTCTAGTTTCAATGAAATACAAATTCAAACGATGGAGGAGAATGACTCTTTCATAATCAATTACCCCCAATGCTTCTTAAACATTTGAAGTGGCACCCATTTAGAAATTTCCACAACCTTTCAGGACCATAATCTAATTCAACTTTTCAAGCCATAACACTCTCTTATTTGGAAAAAGAAAAAATACATTGTAATATTAGTAGCTAACCAATTAGATTATTTAAAAGTCAGTCAAGAATGTTTTACAAGGCAGGTAGGTTAGTCCACAAGGCAAATAAAAACATAACAATTCTAAATAGAAATATATTAAAGTGAATCAGGCACACACATATATGCACACACACATTCAGACAATTGTACACTACAGTATGTCCCCATATCATTTATCCACATCTGACAAAACATGTTCTCTCCAGTCATTTCCTAGACTCTCCAGTATGGCTCTGTAATATGTTTCCTTTGGAAATTGACCATGAAGTTGTGCTGGAGGACCTAGTAATGACTAGAGAAATATCCTGTCTAGATACTTCCTGAGTACTCTAGCGTGAATATATGGTATGCTTTCACCAGGAATATTTTGCCTAATCTGTGATAGACCAGCAAGCTTTTTTCCACTGACTACGAAAGAAATAGCACATATCTGTGCCCAGTGGCTAGTTATTTCTTATTTTCCTGGAAATTTGCATGGATCAGCAGCTTGCCGACTGTCATTGACCCAAGGACCATTTCTCTCAATAGACTAGAATAAAAAGGAGAGGAAACCTACAATTTGAGAAATACAGTATGAACCCTGCATCCACAGGTGACACATTCCTGAACTTACTGTGGACACATGGATAATAGAAAAGCCTATTGAAATGAACAATTTGCCATAGAATCAGCCTGGAAGACCTAGAAAATTCCTACAGTGGTCTCCAGCAGAAGCACACCATAAAATTACATAGAGGACTAGAAGATCCTAGAGATGCTATATTTCGTTGGATGTGGATAGGTGAAATCATGGATTCTATGAATTCCAGGATTGTATTGTATTCTCTTAACTATGTAAATGTCTTATGACTTACATGGAATCTGGAGGTCATTTGATATCAAGAGCACCATTACTTGTGTCCGTTACATAGCAAAGGAGAATGAGGCAATCATTTTAAGGTGCCTGATATTGGCATTTTTATTTTGGCTGAAAAAGTCTGCAAAATGAAATACAGTAGAGTTTCGCTTATCCAACATTCGCTTATCCAACATTCTGGATTATCCAACGCATTTTTGTAGTCAATGTTTTCAATACATTGTGATATTTTGGTGCTAAATTCGTAAATACAGTAATTACTACATAGCATTACTGCATATTGAACTACTTTTTCTGCCAAATTTGTTGTATAACATGATGTTTTGGTGCTTCATTTGTAAAATCATAACCTAATTTGATGTTTAATAGACTTTTCCTTGATCCCTCCTTATTATCCAACATATTTGCTTATCCAACGTTCTGCCGGCCCGTTTATGTTGGATAAGTGAGACTCTACTGTATTTAATATATTACTGTTGCATTTTACTCCCATGGATAAAGTAGATATTTTCTGCAAATAATCTCTCATTACTTTGCAACACCCACCAGCACTTTCCCATGATTGCCAATGATAATGCATTATGGAAGTTGCAAGCTAAGACTACCTGACTGGACACAGTTGCCCGCCTCTAAGTACAGTGGCCAAAAGCTTGTATTGGGACTTCTAAGTATGTTAAATAAAGGAAGAACTCTTCAAGACCAAAAATGGTACCAGGAAAGTCAGTGGGTTTTCACTTCCTGCCTTTAAGATTGTGTATAAAAATGTGCAGGAGAGATGCCTGGCTACAAAACCTAAATGCAGAACCCTGTTTCATGTTTATATTGCCCTTCACCACACGAGATTCCAGGTCAGTGCACAATATAAATAGAAAGTTATGTAAAAAGTTAATTTGGTTCTGTAAAATTAACATCAAACAACCTCAATAAAGGAGAGCAAATAAAATGTTTTTATTTTGGTACAGCTTCAAAGGTAGACTGAGACGTTATACAAATTGAAATGCCTGCATGAAATGATGCATTTTAACATATGCTACTTTGCATTGATACATTTATTGCTGTCACAGTGATTTTGCATGGGGGAAAGAGCTATTTGGGGTTCTACGTTAGACAGCTTTGTGGTATGGGAGTTCAACTTCTAGGACATCTTAGACAAAAGGGCACATAGACAATAGCTGGGGAATTTTGGAGTTATAAACCATGATAAGACCCCTACATATTTTAGCAACTCCATGCTCCTTGCAGATCAGACAAAAGAGAATACCAATCTGGATTTCTGTGCGCAAATTTGTATGGGTATACTTTACATAAACTAAGTAAAAAGTTTTAAGGTATAACTTTATGCTAAAAATGTGACTTAACTTTTCATTTTTTTCAAAAAAATACTCATGGGAATGAAAACCCTTTGCATCCCTTAACTTGTTGAGTCTGCTATAATACTGGTAGTATTTATCTGTTAATAAAATATTTTGTATCTGTGGTACTCATGATTCAATTATCAATAAGAATAGCCTGGCAATCCTATGAAAATTATCCTATTTTCACATAAGTATCACTTGTCTTAGAGTCCAAATGAACATTTCTCTCATTGTGCTATCTAACTGTACATATTTAACCTTGCAGAGAAATCTTTTGTGTGGCCCTGTATGAGCCACTTAGCTATACTTAAGCCTGAATTATGTTCACAGATTCCTCCATCCATTCGATTTATTTCAAATGGCAAAGCATAATATCCATTTATCTTAAGCTGATGATTACACACAGTAAAGCCATACTTTTTCAAGAGCTTTTCCAATTTCACAGGCAACTAATGTTTTCAAACAGAGATACACGAGTTCGTTAAATTAAAATGTCTAAACTGAACCTTCCTTTTGAACTCAAGCTTACATTTGAGAGTATCAAGATACTGAGTGGCTTTGTATGAATGGAAATATAAAAGGCAAGGCATTGAATGATCAGTTACATCTTATGTCTACATTAGCACTTGATGTGATGCCTCATACTGTTCCTTAGCCTCATGTTGGTGTAATATTCCTGAAAGGTTTGTGCAAAAATTGCACAGTGGGCCCTTCATATATTCTGGGGTACCAGTATCAATGGCTGCTCATGTCCCGTTATACACAATAGCATATTAAAGTGGTGTCTATTATATAAAATGGCAAGCTCAAGGTTTGCTTTCCAAGAATGGTCAAATCAATGGATGTAGAAACCTTGGACATGGAAGGGAAAAGGGAGAGAATTGACTATAATTAACATATTAAATTTAACCATTTTAGGAAATGTCTGTTTTTTCACAAGGGACTTTATTAGTTTTCTTAGATTTAGTTCCATGTTTCTAGTAGTGTTGTGCATTTGTATGGAATTGCTAGCCGTTTCTGTATGTTCCATTCGTATGGCCCCATTTTTGTTTTCAGGTGCGGCTTCCAAAAATGGGTGCCTATACAAATGGCATTTTGTAAAAGGTTCGAAATAAAACAAATATTTTCATGCCTGCCAGAGCTGCAGGCCCTGGGAGGCATGGGCACTTCTCTCTTCTTGCCCCCTGAACCACAGTGAAGGTAAAGGAAAAAAAACTTCCTGTAACTCCATTGGCATGTGTAGAAACAGTGCATCTTCAGGGTCTAGCACACACACACACTTTTGGCCTGCTCGCCAGATGCATTCTCCTTGGGAAAAGACTGCATCTGGCCAGCATGCCTGCCAGCAGGCCCTGAAGCAGAGCGCCAAAATAGTGAATCTTACTCAGTGCTCCACTCCAGACCGAACGTCAAGCGCATCTTCAGGGTCTGAAACGGAGCACTGAGTAAGATGTATTATTTTGGTGCTCCGTTTCAGGGCCTGCTGGCAGGCTTCTTCAGTAGATGCAGTCTTTTTCCAAGGAGAATGTGTCTGGCGAGCAGGCCCAAAATGCATACGCATTCCAGAGCCTGAAGATGCTCTGTGTTTACACACGCTGATGGAGTTACAGTAAGATTTTTTCTCTTTGCTTTGCACAGTTAAGGGGGAAGAAGTGCCTGTGCCTCCCAGGGCCTGCAGCCCTGGCAGGCACAAAAATCAGACAACAAATAGTTACCATTAACACTTTTCATTTGTTTCACTGGTGTTTCCGTATTGGGGGGTGTGTGTACCATTTCGTGCATTCCAAATAAACAAAACGGTATGGAAACATGAATGAAATGGATGAAACAGTAACCGAGCCCATGTCTACTTTCTAGTACAATGCCTCGGCAAAAGCGTAAGCTACTTGCAGTAGTGGAAGTAGTAGACAGTGAGGTATATGCTGATGGTGTGATTGGAATGTAATCTTGTATAGCAACAAGGAGCTGGAATGGTACTGGTTTCAGGCCAATGAGCCTATTTAAAAACAACAGAATAAACAGAACACTCAGTTAGGCATCAGCCTTTATACCATGGGAGTATGTGAAAGTACTCTGTAAGCAATAGTAATTATAACAAGTAGCATAAAAGTGTACAGCTTTCATTGATTATTTCCTCCAAGGATGATACCACTTGTTCCGTCCCCCAGGACGATGGTTTGCCTTACTTATTGGTCGTTTGTTTGTTTTCCCTCCTTTGCATTCTGTTTCAGCCTCTGGCTGCAATAGCCCAGGAAAGGTGGCTTGAAGTCTGCAAGAGCTGGCTGCAGTTTTCTTTGCAATGATTGGTCAAAGAGTACAACATCTTAGGACCGCCCTTTTTACCAGGGTCTAGTCTCCATTTTAGAGTTTCATTCTGGCTATAGTCTTCCAACGTGCTGGAGCTGTGCAAAGGCTAACTGGGACAAATCATCCTCAAAACCAGGCCAATCTAAGCCTATCCAAATTAGATAAGTATTGAATTATATTGATCTGGGATAGGAAATCTAGTTGGAGGAGCAGGGTTATTCTGTCGCTTCTAGAACTAATCTTTGCTGTAAAGATAGGGAAGGAAAGAGTTTCTCCTTCTAATATAGGCAGCGTGATTAGGGTATAGTGGTTTTATAATCACCTTTGCTTTCTGGAACCAGGGATAATTCTGTACCTAAAACCTATAGAAATTTGTTTCATTTTCTGCAACTTTAAGATCTGTGCCAGGTTTACAACCTTGTATGAATAAACATCCTTTTTGAAGTTATCCAGACTCAGTCGTTCAATATCTATAGGACAGCTTATAGGGATTTGCAGTTCGCCCGGATAAAGGACAGCACGTTTCAGTTTTATAGTTTTTTATTGTCCGGCGGACGGCACAGTTTTGAGGTCGATCAGCGGTTTTTCCGCTTCAGCTAGCTTGCACGGCTTTATAGTTTTTTATAGTTTAGGAAGTTTTAGTATAGGCTGCGGCTTTTCCGCCTGAGCTCAGTCTGCATACCTAAAGACTCTACCAGCGTCTGAGGCAGTGGAGCCCGCTCTCAGACCTGAAGGAGTCAAATAGTGGGGCTCTATTTCCTTGCTATTTGGCTCGCGTGTGCGCACGTAGCCCAGTGGCTTTCTGGGTTTGCACAGGCTGTGCAGTTCCCAGCAACGTCCAGGGCTCCCTCGGCGGTAGACCTCGAGCCGCGGAGCACCAGCGACAGTTCTTTGGCTGGCTCTGAGGCGTGGAGCCCACCAGAACCAGGCTAGAACCTGGACAGGCCTGGCAACGCTGCTGCGAGTTCGGCCGGAGCACTCAACCGGCTTTGACAGCCTCTTCATCAGGAGTTCGGCCGGAGCACTCGGCCGGCTTTGACCTGCCTCATGGTCCGGCGGTGGTGACCTGCCTCATCGTCCTGCGGTGGTGACCTGCCTCATTGACCTGCGGTGGTGACCTGCCTCATTGTCCTGCGGTGGTGACCTGCCTCATCGTCCTGCGGTGGTGACCTGCCTCATCGTCCTGCGGTGGTGACCTGCTTCATCGACCTGCGGTGGTGACCTCCCTTCACAGCGGGGAGGAGGCGTCTCTTCTCTCCTCCTTTCCAAAGCCAGCCTCGGTGCTCCTTCGGCGGCAGGCCTCGAGCCGCAGAGCACGAGGTGCTTGAAAATTTGGCGAAGTCGCCATTTTGGCAGTTTACGTCACTCGGGCAAGGGAGGTATCAAGTGGCAAGTTGCTGTCAGTTGACATTTTGCAGCTTGCCTACCAAAGTCTGGCGCCAAAGGTCACAATCTTTGTAAAGTATAGTTACTTAGTGATATATATTGCTATGGTTAAGTGTTGTGCATTGTATTATATGTTGTATTTGCTTTTGTTGTAAATTTACTTGCTATTAAGAATACATAATGTCTATGCAATTTCAAGACGATACAGATGGTATACCTCCTTCTGAGGCTGAAAGTAGGAATGAAAGGCCCCAAAGGATAAAGCACCCTTCAGCCAAGATGCTAGCCCATCTAATAGATGAAAAGGAGCTCCTCCATGTGAGGTTAGGTTCGGCATGGGAGCGAATTGTAACATTGATGGACAGAATTGAGAGCTTGGGTATTACAAGGGTGCGATCCATATTACAGACAGACCTTGAAGAGACCTTCGGTCTCTGGAGGGGTTTGGTGTCTAAGATAGTCCAGGTCCTCGAGCGCATTAACGCCAAGGATTCAGAGTTAGAAATAGTGAGTGTCTTAGCTGACACTAATGAGAAAGAAAATAAGGTGAGGGCAATTCTAGATGCCTTGGAATTTAGTTCTCCACCTGTTAATCTAAGGTCTGAGCCAAAAGGAAATCAGTCTTCCTTATGCAGCCATGAGACCAATCTTTTAAAATCACCTGCTGTGGCACTTAGTCTTAAGTCCAACCGCTCTAGCCAGGTATCTAAACTAAGGGAGCGTGCATCGTCTAAACACAGCCACTCTAGCAAGTCTTCTGCTGCTGGGAGTGCCATCTCTTCCCTAGCTGCCTTGCACATTAAGGAGGCTGCACGTCTGGAGCTAAAGAGCAAGGTAGCGGGGGCGGAGGCTGATGCTAAGGCAGCTGATCTCACCCTTCCCTTTAAAGAAGAAGAGCAACGACTGCAAATAGAACAGGCCCGTAGACAAAGCGAAATGCAAATAGAACAGGCTCGTATAGAGATGCTTAGAATAAAGATGGATGCCGCAGCCAAAAGGGTAAGGGCTGAGACTTTGGCCAAGGCCCTAATTGAGCCACTCACAGAAGAAAATGTAAGCCAGTTACCAATACAGGACCCTTCTGCCAAAGTGTTTGCGCACCTTGGCAGCATGTACAGCCAGTTTTCGGATGAGGAACAGGGAGACTTCTCTCCTTACCCAGAGCAGGGCCCCAAAGTCACTTTTGAGTTTCCTGCAGAGCAGAGCGTCATAGCGGGGAGCTCACCCTTGCTCGAGCTACCTGTGCCTCCTGCTAAAACCCTAGGTCAGTCAATCAGGGCCTCAAGGCCGAGCGCTAGTTGGCCCCTACAGACAGCTGCACAGGGAACCATCGATTCGTCAGTGGTCGATGTCATCCCTCCAAGAGGCCAAAGGTTGACGCAAGGTACACGGTGGGAGTCCACTCCACAACAGCAAACTCCTCAATTGTTCCCTTCGACGCCGGAGTCCCAGCTTGTCTCCATCATCAGAAGTCCCAGAAGAGATCTTAAGGACAAGGGTGTCGAAAAGTTTTCGGACAAGCCTGAGGAATTTCTTCTCTGGAAGGCCACCTTCCAGAGAGCAATCAGAGACTTAAAGTTATTGCCTGAGGAAGAACTGACTCTTCTGGCTGCATGGTTGGGCCCAGCCTCATCCTCACAAGTTAAGAAGATCTACGCAGCCCACGTAGCCGATCCCGACAAAGCCCTGGAAAAGGCCTGGGCCAGGTTGCAGCAGAGGTATGGGGCCAGCACAGAGATTGAAGCATCTCTTATGGACAAGCTCCAAAGGTTCCCAGCTTTAAAACTCAAAGACTTCAAACTCTTGTGGGACCTCAGCGATCTCCTTGCGGAATTAGAGTCGGCCAAGGAGAATCCAGAACTGCCCGGTTTGAAGTGCCTCGATCAGCACCTGTCCCAGAGGCAGATCTTGACCAAGCTGCCCTTCACTTTGCAAGAACGCTGGGGACAGGAGGTCTTCAACTACAAGGAGGCCCACTCCCAGGCATACCCTCCATTTTCTCATTTGGTCCAGTTCATCACCAGGGCAGCCAGAGAAAGGAATGATCCACAGACGGGCCTCCCCACCTTATACCAAGGGACCCAGCCAGAGAAGGCACCTGAAGTGGACAAGAAACCATCTAGAGAGGCCAATAGACCTGTCAGCGTAAAGGCAGTCGAAACTCAACACAAGACTGATGAACCCAGGTCGGAGGTAAAAGAGTTGCTTTGCCCTATTCACCAAAAGCCTCACAGCTTGGCCAACTGCAGGGAGTTTAGTAGAAAGACATACAAAGAAAGGCAACAGCTAGTTCAAAAGCAGGGAATCTGCTTTAGATGCTGTGGAGCAACTCCACACTTTGCATCCAACTGCAAAGAAAACATCAAGTGTGAGAAATGCAACAGCCTCAAGCATTGCACCGCAATGCACAACTCCAATATCATCTCCCACCCCAAAGAGAACGCTTCACCAAAAGAAAAGTCAGCAGTCGAAGACACCGACAAGCCAGCCGCACCAGAGATGCAGGTGGAAGTTTCAGCAGTCGCCTGTACAGAGCTGTGTTCTGACTCGCACCAGTACAGAGTTTGTCATCCTATCTGCCTAGCGGATGTATATCCAGCCAAGAGCCCTTGGCTTAGAAAGAGACTCTATGTGGCCCTGGATTCACAGAGCGACGCCTCCCTGGCTACTCCAGAGTTCTTCCGCATGTTTGACCTTAAGACCAAGATGGTCGACTACACTATGACTACGTGTGCAGGAAAAAAGAAGTTGCAGGGTCGCATAGCATCTGGCTTTGTTGTCTCCTCTTGCGACCAGAAGAGACAGTTCAAGTTGCCAGACCTGATTGAGTGTTCCTCCATCCCTCGGAACAAAAAACAAATTGTAACTAGAGAAGTTGTGGAGGCTCATCCACATTTGCGACGGTTAAAGAATGCTATACCAGCCTTTCGGCCAGATGTGGACATTGCCCTTTTGCTTGGCTCGGACTGCCCGAGCTTGTTCTGTGTGAACGACCAAGTTAAAGGACCTCCAGGTGCACCTATCGCACAACAATTGCCATTAGGCTGGACAGTCATAGGCCCAGTGTGCATAAACAAGATGCACCCACCATCGTCGTTGGACTCCAATCAAGCACAGGTGCTTAAAGGTGGACGTCCTACACTTGTGCGCAGTTGCCTAAGTCATATCTCGGTCTACTGCCAAGCAATAACTCCAGAGTATTCCTCCATCTTCAAAGTCTCTGAGAGAGACGAAGCCACAGCGCTCTCGAAAGATGAGCAAAGGTTTTCGGACATTATGAATGCTCAAGTCTCACGAAGTGCAGAGGTGAAAGCCTGCAAATCAACCACAGAAATCAAGATGGGCCAAAGATCTTGCCTGGAACCACACCGTTTTGAACGTTTTTCGGAGTGGCACAGTCTTCTTAGAGCAGTTGCTAGGCTTATACATCGCTTAGTCTGCAAAGATAGTCAGCCTTTGCAAGTTCAGGACATGTTGAAGGCTAAGGGAGTAATATTCAGGTCAGTTCAGAGGCATGAGTTTAGTCTAGAAATAGCCAGGTTAGAACAAGGGCTTGACACCCCCAGTCGGAGTTTCTTGCATGAGTTAAACCCATTTCTAGGCAAGGAGGGTATTTTGAGAGTTGGAGGAAGGTTAGCCAAAGCTAAACTCAAGGCGTGCATAAAAAACCCCATCATCATACCCCCTAATAGTCACACTGCATTGCTGCTCGTTCGGCATCACCATGAAAGGATCCATCATCAGGGTAGAACTCTGACTGAGGCGACCCTTAGAAATGAAGGCCTGTGGGTGGTAAATGCTAAAAGTTTGGTCAGCAGTGTTATTTTTAAGTGTGTCAAATGTCGGCGACTCAGACGTAACTGTCAAAGTCAGTTAATGGCAGAACTACCTCAGGATAGGACTTTGACAGACCCACCCCTTTCCCATGTGGGAATCGATGTGTTTGGTCGTTGGGAGGTTGTCACTAGGAAAACCAGGGGTGGTGTTGTAAATAACAAAAGATGTGCGGTTTTGTTTACTTGTTTGTCAGTACGAGCTGTCTATATAGAGGTTGCAGAGGGAATGGACACTTCATCATTCATAAACGCATTGAAAAGGTTCATAGCCCTCAGAGGGCCAATTAAGTTAATTTGGTCGGACTGTGGCACCAATTTTGCATGTGCAGACCTTAGCCAACCACTTCTGGAAGAGGTGGAAGGCCGAATACTTAAGCCAGCTTCCAACCAGAAGACTCTGGCAAACCCCAAAGGACAATGTCAAGGTGGGAAACCTTGTGTTGCTAAAGGACAAAGACTTGCCCCGCTATGCCCGGCCTATGGGCATTATACTAAAGACCTTTCCTTGCCCTGATGGTAAGGTTAGAAAAGTTCAGGTAAAGGCTCATAGTAAGGACAAAATGTCTGTCCTGGACAGACCAACCAGCAATCTCGTGTTGCTTATTGGAGATGTTTAAAGTTCTAGTGTTTTATTGTTGTGTATACAAAGGTGTTTGTATGTTTTTGATTGGTAAATTCCCACATCCTGGGAATTTAGCGGGGAGTGTTCCGTCCCCCAGGACGATGGTTTGCCTTACTTATTGGTCGTTTGTTTGTTTTCCCTCCTTTGCATTCTGTTTCAGCCTCTGGCTGCAATAGCCCAGGAAAGGTGGCTTGAAGTCTGCAAGAGCTGGCTGCAGTTTTCTTTGCAATGATTGGTCAAAGAGTACAACATCTTAGGACCGCCCTTTTTACCAGGGTCTAGTCTCCATTTTAGAGTTTCATTCTGGCTATAGTCTTCCAACGTGCTGGAGCTGTGCAAAGGCTAACTGGGACAAATCATCCTCAAAACCAGGCCAATCTAAGCCTATCCAAATTAGATAAGTATTGAATTATATTGATCTGGGATAGGAAATCTAGTTGGAGGAGCAGGGTTATTCTGTCGCTTCTAGAACTAATCTTTGCTGTAAAGATAGGGAAGGAAAGAGTTTCTCCTTCTAATATAGGCAGCGTGATTAGGGTATAGTGGTTTTATAATCACCTTTGCTTTCTGGAACCAGGGATAATTCTGTACCTAAAACCTATAGAAATTTGTTTCATTTTCTGCAACTTTAAGATCTGTGCCAGGTTTACAACCTTGTATGAATAAACATCCTTTTTGAAGTTATCCAGACTCAGTCGTTCAATATCTATAGGACAGCTTATAGGGATTTGCAGTTCGCCCGGATAAAGGACAGCACGTTTCAGTTTTATAGTTTTTTATTGTCCGGCGGACGGCACACCACTCATCATAAAAGGATTGCCATTCATTGCACAGATGGCTGTATATTGGAATTTGCAGCTATTTGTGTGTGTGTGTGTGTGTGTGTGTGCGCGCGCGTGCGTGCACGCGGTCATGCGCATTCCAAGAAAATGCCTTCTTTAATTCAACAGTACCGTAGCTATGGACATAGAAGTTACTTTTTCATCTCTAAATGCACTCTCTCTTTATGAATGCTTCTTTATGAATGCTGTTGAAAACACCATCTCCTGCAGCTTCTGCAAGATTAAATATGCCTTGTCAATATCTAAATGAAGGTTGAAACTGTCTTTTCCGTTGATCAAGAAATGAGGGTGGTACTGCAAGAATGATGCAAGGGCATGAAGTTGTTCTGTTTCAGGGAACAGAAAGATTTTCAGCATCAGCCATGAATTGGACACCTTCCCTCTCCTAGCGAACAAAGAGGATTATTGGGAAAAAAGACCTGCGGAACCAACCCTACAAATAAGTCCATTGACAAGATCTATTTTTTGTCTCCCTTTTCCCCACTGAGTTAATTTAACATAGTTTTTGGCACAAAAATAAACTTTCTGGAGTACAACTACTTTCAAAGTAAGGACTATATAATTAAACAGGAAATGACATCAGAGCCCCCGATGGCGCAGCAGATTAAACAGCTGAGTTGCTAAACTTGCTGATGAAAAGGTTAGCAGTTCAAATCCTGCTATTAGCCCTGGCTTCTGTCAACCTAGCAGTTCAAAGACATGCAAATGTGAGTAGATCAATAGGTACCGCTCCGGCAGGAAGGTAATGGCGCTCCATGCAGTCATGCTGGCCATGTGACTTTGGAAGTGTTTACGGACAATGCTGACTCTTTGGCTTAGAAATGGAGATGAGCACCAACCCCCAGAATCAGATACGACTACTCTTAATGTCAGGGGAAAACCTTTACTAGGTTGAACTATCTGCCCATCCAACTACAGGATTTTCTGCCACTACTACTGTGCACTTTATAGACTACTTTGACTGAGAAATTACCTCTCCCATTTTGATATATTCTACACTTTGGCCCAGATCCTTGTTTCAGTCTCTTGTTTTTAACATTTTATGCTGTATGTTGATTTTTATGATGGTTTTATTGATATTGATTTTTTACTGTTGGAATAATTGTTTTTTCGTTTTATTGCTGTATGTTTCGGGCTCGGTCCCCATGTAAGCCGCTCCGAGTCCCCACTGGGGAGATGGGGCGGGGTATAAAAATAAAGTTGTTATTATTATTATTATTATTATTATTATTTACTTTTACTAACACTTTCAAATTAGGAACAGATTTTCTTCATTATTATCATTATTCAGAGGCTGGGTGGCCATCTGTCAGGACAGCTTTGATGGTGTATTTCTGCCTGGAAAAGGGGGATGATGTTCCTGTATTATAAATGTTAGTTCCTCATTCGTTCTATCATAAAAACATGGAGGAGGTTTATTAAACAGCAATAACTTTGTCTTTGCAAGAGGGACATCATTATCCACCAATTTAATGATGTCCCTCCTGCAACGACAACATTTTTGCTGTTTAATACATTCCCCATGCGTTTATGATAGAATCAATGAGGAACTGACATTTATAACCCGGGAACAAAAATCATAATGTAGAAACCAACATAAAGAATCCAGTACACAAAACAATTTGAATATCCTTCCTGGAGGGTCGTACCCAGATGGTGAAGCTGGGGGACACCTGCTCAGACTCCTGGCCATTGACCTGTGGGGTCCCGCAAGGTTCCATTCTCTCCCCCATGCTTTTCAACATCTACATGAAACTGCTGGGAGAGGTCATCTGGAGTTTTGGAGTGCGGTGCCATCTCTACGCAGATGACACCCAACTCTACTACTCTTTTCCACCAAACTCCAAGGAAGCCCCCAGATACTGAACCAGTGCTTGGCAGCTGTGATGGGCTGGATGAGGGTGAATAAGCTGAAGCTTAATCCCGACAAGACAGAGGTCCTCCAGGTCAGTCGTATGTCTGATCGGGGTATTGGGTGGCAACCTGTGCTTGATGGGGTCGCACTCCCCCTGAAGGCGCAGGTCCATAGCTTGGGGGTCCTCCTGGACTCATCACTGACACTTGATGCTCAGGTGTCGGCGGTGGCCAGGAGGGCCTTTGCACAACTAAAACTTGTGCGCCAGCTGCGACCATACCTCGTGAAGTCTGACTTGGCCATGGTGGTCCACGCCTTAGTTACCTCTAGATTGGATTATTGCAATGCGCTCTACGTGGAGCTGCCTTTGAAGACGACCCGGAAACTTCAATGAGTTCAACGTTCGGCAGCCTTGGTTCTAACGGGAGCCTGATACAGGGAGCGGTCAACCCTCCTGTTTAAGGGGCTCCACTGGCTACCGCTCATTTTCCGGACCCAATTCAAAGTGCTGGTGATCACCTATAAAGCTCGGAACGTTTTGGGGCCCATCTACCTTCGGGATCGTCTCTCCCCCTACGAACCTGTATGGTCTCTTCAGTCATCGGGGGAGGCCCTCCTCTCGTTTCTGCCAGCGTCACAAGCGCGGTTGGTGGGGACGAGGGAGAGGGCCTTCTCTGTAGTGGCCCCCCCGGTTATGGAATTCACTGCCTGGGGAGATCAGGCAAGCCCCCACCTTGATGGCATTTTGGAAGAGTCTGAAAACTTGGCTTTTCACCCAGGCCTTTGGTTAAGATCGCCTTTCTCCATCACAATTATTATGCTCCTCGACCATTTGCACTGGTCGCTCTTCCCCTGATTCCTGATTGCTTGATATTATTCAGGACTCCTCCCTACCTAATGTGACTTTAAATGATTCTAATGCACTTTATCTATTTACGAATTTGTTACTCATAATGTGGACCTTGCTTATCCACTATTGCAACCTCATTGTTTTAATTTGATGTTTTAATTCTGTGTTGTGTTTTTTCACCTAGTGTGTATATTTTATTATTGGTTTTTGTTTTTGTCCTTTCATGTTTTATATTTTATCATTGCTTGTATTTTGATTTTGCTGTAAGCCGCCCCGAGTCCCCTTCGGGGGAGATGGAGGCGGGATATAAATAAACTTATTATTATTATTATTATTATTATTATTATTAATTATTATTATTATTATTATTATTATTATTATTATTATTATTATTATTATTATCCACATCTTGCAGCCAGAATTGTGTGTGTGTGTGTGTGTGTTTGTGTAGTATAGAGGGACCAGAAATGTTTGGTTCACCAGATGGACCATAACACCCATCAGTCAACACTAAGGGAAAATGAGAGTACCTAACCAGCAATATATGGATAGCCATGTATTCTCTATCCTTGTTGCTCAGCAATAACAAAATCATTCATAGGTTAGAACCAATTTGACTATATTAAACTAACCATTGATTACAGTTTTGTTGGCTCCTCATTAGAAATAGTGTTGTTCCTGCTACTGACAGAGTGCAAAATGAAGTTGCTGTTTTCAAGTAGTTGTGATTTGTCTGTATTTCCCCAAACAACTTAAATGATGTACCTTTATAGTATCTTTATTTTCCATAATTTGTTAAACAATTCCAGCATCTCTGCAGCATTTTATTCGCATAATGCATAATGGCTGATAGTCATTGAATTAAAACTGAATTTTTGTGTCCCACAACATGTGAACAATTTATTATGCTACAAAGCAAAAAGATTTAAGGCTGCTCTAAATCACATGAGGTTATTTGTATTGGCTTCTTTATTCATCATAAAGAAAAAGGACTTTGTAGGTGATATAAATGCACATGAGCCCAACAGGGCTAAAATATTGTTCTGGACATTTATGGGCTTTGTTACTTAACAATAAAGAAACATTCGTAAGAGAGGTTATTGTCTTACTGTGGAAGGCTGCAATATTTATTGTTATGGTTCATGCTGAATTTAAAGAAATAGCTTGGCATTCAACAAAAGGAGAGGGGAAGTGGTGGAGGAATTTGTAAAGAAAACTAAGGGACAGTACTGCCATTGCCATTCCTTCTTCTAGATGCCATCTACTCTGCAGTAACTCATTTGTAATCCTTCATATGTTTGCAATCCTTCATATCAGGCAGGAATGCTGAAATAATGGGGAGGAGGCATACATTTATTCTCATCTGCATATTCAGTAAATATTTTGAAGGATAGCTATATTTCTCTCTGTTTAAGTACAGTGGCTTGGATGGAAAAAAAATGATGCTAAACAGACAATTCAAAGGGTCCATCCAGATAAGGTGCAAAATGCATGAGCTCTCATGTTTTTACTGGAAACGTCCTAATGATGCCTTTGATAAAAGCAAATTAATTTGAGATAAAACAGGAAAACCCTGTTTATCCCAAATTAATTAGATAGTCCATTAGATCTGGGCCTTCCTGAAAGGCCTGGTTCTAATGGGCTATGGGCCCTGTGGGGACAGACTACAGAATAGTCCTGGGACTACCCGGGGGGCCAGTCTCCACGTCCATCTCACACCTTTTGGTTCCTAGAGCCCAAAGAAGCGAGTTGGTGTCCACCCTTTTCCCCCCCCACCCCCCCCAAAAAGCCCTAAAAACAATTAAAAGCTTACTGGACCACCGTTAGGCCTCCTTGCATGCCTACCAATGGCAGGCCAGGAAGTGGAGGGGGAAAATTACTCTCCCCCCCCCCCCCCCACATCCTTACACATCATTCCAGGAGGCATGCAGGGAGACTTTATTTATTTATTTATATCCCGCTTTATCTCTCCATATGGAGACTGAAAGCAGCTCACAACCAAACATTGCAACTTAAAATACATAAATATACAATAATAAAATGGTATATCATTAAATGTTATTATATATTATCAGTAGTATTATATTCAATATATTAGTATTATTATATTATAATATTATTCTATATTATTATATTGTATTATTATATTATAGTAGAGTTCTGGTTATTTCACATAAACGGGCGGGCTGAATGTTGAATAACCAGATCTGACAGATAATAGGGAGGCCCTATTATCTGGCAAGCCGGTTGAAGGAAGCGGCCCATGCACGTTGCTAGGTAGCTTGCTATCTACCTAGCAACATGCATGGGTGCTTTCCTAAGCCGAATGTTCACTGCCCCGCCCCTTGGGAGGCGCCCGTGCGTGTTGCTAGGTAGATAGCAAGCAACCCTGCAACGCAACACAGGCGCCTCCCAAGGGGCGGGGCGGCAAGCACTCGGCTTAGGGAAGCGCCTGTGCACGTTGCTAGTTTGCTTGCTATCTACCTAGCAACATGCATGGGCGCTTTCCTAAGGCGAGTGCTCACTGCCCTGCCCCTTAGGAGGTGCCTGTGCGTGTTGCTAGGTAGATAGCAAGCGAACTAGCAACGCGCACAGGCGCCTCCCAGGGGCGGGGCTTAGGGAAGCACCCCTGCATGTTGCTAGGTAGCTTGCTATCTACCTAGCAACACACATGGTCACCTCCCAAGGGGCCTGGCACGTTGGCTAATACGGAGTGTCGGTTAACTGGAAGTTGGTTAACCAGAACTCTACTGTATATTGTATTACATTATCTGTCAAAGATACTGCTCAAATGCAGAAAATAGTGAAGACTCTCAGACAAATGAAACTTCCAGCTGAAGAAGGGTTTTGGGTTCCTGCTGGATGGTAATGGATCTTGGTCATCCAACGTGAGTCTGCTTAACACATGAAAAAATGTCACTCAGATCTTAACACCATCAAGGTGTCCACAGCACCGGCCAATTAGTTCTGAGGTAATGTTTGAAAGTATTTTCAAAAAACGTGTTTCTTGTGTGTTAGAAAGATCTGATGGCCAGAGTTCTGAACTGAAAACATTAGTCATACTTTAGAACTTATCCCATTCAAAATTTACACATGGATTGTTTTGCACAGAAGACAGCATTTTCTGCTAAAAAAAAGATTTTCCCCAGAATAAATTCTGAATTGCTAATAGTCTTCAAAACCTGCAGTTTAGAAAAATGGCAATGAATTACACCCCTAAGAAATGATCTGGATTTTTAAATCACTCTCCTCCAATGCATGTAAATGTTATATTTGTCCTTCTTGGCTGACCAAACCGAGCTAGGAAATGTGATTGGATGGGCCCAATTATGTCTCATTATGTGTTTTCTGCTGTCTTGAGAGTCAGGAGAGTTCTTCCCTGAAGATGATCTCCTTGTACCCAGATATACATGAGAACTACTGTCTCATTGCAAATATCCACTTTGAAGGCAAGGTATTCAAGAGAATATTGTTCATCTTCAAATGTTGCAGGGAAAGGGGATAGTTTACTTAGATTTATTACAGCCCTTCTTCAGAACAAGATATTGTGGTATGTGGTTGCAGTGTTATGAAAGTTACTCCCCAGAGGAAAAGGAACAAAACTATCAATTCCTTGCCCTCCTTTTGTGTAGGGTTCCCTCTTTCACACAATAAATCACTAGTCCACAAATGGTCTTCCTTGCAACAATATTCTCCTGTAGCAGAAATCAGTTAAGCTATATAAGGAAATTCATGCACTGATGAATCAGTTGGGGGAAACCTACAGTTAACATTGATCATCATTCAAATAGTGTTTGTTTGGATAAATAGTATGTTCAGACAGTAAGTTCTTTGCGGTTATCACACATTTGTGCACTGATTTCCTGCAATAGCACAAAGTTCAGGACAGAGAAAGAGCCGTTGCCATGGAACCAGGAGGTGATCTAATTTGCCTAGACATTTCTCACATTTGCATGTTTACCAGATGTTAGTGAGGCAGGCTTTAAAGCTTTAATGACTCCACACAGTGATGTGTAATAAACAAAAATAATCTAGTACTCAAAGCCTAGTTTATTTATTTACTTCCCCCAAAAGTATTTGCAGGCAACATAACCATATTTACCCAAGTCTAACGCAACATCAAATCTAATGCACACCTCAATTTCCAAAATTTCTGAAACCAAAAAAAAAATGCAGCCAAATGTAATGCACAGCAGCAAATAGTGTGCTCTTTCTATTTTGGCCAAAAAAGGTGTGCATTACAGTTGCTGCCTGCTAAGAATTCCTTCATTATATACAACTGTGTTAGAACACCAAAGTTTCCAGCAATTGTAAATAAAGCTTTGGGCTGTACCTGTGCTGTAGAATGAATCCACTTTAATCATCTTGCATTCCTGGGGGTTGTAGTTTGACAAGGTTTTGAGCCTTCTCTGCCAAAGAAGGCTCAAAACTACAGATCTCAGGATTATATAGCATTGAGCCTTGGCCATTTAATTAGAAATGAGGTCCCTCAAAGAGGAGCTCCAGGTGCACCTCCTGAAGCAACTTCCTCTTTTGCTTTGGCTCAGCACTAAAACTACTATGTGATATGAATATAATGCACACCCCAATTTTGACAAGGTCCTTTAGCAAAAAAAAAAAAAAAGTGAACATTAGATTTGAGTAAATATGGCATCTCTCTCTCTAGTCTTCCTTTTAATTTTTTGTTCTCATAAAACCCTGTAAGGAAAGTTAAGCTGAGAGAAACAGAGACTGGCACAAGGTTATTGGTGTATGTGTGTATTCCATCTGATTATACTCCATTCTAGTACAGTGCTTTAACCACTACATGATCTAATGCAAAAAATATATAGTTTTGAATTAGTGCACACAAACACTCTCCATCCGTCTGCCTCTGGCCTAGCCCATGCCTGAGATATATATATATATATATATATATATATATATATATATATATATACACACACACACACACATACACACACACACACACACACACACATACATATACATACATATACACACACACACACACACACATATACATACACAGACACACACTGAGCTGAGCAAAGGAAGATAGACGCTTTTGAACTCTGGTGCTGGAGGAAAATCCAGGGAGTGCCTTGGACTGCAAGAAGATCCAGCCAGTCCATCCTCCAGGAACTAATGCCCGGCTGCTCACTGGAGGGAAGGATATTAGAGGCAAAGCTGAAGTATTTTGGCCACATCATCATGAAAGCTTGGAAAAGATCACGATACTGGGGAAAATGGAAGGAAAAGGGATGAGAGGCCGACCAAGGGCAAGATGGATGGACGGTATCCTTGAAGTGACTGGCTTGACCTTGAAGGAACTGGGGGCGGTGACGGCCGACAGGGAGCTCTGGCGTGGACTGGTCCATGCGGTCACGAAGAGTCGGAGACGACTAAATGGCTGAGCAGCAGCATACACACACATACACACACATTATATATTATAAAAGTGGCCCATTTAATGTGGAATCAGGTGTCAAACAGAGATGTGTTATTGCCCCAAACTTATTTTCCATCTTCATCGTTCTGATACTTCATCTTGTTTTAAAGGGAAAAACCTAAAACTCCACAAAAGTCCAGGTACAGTATTAAGAAAATTAATCCCCGGACAGCATAATAAATTCTGACTTAGAACTAAATCTGACATCTATGGTTAAATGATACATTTACACTTAAAATAGAGTCAAAAGAGTCTCCAAAGAGGTTATTAAAGCCCTTGTAGTGCTCCCTTGTGACAGAGCAAAATATCTTCAATGAAACATCAAGCAAGAAGTTGGGGTCCACATTGGTATATCCTAGGGAAAGAAAAGGTCTTTCTGTAGAGGAAGAACATTCTGCTTCAGCTAGAGATAATGAGTGTGGTATCAAATGGCAAGTGGTTTTGAACCAAATCAGAAATCATTTATTTATAATAATGAACCAAATACTTACTGCTGAGAGAAATGTGACATTTTCTAGGTGATTATATATTATCTGATTGGTACTGAGGGAGAAAGCTTTCTTATCAGCAGAACTGACTAGGCAGAAAAATACAGCACACATGTAGTCAGTTGGGTACAGTCTGATCTTATAAACTAACCCTAATCTGTGATCCTGTAAAGTTTGCAGTGTTATCTGTGGAAGAATTTCCAGGGTTGTCAAAGCTGATGAATAATTCAGTGCTTTGAACTTTATAGGGTTGTCACCACAACAAGATCTCGAAGGACTGGCACCACCAATCTATATTAAAAGCTAGAAAGGATTATTTTTAAATGTGAATTCTGAAACTAGCATCCATTAAAGTTTAGGGTTTCACAGTGGCAGCTCCATTTTATGGAAGAATATTATCACATGGGGCAGGCAAACTGGCATTGCATTTGTGATGGTCCCTATCACATTATGCTATATGCTTCCCACTGTTGATTTGCTTCCCACCTTGAATCTCCTGTCTCTAGCTACTAACAGGTAAAACCCATCAATCATTCCCAATCCCACAACATTTCCATCACTTATCTTGGTGAAATGGGTTCATTCTGCTTCTGTTCCAGCATGAAGGCTGTAAAGTAATATCAAAAGATGGGATTCTCTTCCTCTCCCTTTCTCCTTGCTCTCTCTCTGAAGTCCCAAAGCAGCTGTTTAATTTTTCTTTTATATTATTCATACAATACTGAAACTGTACAATTGTCATCAAAATAAATAATAATAAAAATAAGAAACAAAGAAGTGCAGGAAAATGAGGTTACAGAGGTTGGTGGAAGTACAACCGCAGGCTCACAAAATTTATTTATTTGTTTATTTACTATATTTATATCCCGCCCTTCTCACCCCGAAGGGAACTCAGAGCGGCTTACAAATTGTATGTACATACAATATATTATATTATTAGCATAGCACAATATTAGTGTTATATATTACTATATTGAACTATACCATTATACTGTAATATTATTAGTAATATTACATGTAATATATAATATATAATAAATTTTATTATATTGCATTATTATTATTAATATTATATTGTATTACATTATAATATTATCAATATTATATGTCTATAAAAATCTGCACAGTTTTGCTAATGCAGAAAAGTGCAATATTGTAGGGGCTCAATACAATATACAGGGTGTTTGAAAAAGAACTCCCTAGTTTTAAGTTAAAGCACATTAAAACTAGGGAGTTCTTTTTCAAACACCCTGTATATTCACTATTAAAAATAATGTAAATGTAGTAAAATGCTGAGTTTGTTTAATAAAGTCCAAATTTCTTGCTGTGATAGGCCTCTGGCTGGATCATTGTCTGAATTTACATGAACCTGAAGTGGAGATAAGTTTATAGCATTCACTTTTGTTAAAATTTTAAAACTGCATTCTGTTTCACTTATTTCAAAGTTATTTTAATTTAAAATAATGTTATGATTTGTACTGTTTCTGTCCTCTAAGGCAGTGGTTCTCAACCTGGGGTCCCCAGATGCTTTTGGCCTGCAACTCCCAGAAATCCCAGCCAGTTTACCAACTATTAGGATTTCTGGGAGTTGTTGAAGGCCAAAGGCATCTGGGGGCCCCAGGTTGAGATCCACTGCTCTAAGGCATCTTGAAAAAACCATGAGGTTGAAAGGCAGCTATGAAAACTAGTAAGCAAATGAAGTTGTTTTGGAGTGGGGTGCATTTGAACTACTGTATTTAGATAAACAACCAACATCTTTCTACACCATTATAAATCTATGTCATGTCAGTATTCATTCCCTTTACGAAGTTTTTTTATTTTTTAAAACTGGAGCTTTATAGATACTTAAACAAAAATTGAAACAAAAAGTTTTAAAAAATCTAAATGAGATCCTTACTAAACACCTGCCATCAGGAACAGTTGGTCTTGTAAACCCCTTGGCTTTGTTCTAAGGAACGTTGCTGTTTTGATTTGATGGGCAGTTTACATAATGCAGTTTGGTTTTCCCAATTGTAGCCATCATGTTTTGCAACCAGTCTAGCAGTATATTTTATGGAAAAGCGAAAATTGCCTACAGAGAACAACTTGATAAAAATGAACATATGTCCTTGGTTTTCATAAAATAACAACAAGGGGCAGCAGCAGGAAGATAATGGCTTCTAGCTAATTATAGCAACGGATGCCCAATGTGGTTTAATATTTACATAACTCTTTTTAATTCTACAGGAAAGCAAGCCAAGTATTACTTTATGCCCAGGGACCTGCCAGGTGTCAATTAAGTCACTACAAGATTAATGCAGAAACATTCAAAAACATCAACATGAAGGACTGGGCAAAGTGAATTTGTGAAAGGCTGGAAAGCTAGTGTGGTGTAGTAGTTTGACCATTGGACTACAATTCTGGCAACCAAAGTTCAAATCCCCACTAGCTTGACAGGTTTCTAGGCAGAATATCATGTAACTTTTGTAGAAGATCACTATGGTTTACTGGATACTGAATACTTATTCTTTAAGGAAAAAAGACTTGAAATTTTAATGTAGTATAGTACAGGCATTACAGGGAAGAAAGGAAACATTTCTCCACATCATTTATTTCCTACCTCCAAATTATGTCCACAACTTTGAAAACAAGTAGCTTATGAGGCTGGCATTGGGGCATGGTGTGCTTGCCAAGTGGTGACCACTGAACTGGTTCAGAGAATGTTATTGTATGCATTATTGTATAAATAGGTGGTTTTTAATCTTGCCTACTTAAACTTTATATAGCTCTAAAAAAGAAGAAAGTGATTTACATATACAGTAGAGTCTCACTTATCCAAGACTTACTTATCCAAGGTTCTGGATTATCCAAGGCATTTTTGTAATCAATGTTTTCAATATATCATGATATTTTGGTGCTAAATTTGTAAATACAGTAATTACAACGTAACATTACTGCATATTGAACTAGTTTTCTGTCAAATTTGTTGTATAACATGATGTTTTGGTGCTTAATTTGTAAAATCATAACCTAATTTGATGTTTAATAGGCTTTTCCTTAATCCCTTCTTATTATCCAAGATATTCACTTATCCAAGGCCCATTTAGCTTGGATAAGTGAGACTCTACTGTATCTGTAAACTTCTAATGATCTCATCAAAATTAATTTCTTAAATAGATACTGAAATTTAATATTCACTATATCAGAACTCATGTGTCTTCTGACCCCAGGTACTAAATACTGAAGGACAATGTTCAATCCCCTGCTCTTATTATCCCTTATCTTTAAAAGAGATGTGAACTTGATAAGGCTTTCAAATATAGATCTTCAAATGCTGCAAGTTCCATGGGCCACTACTATTTTTAGTACTGATGTTCACCATCCTATTCCTTTAAAACTCACAACAAGATAGAGGAGCAATTGTATTATTTTTATGGACTATTTACATTAGGGCTTCCTGCAATACCATAGTACAGTAGAGTCTCGCTTATCCAACGTAAACGGGCTGGCAGAACGTTGGATAAGTGAATAAGTTGGATAATAAGGAGAGATTAAGGAAAAGCCTATTAAACATCAAATTAGGTTATGATTTTACAAATTAAGCACCAAAACATCATGTCATACAACAAATTTGACAGAAAAAGTAGTTCAATACGCAGTAATGTTATGTAGTAATTACTGTATTTACGAATTTAGCACCAAAATATTAACGATATATTGAAAACATTGACTACAAAAATGCATTGGATAATCCAGAATGTTGGATAAGTGAGACTCTACTGTAGTTGATATCAGTAAATGTGCCACAATTCAGGTATTCTTATAAAATGGCTATGGAGATCAGTCTCTTAATTTGACTTCCTCTCACATGAAAATGATTGTCTAGAAATATGTGCCAAGACTGTTGTAAAAGGGAAAATATTGAAGGTGATAGCCATGCTCTTTTAGAATAACAAGAGATTAAGGAATGCAATAGCACTATTGAGACTAATTGGGGAATAAGAAATTTCTAGTATAAACTTTTGTGGACTACTTTATTGGATGCATGGAGTGAAGCCCCTGTGGAGAAACTATATCCATATTTTGGAGGGAAGAATATGAAATATAATGAAAGTGCAAAATGTGGGGTGGTAAAAGAAATAAAAGAAATAAGAGAGAAGAGATGCTCTTAGTTGATAGATGTATCTGTAAAACTAAATGGTATGAAATATTTTGCAAAGCAAGTTATAATAAAAGGTATGAAATAAAATATATTTATCAAAGATTTTAATCTACTCCTTTTAGGGTACCTCTGAAACTGATAAATGTCTGTGCTTTAAACACTCCATCTTACTTAATTGATTCCTGGGGAATGACTTATTTCTTTACCAAAAAAGTATGCATTCCAAACCTATTTTCCATCCTGTCTAAATTTCCAGATACAAAAGCTGTGTTTTGGAAATGCTAAGAACAACTTGAAATAAATTATAAGGAAATAATTTATAGTAAATATAAATAACATGAGAAGACGTAAGTAATGAGTACACAAAAATTGCCTTATCTTTTCCTGCCAAGAATGACTGAGCTACAGTCCTCTTTCCAGGTGACTGATTAATGTAAGGGTAATTTAAAAGAAGGACTAGTTAGAAAACCTAAATCACAGCTATCTCATCCAGTCTCTTTTATTTACTCATGACAAAGGGAAAAAACAACTATAGATTCCAAATGTCGTTTCTTTAAAAATCAAAACAAATTTTGTTTAAGGTCGTTAGTGAACACGAACTAACTTCCATGCTCACTGAAATTCTTTGTTTATAAAGAAACTAGCTGTGCCCAGCCACGCGTTGCTGTGGCGAAGTATGCTGGTATGGAAAATAAAGTATTGAGGAATTGGTGGTAGCTAAGGTAAAGGGTAAAGGTTTTCCCCTGACATTAAGTCCATTATAAATGGGTTATATGGCTGTGTGGAAGGGCCTTGAGTCTACACTGCCATATAATGCAGTTAAATTCAGATAATCTGTATTTTATAGGCAATGGGGAAGAGGCCTAAGTGAGGCCTAACTCTGCCTGTCCCCTGGGCTGAGTGGGTTGCTAGGAGACCAAGTGGGCAGAGCTTGGCCTTCTAACTGGCAGCTATTGGATAAAAACAATTATTCCTCTCCCTCTAATTAGGACTTTATTTTTCTTTTCTTTTTGTAGTATGAACGCAAAGGCATGGATGAGGGGTTGTGCTGTCAAGTTTAGTGTTTCTGGGATGTGTAATTTTGTTGTTTTGTCCTAGGTCGAAATTTCATTACCCTTTTATATATATATATATAAATAGCATCAGTGGCACCCATTAAGGATGAAGTTCAATGAATTATGCAGATTCACCCACATAAAACAGAATCACATCGAACCAGACAAAGTAGCATGAGTGTAGCTTTGTTCTTAAGGACTTTGGGGAGATAAATTCCAAAGCATTGTATAAATTCCCCATGTTTTCAAGGATCTATAGCCACTGTGAAAACTGGCTGGACTATCTTAGAAAACTGCCTCAGTTCCACATACTGCAGGTCAATCATTTCATACGAACCAAGCTTGTTAGTGCTCTGTTTGCTGAAGCTATTTTGGCAATGTCTTTTATAGACAAATCACTGGCTTGTGAGGGTTAAGCTATCAGTGACTCACAACATCTGTATATTGTGAACAAATAGTTGACTGGCTGCTTTGCTGCACCAAATCTTTGCCAAATTTCTAATCTGCTATTCCTCAGTTTCAGATTATAGTGACAAAACCCTCTAATGATGCTGTGGCTACATAATGAGATTTTTCACTCACCCTCATATACACAGCACTATCACTGTTGCTGAGTTTAGGCGACAACTGCAGTTTGGTCAGGAAATGCTATTGTCCCCAGCTCTACCATGTTGCCACTCACATCTACACAAAGATACATATAGTTTAAGAGCAGTTGTGAGGCTATATGAGGTGCTTCTGTCACCACCTAGATCTTTGAAATTTGGAAATGATTCGGTGAGTTGTTAAGGTCAGTCTTGGATGCTTGTTTTTTTTACTAGCAAGAGCCAACTGGGCTCTCATATATTTCAGAGGGTTGGAGATGATGAAGCCATTGGAACAACAGCTTGAATGTAGATGAAAATAAACCCAGAACACATTTAGAGTCCACACAAGGAACCATGTATTTAGTAGTTATTAGTAAAGAAAAATGACTTCTCCACCATTCTGTCTTCTCACTGTTTAGATGAATGCCTTGTGTAGTTTGGTATCTTTATGTGTATGAATCTACAAGGCCAACACAGTCTTTAGTAGCTCACTGAGACTTGTCTGCACCACATATTGAGGATAATATCACTTGCATGTACTCTGACTTGGAACCAAAGTTATATTTATTCCTAATTAAAAATGCTTCTTTGGCATTACAGTAGAGTCTCACTTATCCAAGCCTTGCTTATCCAAGTTTCTGGATTGTCCAAGCCATTTTTGTAGTCAATGTTTTCAATATATCGTGATATTTTGGTGCTAAATTCATAAATATAGTCATTAAAACATAACATTACTGTGTATTGAACTACTTTTTCTGTCAAATTTGTTGTATAACATGATGTTTTGGTGCTTAATTTGTAAAATCATAACCTAATTTGATGTTTGATAGGCTTTTCCTTAATCCCTCCTTATTATCCAAGATATTCGCATATCCAAGCTTCTGGCGGCCCATTTAGCTTTGATAAGTGAGACTCTACTGTATTTGGTTTTCATATAAGGTGTGCATTAATCAGTTCTGGATTTTATTCCTGACTTTAGAGGAGCTGTCCAAGGTAACTAATGTGTTTGGGAGAGAATACAACCCATTGAAAGATTATAAAAAAACTCCACTCTGACTCCTAACATGGTAGCCACTGGTTGTCCCCATCTGGCACCAATCTCTTGCAATGGCTTGCATCACTTTCCCTCCTTGTGCCTTTGGATATGAATATGTTTCAAGGAAATATGTGGTCTATTTTTTAAACAATTTAACTATCTAACTATCTAACTCAGCTTTTAACATATGCCAGAGGTAAGAGTCATACTTTGGTACCTCTTACCTCTAATTTATATGTTAGTGTTACGTCTTCCATGAAAGAGAACACATTTACAAATGCCTTTGAGGAAAGCATTTGTAGGAACTGTTTAAAACTTTCATATTATCAGCACGAGACCATTTAATACTTTCAGTCATGTAAGATGTATAGGTTAGAAATCTTGGTTAAAAATGCAGTAAAACCTTATTTTACAACAGGATCGTGCTTCTGCATTGGAATGGCAGGCGATAAAGTGTTGTATTTCATTCACCCAGAATAATATTACAGGAGTACTTTTTTCTAAAAAAAAAAAAACAGCTAAGTGTCTGTATTGTTTAGAAGAAAACTATGTGAACCTGACGAATAAAATCTGACCTTATTTCAAGAACAGAATGTGTGCAAGAGATGTGTCCCAATGAAACTAAAATTGGTCAGTGATTCTTGTCAGAGCATGAAAAAATCATCACATGGAAGCTACTCTTTTTGACGTTAATTGTTCATCCCAATCTTCTTTTCTTTTTGAACTGATATGCTAGGATATTCTCTATATGGCAAATACATTTATTCCTCATTCCCCTCCATTTCCAAGCCTACTTATTTTCTATATATAACTAGCTGTGCCCAGCCACGCGTTGCTGTGGCGAAGTATGGTGGTATGGGAAATAAAGTATTGAGGAATTGGTGGTAGTTAAGGTAGTTAAGGGTCCCCTGGGCTGAGTGGGTTGCTAGGAGACCAAGTGAGCAGAGCTTAGCCTTCTAACTGGCAGCAATTGGAAAAAAACAATTATTCCTCTCCCTCTAATTAGGACTTTATTTTTCTTTTCTTTTTATTGTATCAACCTAGAGGCATGGACGAGGGGTTGTGATGTCAATTTTCGAGGTTGTGGGGTGTTTACTTTTGTTGTTTTGTCCGCTGCCGTGATGCCATCACTCTTTTATATATATAGATACTGACTTTTTCATTGTTTAAAGCAGTTATTTCTAGTAAAGGGGTTTTTGTGGTGTGTCTCCATGACATTCCTGAGTTAGAGCAATCCAAATGCAAACATATTACAGAGTTGTCTTGGCAAGATTTGTTCATGGACGTTTGCTGTTGCCTTCCTCAGAGGCTGAAGAAGTTACCTTCTACCTCATCACACTGGGGCAAATTGCCTCTTTGAAGCACTTTGGGGATGAGGTCTCCCGAGTCCCATCACATGATGCTCAGCAAGCCCTGCCCCACTTACCCTCCAAGTGCACCTACCATTTTGCCGGCGACTGCCAGTGAAATGGAATAGGGGCCAGGGACATGTGAAGAGATCCTAGTGGGTTTCTATGGCTGAGTGTGGACGAAACTCCTGGTCTCCAAAGTCATTGTTAAATGCTCAGAGCACTACATCAAGCTAGGATGTGTTTAATTAGCATAGGAAATGAAAGAGTCACACAAACAAATTGTGCTTAGCCAGTGAACTCTGGCAACATGACTGCAACCCAAAATTTCTTTGCTCTACCACAAGTCCACCACATACTAGGCAAAACAGTACAGTCATCCTTCCTCATTTGCAGTTTTTACTTCTCCAGATTTGATTGTTCATGGATTTGATTTAAAACATTATCTCTAGAAATCTTTAGGTCCTCCAGTATGACCCTATGGTCAATTTCTTCTAGTCAAACTGGGAAAACCTAGAGATTTTTTTTTTTTTTAGAGAGAACACCTCTCAAGCAATATCTAGGTTCTCCAGTGCGGTACTGTAATCACCTTCCGGCAAAAGGTGACCATAGAGTCATGTTGGAAGACCTAGAAATTCCTAGGTAAAAATCAGTCATTTATTTGTAGTTATTTATGTTCACGGGAATCCTGTGACCCTAATACCAGCAAATGTGTAAAGCTGTCTGGAGCCATGTTATTTTGTACTTCTTACCAAACTACAAGGAGCCCCCGGAAGAGTAGTGGGTTAAAACCTTGTGACTTGAAGGTTGGGCTGTTGATCTGCAAGCTGTCAGATTTGAATCCCACCTGGGGAGAGCGCGGATGAGCTCCCTCTATCAGCTCCAGCTCCATGCGGGGACATGAGAGAAGCCTCCCACAAGGATGGTAAAAACATCAAAACATCCGGGTGTCCCCTGGGCAATGTCCTTACAGATGGCCAATTCTCTCACTCCAGAAGCAACTTGCAGCTTTTCAAGTCGCTTTTGACACGAAAAACAAAAACAAAACCAAACTACAAACTTCATGGTTCCAGAGGACAGAACCACGGCAATGTTTAAAGTGGAACAATAGTGCTACAACTATTATAATACATTATAATACAGCTCATATCATTTATTGTATATATTTTATGTTCATATGTTTTTGAATTTGTTATACTGCCTTGGGCCATCAGGAGAGGTGGGTAATAAATATTATTATTATTATTATTATTATTATTATTATTATTATTATTATTATTATGTAATATGAATGAGCCTTCATCAATACTCTCACCATCCCTTTCAGTTCTCTTGAGTCTTATTTAACATTTTGAATGAGGCACAAGCTTGTCAGGTCAAATACAGTGTGTCTTGCCATCTTGGTTTGGTTAATTCTGCAGAGCAGCTGGATTGCTGAATTCCTCAATGAAAGAAAGAGAGATTAAAATCATATCTGAAGCTTGTTCTCAGATTGTTGTAAAAAGATGTAGAAATCGGTAATAAAGAAGAGATGGCACCTTAGAGCTTATTTAGCCTGAAGCAGCAAGGAAAGAGTTGAGTCAAGGACTTCTTGAAGGCTCTTTACGGTCGACAGCTCTCTCGGAGCATTAAAATGTGTCTGTATATCCTGTGCATTTATTTCATTAAAGCAATGCCAAGTGCAGAAGTTCTTTAACTTGCCGTAAGAGCCTGGCTTAAACCTAAAGCTCACGGTTTTGTGTTATGTTTAGTTTTAATATTCCATCTAATACTGTTAGGCATGTTCTCATTATCCACACATATGCCTAATACTTTTCTGAATTCTGCTAAGCCCTTGGATTCTGATTATCTTTTGGCTTTCAGTTCAGTAAGTAAAGTATACATAAAAAGTGAACAGTAATTTCTTTTTTTAAGTTATATTTCAGCCTAATTGGATATAGCCTTGTATCACAAAAGGTAATAGAGGATTTCATCTCCTCTTTTTTATAGAACCTCTATCAAATCCCTTACAACTTGTTTCTTCTTGAAGTGCAGCTTAATTTTTAATAATTAATAGTAATTCTTAGAACTTACACGGAACCTTTAAAATCTTGGAAGTGTTTCAAGTACTGTAACTCCTTTCAGGATACATTAATACTGTAGAATTAAGGCAATTTGACACCACTTATATTCCCATAGCTTAATAGTATGGAACAAGCGAGAGTCCAAAAGTGGCAGGCTAAAACCCAGAACCTCAATCCATGGGTGATGCCGGGTGAGAGACCCCCTCCTGGGCACCGAGAAGGCTTGGAAGGTGCCAAACAGACTGCGCTCTGGCACCATGAGATGCAGAGCCAACATTAAGAAATGGGGTTACAAAGGGGAGTCTATAACATGTGAGTGTGGAGAAGAGCAAACCACAGACCACCTACTACAATGCAGTTTAAACACTGCCACATGCACAATCGGGGATCTTCTTATAACAACACCAGAGGCACTCCAAGTGGCCAGCTACTGGTCAAAGGACATTTAGTATAATGCAAGTTTTTAAACTTTGTTTGTGTTTTCAAATACATTGCAATTTGTACCCTCGGTTTGCTTCTGACATGATTAAGAAATAGCTGTAGTTTGCTAAGGCACCAGCACTCTGTTATTATTGTTGGGGGCAAGGAAATATTGTCAGAAAATTTCATGACAAAGGAAAATGGTCATTATAGAGAGATGGAAATGTTATGGCCACATGTATATGGGAAAGAAAAGAATGTGCACAGGGTGCGAGAAAAGGTGTGTGTGTGTGGGGGGAGGGGAGTATTTGTGCCTTGTATACAATATTTTTATTCCTATAGATGCATGGTCCTAACATTTCCATTTCTTTATGCTGTGGAGCAATTACTTCCTCTTTTGGGCATCCTGGCCTTCTCTGTACCATCCTCCTCATCCTCCTCATCTTCCTCCTCCTCCTTGTGTAGCCAGCCACATAGCCTTTTTCCTATGTGTGAGCATAGGAAAAAGTCACCTGAATCTTTTTGCATTTTGTTTTGTATTTATTGTTATTTTCAAAATATGATAAATTGGTGAGGATGGTGCGTGATATGTTTTCTCAAGTTATTTAACAATATGTTAAAGAGTAGTTATGTTTATACAGTTTTATAATTACAAACAGGCAACCATAAGGATGAAAATGGTGAAAATGGATTTGACACCCCTGCTCCAATTCATTCCCCAGTCTGGCACAATGTACTTTCCTTCCATTTTTATTCTACCTTAACTTTCACCTTTAGCTTTTGTATATGATGAAGCCCCCAGTGGCTCAGCAGATTAAATCACTGAACTTCTGAACATGCTGACCGAAAGGTTGGCAGTTCGAATGCAGGGAGCAGAGTGAGCTCTTGAAACAGATAAAACAAACAGTTAAGGTGAATTATTTGCAATCCTACCTGGTGACCGAAAGGTCGCAGGTTCGAATCTGGGGAGTGGAGTGAGCGCCTGCTGTTAGCTCCAGCTTCTGCCAACCTAGCAGTTCGAAAACATGCAAATGTGAGTAGATCAATAGGTATTGCTTCTACAGGAAGGTAATGGCACTCCATGCAGTCATGCCAGCCACATGACCTAGGAGGTGTCTATGGGCAATGCTGGCTCTTCGGCTTAGAAATGGAGATGAACAGCAACTCCCAGAGTTGGACATGATTAGACTTCATGTCAGGGAAAACCTTTACCTTTACCTATCTATGATACAAATATTTAATTGTTTTTTCCATTTTTGTAATCATATGTATTTGCCTTGTTTTTAGATGCTATTTTGTTGTGACATGTTATTGTTAGTCCACTTGAGTCCCTATGAGGAAAAAGGTGGAATAAAAATTGCAGAAAATCAGAATTGTCTGAAATATGATCAGCAAAAGAATAATTTTATTTTATGTGTGGGTCTAGGCTTTCTTTCCTTCCTATCCTGACAAAATGCTTGTGAAGAACATGAGAGTATTCAAAACTTTGCTAGGCAAGGACTGGAGATTTCAGGAATTAAGCAGTAGTTCTCAACCTGAGGTTCCCAGATGTTTTTGGCCTTCAGCTCCCTAAAATCCTAACAGCTGTTAAACTGGCTGGGATTTCTGGAAGTTATAGGCCAAAAACATCTGGGGACCACAGATTGAGAACCATTGAATTCAGCTGTTGTTGATAAGGGGCACTGTGGCTATATCAAGGAGGAATATCATATATCATATATATTATGTAAAACGGTTGTGCCTTTGGCATTACGCCTTCCCTCCATGTGTGAGTAGCACATAACTACTCTGTTGTATTTTGCCCATCTAAGGATTATTTACACATTCACACCAGAATTTATACAAGAAAAGTTCTCCAACTAGCTCAGCAGTATGAAAACTTCTATGAAGAAACTGTGACTGCCTTTTCTGTGGGCTCAGCACAAAACTGAAGTGATAGAAAATATTTATATTTGAGAGATTACAAGTCTTTAGATTTTTTTAAACTATCTCAACAAATCAAAACAGAAAGTTTGCATGGGTAGAATATGATATATAGGAAAGGATGACATATAATGCCATTCTGCAATTCTTAGTGGTGATAAACTAAAACTTGGAAAGAACACACTTTAAATGTAAAAACCTAACCCAAGTGTTTTGCTTGTCCATTACCAGCCCACTATAAAATTAAGTGAAGTAACTGTGTCAAGGAGCTGATTTGGAGTCACATGGAAGGACAATAAATCATTAGATATTTAATTCAAGGTGGTATATATGTTCACTTACTTTGATCTTTACTTACTGGTTATTAGTGAACTTGCCCTTTCCTGGATCTCATTATTATTAAAGACTTCATTGACTTTTCAGAGTAACAGGGAGATGGTGAGGGTGATAAAGATCTAACTTACAAATAGAAAAATAGCCTGATACACACATGAAGGACACCAGTTTTGTTTTTTGCATACCATATGCATCCCTTCTCCTTTCAGCTGATGATAAAATTTAGGATCTATTGACTGCTTTGTTGATATACTAGCTATCTCTCTGCCTATCTACTACATAGGTTGTTCTGCAACTACATCATTATTGTTTTGTGTTTTTCAGTAAAAAGACAGAGAAAATGGTCTTCACAATCTAGGAATCAGTTGCTAAAGGAACTAGACATTTCATTCTAGATTGAGCAGATATTATCATGACTGTGAATGCAGCTGACATGAGCAACAAAGTATGCAACACTCCATTAACTGAGAGCTTGATGTGGCTTACCAAAAGAATGGCTGGATAAATGCTAACGCCTTCATTCTTCATGGATATCAAAATCATCATCTCAGAAAATATTTGCTTAACTCAGTCTCCAGTCTGAATTGTGTTCTTGCCTTGTTTGCACTTGAGCTAATCAAACAGAAGAATGTGAATGATCTGAGACTACTTAGACTTGCTTAAATCTTTTCTTAATCCTATTAACTGGGTCACTTGAGTTTTGATCAAAGCAACATATTTAGCACAGGGATGCTTATATCATACTGTTTATATTTTACTGTGATTTTATTATGCATCACTTTGTAGACTGGTGAGCGAATAAACATTGAATAAATGTTACTGCTGTTATTTATATGAGAATAATAATAATAATAATAATAATAATAATAATAATAATAATAATATATTAAAATATAATAATAATAATAAATAAAATAATAAAAACAAAATATAATAATAATAATAATAATAATAATAATAATAATAATAATAATAATAATAATAATAATGCGGTTTTCTGACATTGTATATTTCTGCCACTTCTGTGACTGTTCATTTGGGTTTTGATGATTCCATAGCCCACTTGTCGGTGGATGTCCAGAATCAGCAGCATCCACCACGGTCCTTTTTATCCTGGGTGACGACCGAGCCAGTATAGACTTCGTTTTGGTTTTATTCTCCATAATGCTAATGGGTTAGGTGCTCTTGGTTCCATTCCTCAGCTGAGGCCTCTCTGGCTTGGTTGGACCTGCCGGTAGTTACACTACCACCAGCACAGCCCTCAGCGTCCTCAGAATGGTTAAGCCCCCCCACCACGTCAAGCATATCTATCTTGTTTGCTGTGTCATACAATAAAATAATAATAATAATAATAATAATAATAATAATAATAATAATAATAATAATAAAGTTCACTGGGTCCTGGGTGAGCTTGCTCCTGCTGCTGAAATAGCCCAGTAAGGCAGAGCATTTTACATCCATCTCAGCTGTTTTGCCTGGGCTACAGCACTAGAACTTCTGCCTGTGACCCTCTTTCACCAAACTGACCATGGCTCTTCACCATCTCTGTTGGGACACCCCATCTCCCAGATGAAGACAGACATTAGCAGATAAAAAACCCCAAAAACCTCCCCCACCTGTGAAATAGCTGTCACATAAAATCCAGGGGCCACTAGGGTTGAATCTGGCACCAGTGGGTTTTGTGTCACCCCAAGGAAAGGAGGGGGGGGCAAGGTCTTCAGAGAGCAGCTATCCCAGTTATAGCTGGGATAACAGAGGAAGATACGGAAATGGGGGATGGTCACATTATCCTTCTGGGAAGAACATGCTCATCGTTTTAGAGATATGATCACCTGGATTCATTCTGATTTATGATGGCTGTAATCTTAGCTACTAATTGTCCAGTATTGATGAATAGTTTTCAGTTCATGAAACCTGGGGATTTGGACAAGATCTTTAGAGGGGTGATAGACACCACACTGGCCCTGACCTTCCTGGCTAATTAAACAATGTCAAAGAGGAACTAGTGGAGTGGGTCAGGGAAGTGATTAATGTTTCCCTGTATAAGGACAGGGTCCCCGTGGGCCTCAAGGAGGCCGTGATAAGATTACTTTTGAAGAAACCTTCCCTAGGCCCCACTGGATCAGTCTCCAGTCTCCCATTTCTGGGCAAGGTACTGGAATGTGTGGCGGTTTCTCAGCTCCAAGGTTTCTGGATGAGATGGATTATCTAGATCGATTTCAGTCGGTTTCAGACCTGGTTATGAGACAGAGACAGCTTTGATTGCCTTGGTGGATGACCTATGTAGAGAAGTGGACAGGATGTGTGTGTCCCTGTTGGCCTTTCAGTGGCTTTCGATACCATTAAGCATGGTATCCTTTTGAGTCACCTTTCTGAGATGGGGCTTAGAGCAGTTGTTCTCAACCTGAAGGTCTTCAGGTGTTTTGTCTACAACTCCCAAAAATCCCAACCAGTTAACAGCTGTTAGGATTTCTGGGAGCTGAAGGCCAGAAAAATCTGGAGACCCCAGGTTGAAAACCACTGGGCTAGACTAATGAGCATACAGTTGTCTTCTCAAATCACTGCAGGAGCAGCGAACTTTGATATCAGGATCAATTTTTGATTCAGTTGACATATCTTATTAAAATTCACCACATCAACTCCTTCTGCAAAGTAATGATCAGAGATGACTGAGTTTTATTGCTGTATGGCAATTTATATCTTATGAGAAACAAAAGAAGACAAAGAAAACCCCAAGATCAAATGCAATTATTCCTATGAAGGATGACTCTGCTACAGAATATACACTTTTGTCCTCTTTTTAAAACTTAGATTCCCTGTGACTTTTATAGCTAGCATACAGGTGAAAAGGCTCTCTGTTTACACTGAGCTCAAATCCAGGTCTCTTTTGATGCTCTTTAAAAGTCTTTTTGATGCCATCACACACTGACAGGATGATCAATCTGAAATTCCCAAGGATTGTTTGCTTGGGTTCTGCCTCGTGAAAAAAGATGCAAAGAGGGACAATGATTACAAAAGGCGAACTGTTTAGAAAATGCTGACCGAGATGGGGAGAATAACTGGACTTTTCTCACAGGAAAACAAGAAGAATCTCAGGAGAGTTACTCTTTTCAGATGTGATCCTGACAACCACGGTTTGATCTGCCTTTCACAAGTCTCAAGGAAAGAGACAAAATCTCACTGCGAGTGAGCAAAGCAGACGTGCACCTGGATATTTATTTACTTCTTTGAAGCATTTTACATGTAGCATCTAAGCCATCATCTCTAAGGCCCCTGTGATTTTGCACAGTGGGAAAAAAACAGGAATAATAAATTTTTAAAGCATCCTTTAAAAAAGCATTCTTAAAAATCTTTCAAGGCTAGACATTGGCTAAAGTGATTTACTTCCATGAAAACAGAATAGCCATAGGGGCCAGGATAATGGAATATGCAATTAAAAGTGAGTGAGAAATGAATCCAGTATGAATTTTTGTAAGAACCTATTTCACAAATCAGTTACTGAACCAAAATGTCATTCGGCCCTGAAATTTGCACTGTCATGGATCTTTGAGAATACTTTTCTCCAGTCCAAAACCGCATATAGAAACATTTATATTAGGTGAAAATATACAGACAACGTGTGTATTTTTGTAGGTTATATACAATGCTGTGCTACATGTACACAATTTGTTTGCAAAACATGCATATGTCAGAAAAGATGTAATGTGAACATCAATGTATCAATGTATGAATAAAATGCAGAATTTTATAAAATGTTTAAAATTACACCAAAATAATCCTAAGGTTAGAAACTAGAATTAATGAATGTAACTGAAACTCTCTTACACTTTTTTTTTTGGGGGGGGGGGATAGATGAGTTTTCTCAACATTCGAAAGCTATAATAAACTAAGGCAAAGTAGGGTTGCTGTGAGTTTTCTGGGCTGTATGGCCATTTTCCAGAAGCATTATCTCCTGATGTTTCGCCCACATCTATGGTAGAGGTTGTTTGTCCCAAAGAGTCTCGGAAACTCATGGCTTGGTGCTAACAGCGGTCCTTGTATTTTTCTGTCTCTCTTGGCAATGGACGTGATTACATTGTATAACATATGGTAATTTTTTTAAGGATCAATGCCTATATTATGCCTACCATAAATGTGGGTGAAACATCAGAAGAGAATGCTTCTGGAACATGGCCATACAGCCCGGAAAACTCACAGCAACCCAGTGATTCTAGCCATTAAAGCCTTTAACAACACATTAAAGCAAAGTAATTAATCACTTACAACAGGAGGATAGGTTGCTTTGGTCAAGATTTACTGGAGGCCACACTGAACTCCCTTTCTAAAATGGAGACTGGCATATACAAGAATGGCAGAAAGTACACTTGCAATTTGTTAAAAATCTAATAGTTAATGTGAAAAATTTGTTAAAACTCAGGGGTTATGAGAGTAGCTACTGACAGTTTTCTATCAAAAGTTCATCCTAGGAGTTCACGAAGGGACCTAGTGGTACAAAAATGCCCTTGGTGTCAGCTTGTGGGTCACAGACCACACAAATCCCAACCCATTCAATGGTAGTAAAGTAACTTGCTCTGGGCTTGGAATGCAATAAGGACATCTTGCATAACAGAGAGAGACTTGTGTTAGAAATATAATAAAGCACTGTTTGGAGAAATCTAAGGTTCTATTCTATTAATACTTTCAGTGGCACAAGTAATGTGATACCATGGTTCCCTTCTGTGGGCTTTGTCCAGACTTAATGGTGCAGGGGATATCCTCTGAAATCAATTGAGCCCGAGTTAGTTTTGATTCCACTGGGCTTCCTCTAAGATACATACTCCAAGCATGACAATTCTATAAATAAATGTCACTTGAGAGAATTCCACACTCTAGAAGGGTACTATGATGTCCTCCATACATTGAAAGAAGACATTGAAGAAACCACACTGGCCATTGGACAGTCACTGGAATCATAGAATCATAGAATCATAGAATAATAGAGTTGGAAGAGACCTCATGGGCCATCCAGTCCAACCCCCTGCCAAGAAGCAGGAACTCGCATTCAAAGCACCCCCGACAGATGGCCATCCAGCCTCTGCTTAAAAGCCTCCAAAGAAGGAGCCTCCACCACAGTCCGGGGGAGAGAGTTCCACTGTCGAACAGCCCTCACAGTGAGGAAGTTCTTCCTGATGTTCAGGTGGACTCTCCTTTCCTGTAGTTTGAAGCCATTGTTCCGTGTCCTAGTCTGCAGGGCCGCAGAAAATAAACTTGCTCCCTCCTCCCTATGACTTCCCTTCACGTATTTGTACATGGCTATCATGTCTCCTCTCAGCCTTCTCTTCTGCAGGCTAAACATGCCCAGCTCTTTAAGCCGCTCCTCGTAGGTCTTGGGAGTGGGAGCATTATTTATTTCCAGGGAGTAATTTGAGTAAATCCACAGTAAGATGTGAGTGAAAGCCATTATAGCTCTCTCTGATGCCAGCTTTCCTCCCATTTCCAAGCAGACTGATACTGATATAGGAAGAACCATGTCCTGCACCATATGGCCTAAAATGACCAAAGACATCTTTGCTCAAGGTCGCCCACCAATGCCTGTCCTTGCCTATCAATATTTAGGTTTTATACATTGCCCCACAATAATGTTACACTGAAGGAATAATCAGAAATATAAGATATCTAACAAGTTCCAAAGGAAAAAAAGCTGCCATCCCAAAAGTTCAGAAGGCACCATACTAAGATATCTTCATTGATCCTACCTTTCTCATGTTTCCTTTGTAACCCTGGATCAAGTGCTGATAATGTTGGTAGTGGGGAGGATGAAAGCCTGAAGATAAAGCAAAAATTAATTCTGTTTTACCAAGAATATGCTGGTTTGGAAGTCTTCTGTAATCTGTATTTTAAAAAGTGCATTTACAATGACAACACTAAAAAAGGTAAAGGTAAAGGTTTCCCCTGATGTTAAGTCCAGTCATGTCTGACTCTGGGGGTTGGTGCTCATCTCCATTTCTAAGAGCCGGCATTGTCCGTAGACACCTCCAAGGTCATGTGGCCGGCATGACTGCATGGAGCGCCGTTACCTTCCTGCCATTGATCTACTCACATTGGCATGTTTTCAAACTGCTAGGTTGGCAGGAGCTGGAGCTAATAGCGGGCGCTCAATCCTCTCCCGGGATTTGAACTTGGCACCTTTCAGTCTGCAAGTTCAGCAGCTCAGTGCTTTAACACACTTCGCCACCGGGGCTCCTAATGACAACACTACATAACACAATTTTTGTTCCTGGGTTATACATGTCATCTTCTAATTGGTTCTATCATAAAAACACGAAACATGTTTATTAAACAGAATTAATTTTGTTCTACCAAGAATATTTATTTATTTGCTACATTTATATCCCGCACTTATCACCCCGGAGGGGACTCAGAGCGGCTTACAAATCAAATGTACATACAATATATTATGAGCATAGCACAATATAAGCATTAAATTACTATATTGCACTATATCATTATATGGTAATATTATTAGTAATATTACGTTTAATAATTAATATAATTATATTATATTATTAGTAGTATAATATTGTATTACATTATAATATTATTATCAATATTTTAAGTATATACAATATATTATATATTTATAAAAAATTGTATAATATATCTATATATATAAAAGGGTAATGAAATTTCGGCCTAGGACAAAACAAGAAAACTACACATCCCAGAAACACTAAACTTGGCAGCACAACCCCTCATCCATGCCTCTACGTTCATACAACAAAAAGCTCCATCTACTCCAGAAAATGGCCAGGTTTTGAGACTGCAAGGCTATTCACCGCTATTCCACCTGGCCAACAAAGGATTCCCATAAGCCACAGCAACGCGTGGCCGGGAAAGCTAGTGTATATGTGTGTGTGTGTGTGTGTGTAAAATTAATATGCTGGTTTGAAGTCTTCTGTAATCTGTATATAAAAAGTGCCTTTACAATGACAACACTACGTAACATGATTTTAGTTCCTGGGTTATAGCAGCACATCTTGCTATAGTTTTTCAATGAATATCTCATGGAGTCTCAACCAATTCAAACTAGTTATGGACAGCCATAAAAACAAAGTTTCTGGTGTATAAGGTATTTTCAAAATACCACAAAACTAAAAAGGAAGTTATACTTTCAAACCAGGAACAGAAAATTTTTCAAGTCAAATCTAGGTCTAGCCCAGACATGGGCAAACTTCAGCCCTCCAGGTGTTTTGGACTCCAACTCCCACAATTCCTAACAGCCTACCGGCTGTTAGGAATTGTGGGAGTTGAAGTCCAAAACACCTGGAGGGCTGAAGTGTGCCCATACTTTGGCTAGCCCATTGTATTTCAGTTTCAAAGATCAACAAAGTTATGGCATTCATTCTCAAATTCAATCCACAGAGTATCATCCCAGGTGCCTCTCACTGAAACAAATTCATGGTTCATGGTAGTGAATGGACTTTTCTCTACTAAGGTTAGGAACAGTGAATCATGTGTTGTTTGTTTCGCAGAAATTGCTGCAGGCCACTCTGGAGACTGATACATTTTATTAATTGAAACAACTAATTAAGAGCAGGGAAAAAGTGTCAGACACAGTCAAGAACCAAAAAAAAAAAAGAACAGAATGAGATTCTCTTGATTGTGAGAAGAATTAACAAAGCAAAATCCAATATTGTAAACCAAAGGAACCTCTAAAGGGCTCTTGAATTCTGCTAGCCTTCATTCTTCCTCTCTAGTAATTTTCCACTGAAATGCCTTCTATAGAACTTTTATTCAGACTAAAATAATAATTTGTTATGAGAATACAAAAGCACATTCATTCACATCTGGGAACCACATGGATTCAAATTACATCCTGTCCGCACTACCTGGACATCAGAAAAACAGAAATCCAATCTGTTGACTTAGAGCTGTGGTCTGGTCACTTCTATTCTGGAACTTTTTATTTTTAAAACACAAATATTTTGAAGCAAAGCACGCCTACTTCTATCCTTCCTAATAGCAGCTGCATAAACCTGTGGACTGAGGTGTCCTTTGTGGGTGTTTTCTCACTTAGCAAGAATTGATTTTTCTAATTTCTCTTGGAAGAAAATATGAAATATAGCCATTTCTCAGCATTATTTTGTAATAATGCCATTCTCCTCCATGAGCTTCAAGTTTTAAATTAGCATGGAAGAGAAGAGTAGTCACATTTCAATTTCTACAGGAGATGAGTTAAAATGAAGAGGGATGTATTGTGAACATTTCCTTACTCTGTAAACTGTTCTGGCCTTTCTGGATATAGTTCAGAGATGTTTCCTTGCATTGCTATTGTGTATGAGGACTGCACAGGGAAGGCACTCTACACACTTCTATGTAATCAGGGAGGATAATGGAAACTAAGTCCAAAAAGTAACATTCCAAAGCACCACAATTCAAGCAACTTATATTTCTGGTAATGAAGCTAGAAAAGTGCTCCTTTGTGATAACTCATATTTTTTCCCTAGTAGATGTGGTGTTGTAAGGCAGGGGTGGTAGAATATGTGTTCCCTCTTGTGCTGTTGGATGCTCTCTCCTCTGAACCCTGACTAACATAGTCAATGGTACAGGATGATGGGAGATAAGTATGAAACACATTCCCCATCTCTGTTATGAAGTATGCAAACAACCCAATCAGATGACACCAAAGGCAAAAGATATTGATTTAGAGGGAGGACAAAGTCACTCAGGAATCATAGAATCATAAAATAATAGAATCATAGAGGTGGAAGAGACTTCATGGGCCATCCAGTCCAACCCCCTGTCAAGAAGCAGGAAAATCGCATTCAAAGCACCCCCGACAAATGGCCAACCAGCCTCCACTTAAAAGCCTCCAAAGGTGGAAGTGCAAAAAAGCAAAGGAATTTTGGACTATAATTCATGAATGTACACAGACAATCAGGGCCGGCCGGAGATATTTTTTGAGGTGAAGCGGGGGTGCTGAAAAGCGCCCCCGCCACCGGCCCCGCCTCCCGCGCCCTGGCCCCGCCCAGCGTGCCCTGGCCCCGCCTCCCACGCTGCGTGGGAGGCGGGGCCAGGGTGAATAGTGAGGGGGGCGGGGCCAGAGTTGGCCCCGCCCCCGCCCAGCGTGCCCTGGCCCCGCCTCCCACGCAGCGTGGGAGGCGGGGCCAGGGCACGCTGGGCGGGGGGCGGGGCCAGAGCTGGCCCCGCCTCCCACGCTACTCCCGCTCGCCCGTCTGGCCTTTTCTAGCAGGCCAGACGGGCGAGCGGGAGTAGCGTGGGAGGCGGAGCCAGCTCTGACGCCGCTCCCCCCCCCCGCCCAGCGTGCCTTGGCCCTGCCTCCCACGCAATGTGGGAGGCGGGGCCAGGGCACGCTGGGCGGGGGGGCGGGGCCAGAGCTGGCCCCGCCTCCCACACTACTCCCGCTCGCCCGTCTGGCCTTTTCTAGCAGGCCAGACTTCAGCGGAGGTCCCTCCAGGCCGCAATCGCGGCCTGCAGGGACCTCCGCTGAAGTCTGGCCTGCTAGAAAAGACCAGACGGGCCAGGGCGCACTGGGCGGGAGGCGGGGCACCGTCAGGGCGGTGCCCCGCCTCCCGCCCAGCCTGACGGCGCCCCCCCGGGCCTGCGCCCGAGGCGGCGGCGTCAGGTGCCTCAATAGTGGGGCCGGCCCTGCAGACAATCTGAGACAACACATTTGCTAAATTACCAGAAACATCTTTTGGGAATTTCAAAATTTCACCTGGGATCAAACGAGGAAAAAATAATGACTTATTTGGCAACAGTGGCAAGAATCACATATGCCAGACATTGGCGACAAAAAGAAATCCCCTCCAAAATAGAATAGTTGATTAAAGTGTCAGAAATAAAAAAAAATATGGATAGATTAACTTATTTAATAGCTAAACAGCAGGGAAAACCAAGGAAGGATACTAATTGGCAACAAGTTGAGAATTACTTAAACATAAAGAATATAGGTAAAACATGAGCAGGATGAAAACCAACTCGTCAAAATGAAGAGGAAGAGAATCACACACACACACACACACACACACCCCGATAGAAAAAACAAGAATTTAGACAGAAGAATGTGAAGAGGCGAATGAAAATAAGGGAAAGAAGAAACAGAATATGGAATCTACCTCCTCGGAAGTGACTAGGAAGTCTATATTTTAATTCCCCCCCCTTTTGCCCTTCCCCAATGCCCCCAACTTCTCACCTTTCCCCCACCCTTTATTCACACCCCTAACTTCACAACCCTCAACCCCAACCCATTCCCTGTCCATTTCCCCAAAACTTCCCTTGTGCTTCCCTTGTACAAAAAATCTTTAATAAAAATTATTTAAAAAAAAAAAAAAGCCTCCAAAGAAGGAGCCTCCACCACAGTCCGGGGGAGAGAGTTCCACTGCTGAACAGCCCTCACAGTGAGGAAGTTCTTCCTGATGTTCAGGTGGAATCTCCTTTCCTGTAGTTTGAAGCCATTGTTCCGTGTCCTAGTCTGCAGGGCAGCAGAAAACAAGCTTGCTCCCTCCTCCCTATGACGTCCCCTCACATATTTATACATGTCCCTCATCATGTCTCCTCTCAGCCTTCTCTTCTGCAGGCTAAACATGCCCAGCTCTTTAAGCCGCTCCTCATAGGGCTTGTTCTCCAGAGCCCTGATCATTTTAGTTGCCCTCCTCTAGACACATTCCAACTTGTCAACATCTCCCTTCAATTGCGGTGCCCAGAACTGGACACAGTATTCCAGGTGTGGTCTGACCAAGGAGGAATAGAGGGAGAGCATGACTGTTGGCACCATTCTGTTTTAACTTTTATATAAATGATATTGTGGAATATTTGAATATGAAAGAATGCCATGGACCAAAGATTTTGGATAGGGAGTTAAACATTTTGATATACGCAGATGACATAGTAGTGTTATCCACCACCCCTTTGGGTTAAGGAGGTCCCTGCACAAACTTAGCCAATACTGTATTGAAAATGCCCTCACCATAAATAAAGAAAAATCCAAAATAGTGGTCTTTGGCAAGAAAACCAAGGTTTATAACTGGCTCCTTGATGGGCACAAAGTGGAACAAGTGAGGACATTTAAATACTTAGGTCTACATTATGCGGCATCTGGGGCATGGTCCCAACACCTAAAATTAAGTATTGCAAAAGCTGATAATGCGGTGCAGGCAATTCATAAATTATGTAACCACAACTACCCGGGATCTTTGCGTTCCTTCCTGAAGGTTCTTAAGGCTAAGGTGTTCCCCATTGCTTTGTATGGAGCTGAAATATGGGGGGATCAAGATCAGGCATTGGTAGAAAGATTCCAACTTCGCCACTTAAAAATTGGCTTAGGTGTGGAAAGATCATCCCTGTCAGCTGCAGTGAGAGCAGAGATGGGAGTACCCCCAATTTCCACAGTAATTATGAAGAGGCAGATTATTATTATTTTATTATTAAACTTTATTTGTACCCCGCTAGCATCTCCCGAAGGACTCGATGCGGCTTACAAAGGCCAAGGCCTCAACACACAATACAACAATACAAAACAAAAGGCAAATTAAAAACAATTAAAACAGTATAAACAACAAGCAATAAACAATACGCTAAAACACAATAATACTGGGCCGGGCCAGAGTAATGGGTACAAGATTAAAAGTGCTGATGTGACAGGTGATATATAAGGCTTCTAGGGCAAGTGCAGAGTGCGATATACGATCTTAGTTCTAATAAAGTGCTTATGGGACTTGGTATTGGAGATTTCCTATTAATCTGGGAAGGCACATTGGAACAGCCAGGTCTTCAAGTTCTTTCTGAAGACTGCCAATGTAGGGGCCTGTCTGAGATCCTTGGGGAGGGTGTTCCAGAGTCGGGGGGCCACCACAGAGAAGGCCCTGTCTCGTGTCCCCACCAACCGCGCTTGCGACGCAGGCGGATCAATTGGTGGTACAAAATAAGACAAATGCAACCACATAGGCTCCCAGCCATCTGCCTATTAGAGCAAGAAAACCACAAAGAATGGTCATCATGGCTAAGCAGACTCAGCCACACTGTCAGTAAGTTAGGTTTTTCCCCTCTCGAGCTAATAAATTTTGGGACCAAAGTGTGCTCAATTGTTTACCAAAGAGCCCTTGACACTGCGGCACAAAATGACCTTATGATCATAGCACAAGCTAGAGCCACTCCATACCTGGCTAAATTTAAATGCAACGTGGGCATGGAAACCTACCTCTTTTTTACACTCCCACTATATATTAGAAAACTTTTTACCCGAGCTAGATTTGAGCAACTCGACATTAAGTCTAAGCTAGGTAGACGCCAGAATATTCCTTATACAAAGAGAACCTGTGGGTGCCGCGAGGCAGATGCAGAAGTGGAGGACTCAGAACACTTTTTCTTAAAATGCCCCTATTACAACAGGATTCAATCTCTCTATTTAGAGCCTCTGCTTGAGAACCACACTCATTTAGAGAATAAGGAGAAACTGCACATCCTTCTACGGGGTTCAGATAAAAACTCTATTTTAAAATTGACCCTTTTTACACAAAAAGCGCTGGCCATCCGCGAGAAGACGGAAGCGGACAGCTGTGATATTAATGCCAATAACAAAATCCAAATTTAAAATTTTACTATGGACAAGCCACTAGTTTTACTTACCCTTGTCCCCGCTTAAACCTTACCTTAAAGGAATAATTAATCTTAATTTTAATCTTTTTATTCTGTACTTGCACAACTACCAAGGAGTGGGTTGGTAGGCTAGTAGGCCAGGATGCCTTGTTTTTATTGATTTTACTGTTTTACATCATTTTAGTTGCCCTCCTCTAAATTCCAACTTGTCAACATCTCCCTTCAATTGCGATGCCCAGAATTGAACACAGTATTCCAGGTGTGGTCTGACCAAGGCGGAATAGAGGGAGAGCATGACTTCCCTGGATCTAGACACTACACTCCTATTGATGCAGGCCAAAATCCCATTGGCTTTTTTAGCTGCCGCATCACATTGTTGACTCATGTTTAACTTGTTGTCCACGAGGACTCCAAGATCCTTTTCTCACGTACTGCTGTCGAGACAGACGTCCCCCATTCTGTATCTTTGATTTCCATTTTTTGTGCCTAAGTGGAGTATCTTGCATTTGTCCCTGTTGAACTTCATTTTGTTAGTTTTGGCCCAAGGAATCCCTGCTTTCGCTCAGAATTTGGTTTGTTAGCTCTCAGTGCCATTATCACATGGTCTGCCTTGCGACATGTAAGATGACCACAATATTATTGCTGCTATTTTTCAAACAAAAATGGCACAGAAGCTATCTCTACTTGTTTGTAATGAAAATACTTACTGGACAGCATTTAGCTTAGCTCTAGTTTCCACTTTTAAAAAATTTCCCCACTCTTCGGTAAAGGGAGAAAAATCAACAGCATGGTTTCTGTGTTACTGCTGGCATCAGCTGAACAAATGTAAACCTTCTCTGCAGTGAGACTCAATCATGCGTTCCTACTGTTTGTAGTTTCAAGTGCAGGGACATTAATCAACCTCACTTCTTTTAAATACAGCTAGTCGAAAAGGCTTCCAGTTTTGTTGATACCTCCACAATGACACTGTGATAATATGGGAAACATGACTGTGTTCCTTTCTAAATGCTTATTTAAATACAAATATGAGCAATTGGCTGCTTCTTAGCACTATCGCTTACCTAGTTTCAGTGTGCATAGTGAGAGTTGCTGTTATGCACTGAATACTAATAAATACCCAAATCCACTGTAGCAGTAGTGGGGATACATCTTCTTGATCATACTTCAGATTTATTGAAAAGGTAGTTTCATTTTCTTGTGCACAAGGTACTAGTAAATTCTAATGCTCTTCCTGTGCTAAAATAACATTATGGGTGCAATTTTTCTTTGACAAAGGAAACACAATCTGAATCAGGAATTATCATGCACTCTTTTCTTACTGAGATTGGGAATGCTTTGTAAAAAAAAAAGCAATGGAAAGAACTTGAAATTTATTTTAAAAATTTTATCCTGGGCCAAAGCAAAACAGACAGATTTGTTTATCCAAGCCAGACTTTGTATTTGCCTTTGTCTGCTTGACTCTTCAAAGTCTGGGTTTGAATTACGGTTGCCAGATTGGAAAAACAGTGATGGTCCATATGATTCCATGGTTTTGTTGAAGACAGCATTTCAACAGGTGTTCACACAACCAGGTAATAAGCAACATATTTTGAAATGTAATTTTCTATACAACCCTTACATGTACAAGACCCTCTCCAGTTTTAATTCTGTCAACCCTAGCCTTTGAATATTTGTTAGTGTTGCCAAGTCAACCTCTTGTTTTTTTCATATTTGGCACATAGATAAAACTAGATCCTCTCCATGCTGAGAATAGTGGTTCCTGATGAATTTTATAATTACAGTATATGGTTCAGAATTTTGTTTGATTGGTGGTAAGTACTTTTTATGGGTGAATTCAGTTCGTTTATAAATTGATGGAAACAATTGGATGATTATAAGGAATTTGGGAGTAAAACAAAACCAACAACTATATTCATTTTAGACTCAAATATTCACAGAGAAAGATACAGAGTTAGAGCATTCGGATGAAAGAAAAGCAGACTTCAGAATGTTTTGTTTGCCGTGTGCTTAGTAGACACCATGCTGTCTCAAATTGTTTTAGCCTTGATCACACACCATAAATATGACGCTCTGTGGAGAAAAGAGAAGAATTTGTGTGCTGTATAATTTTTGCACATGATATACTGCCAAGAATACCTTATGTTCCCAACTTTGAGTGGTGTTCTTTCTCATGTGTTTGTGACCATATTTCAAATGCATACACAGTATATTAGAGCACTGTTTGGTGAAACTTGAGTTCTATCTGCTTATAAAGGCCTTAGAATACCCCTTCCTTTATATTTTTCTGGCAGAAAGGTCTCATCCACATTCTTTGTTTCAAAGTGAGAAGTTTAGCATGTCACATCACAGGCAGCAGGATAAGGAGGTTGTGAAGGTAGCTAGATCAATTCTCAATCCCCACTCCTTGAGTTGGGACCATCCCCATAAACTGTCAATAGATACCATACTTAGCAGGATATTGTCCTGATTTCACCTCAATCTATAGTCAGATCAAAGTTTCAGCAGGAGACTGACTCAGGCTGTGGCTTCTCAATGGATCTCCACACCCTTGCTTATAGAGTTGTCCTCACCAGCAGGCACCTACTAAAGAAGCATTTCTTGTGAACACATCCCACATCTATTGCCGTGGATGATACTGCTGCTGCATCTGTTGACTTGGACACACATGTCAACAAAGAAAGTAGTTAAAACATTGGAGTACTCTAAGAACTTTATTATCTGAGGCAGGCAAATTGGCATTGCAACTGGACCATTGCCTTTGATGGTTCCCCATTGCACGATGACATGTGCATCCCACTGTTCTGCCTTCTCTCCATGATAATCCCATTTCTTACTACCTAGAGTAAAATCAACCATTGACCCACAATCTTCTTGTGCAATGTACACCCCACACTCACACACACACACACACTTCTCTGTCAACATGCTGGAAGTAAAGTGATGTCAGGATGTAGGAATTTTTCCCCCTCCCCTTCCCATCACTATTACAATGTCCACTTTCTTTTAAAAAATTTTTTTATAACTATACTTCCTTTTAAAAAAAAAGCTAGGATTGTAAAATTGCTCTATAATAAAAAATAAATTATGGAATAGTAGAAATGTGAAGTTACAAGGGTATGTAGAAGTATTAACCATGATGTTGAATTGACACAATAGTACAATTGAAGAGAGCTGTGAAACTGAAGGTGCTCAACCTGGTATGTACTGTATCTACTATCAATGATAGCAAATTCATATGATTAAGTCCTAAAACAAAATCTTTCCCTTTCCTATCAAAGGTACTGAGATTTGAAAGTAAAAAAGAAGAAGCTAGTTTGAAGTTGGAGTCCCGGTGGTGAAGTGTGTTAAAGCACTGTCAAAAAGTCAAAATCCACAATTTTGGTCTCAAAACCTGTTCTTGACTTAAAAATGAGTAAAATACAGTATCTCATTTTTTATTAGAGCTTTAAAATGGGATACATTTCTGCCTCCTCATTCAAAACAGCAGCAGCAGAAGCAACACTAAATCTCTAGTTCTCTTACAATACCCAGTTTTCACTATTATTTACCCAAACAAATGCCTGGTGTCTGGTAGTCCTAGTTAATGATCTATAAAGTATAAGCATTTGTTCCAACAATATATTTAGAATTCATTCTGTAGCAAGGATCATTAATGCCCGATCTATAGTACATGCGTTTTTCTTCTTCAGGAAGTAACATGGTGGTGGAAAAGTATTTATGAGATGTATGAACCCCTTTTTTAAAATAAAAAGATAAGTTATTTTATATGAGTTACTCAAATATTGTGCTGTTTCCCCAGCTGGCATCTATTCAATTACATATACAGTAGAGTCTCACTTATCCAACATAAACGGGCTGGCAGAATAAGCAAATTGTTGGATAAGCAAATATGTTGGATAATAAGGAAGGATTAAGGAAAAGCCTATTAAACATCAAATTAGGTTATGATTTTTACAAATTAAGCACCCAAACATCATGTTACACAAAAAAATTGACAGAAAAAGTAGTTCAATACGAAATAATGCTATGTAGTAATTACTGTATTTACGAATTTAGCACCAAAATATCACGATTTATTGAAAACATCGACTACAAAAATGTGTTGGATAATCCAGAACGTTGGATAAGAGAGTGTTGGATAAGTGAGACTCTACTGTACCTACTAACGTTGCAAAATGTCTTATCTTGTGCTTTTGTATTTTTGTATTGATCGATGTGATTTTCCCCATGTCACTTCCTCATAGCAAATACAATGAAAGACCACTGAGTGTGAAACAGATAAAATAGAAACATTATTGCAACCAATTTAATTGACCTGAGGTTGTCTTCCAGTGTTCTCATTAAATGATCTTCTCTGTGGCGGAGCAGGATTTCAGGAGTTTTTCTTTCTTTCAGTTTCCCACAAGGGAGCTTTGAGACATGTCTTAAGATGCTGAAAAGATGGCTGTGCTACTGGTAGAAGTGTAATAAATTTCAGCCTCTGTATGCTTCTCCAGCCTTCTTTAAGAGTTATTTGGGAAAATAAACTCCCTGGCCATTATTGGACAAATGGAAATATAAGAAAAATGCTTTTATATGTTGAGGTTTTAAAGGTATTTTTAAATGAAAGCTCTAGTTCTCATGTTTTCATTTGTCCAATCAATGAGAATTCCTGGTTCAGTTAGTATCCATTCTGTTGAAAGTATTATAGTGTTAGCAAAATTATATAGTTCATGTTTAGCCAGTAGGTCTGTACCTTTAACTGGTAGTATGCTTGTATTTTGAGCTTTATCAATCAGATACAGGTGGAGCTATGTTTTTCATTTATATATTCTCTGCATTCTGCCTGTATTCTCTTTTTGGGTTTTTTCTTCCTGTATTATGCTTCTGTTACAGCAATGAAGTAAGATGACTTTATGCTACAATGTAGCTTCTTATTTGACCACATTACTTCGGGGCTTTGTTTCTGCTGCAGCTTTATTATATTTTTCTTTTGATACTCTGCAACCTAAGGTTTTTATTTTTGCTGACACATTCCAGCCAGTTTGAAAGCGATGGCCATATCTACACTAACCATGTAATGCAATTTCAAACCGGTATTTAAGACAGAGGTTTTGCTGTGCAGATGAGTACATAAGAAATTCTACACACAGTTTTAGGCCTGGATGATGATTACGCAAACCACAGAGAAGTTTATTTCTTTTTATTTCTTAATTTTTATTGATTTCCAAAGTGAAAAGGGTTAAAAAGAAAAGGCTAAAAGCATGGGGAAGGGCTGATCGGATATAGGGAAGTGGTATAGATATGGGAGGGGGTTAGTGTGGGAAAGGGGATAAAGGGTATTTTCAGAAATCTTCCTTCCTCTTCCTTGTGGGCCTGATTTGGAAGTTGTCTTAATTACGATTTGTTGTTTTTATTTTCATCGAATCCAGGGGACTGTGTTTTCTTTCTGTTTTTTTTTAATTCTTGTTTATATTAAGATTTTTATCCTTTCTTGTTTCATGTAATTGATCAGATGTGACCAGTCTGTTTCTTTTCTGATTTTGGAGAACTTCCTTTCTTTCTTTTTAATATATAATTTTTATTGTTTTCTGTGAATATTGTACATTGAAAGCCAAGGAACATATTGAGTATAGTGTAGGAAAGGAGGAAGGAGAGAAAGAGAACAAAAAAATGGAGAGAAAGAGTAGATGGAGTGTAGAAAAAAGGAAAAAGAGATTTTAAAAAAGAAAAGAAAGAAAAGTGTTCTTTGAGTTCCCATCTTGGATTCGAAGAGTTTCTCTTGTTCATATATGTTTGACGGTTTTCCTCACCTCCTTTTTATTACTTTTATATGCAGGTTATATCTATCGACAGGTTCATTTTTTTTCCTCATGATTTTTATAAAGTTTGTCCAATCCATTTTGATTTTCCCTTCTCTTATATTGTATGTTAAATTGTCCATTTGTATTAAATCTAATATTTTGGTTAGCCATTCCTCAGCAGTTGGAATTCTTTTCTCTTTCCAGACTTTTGCTAGTATTATTCTGGCCGCTGTGCTTTAATGAAAACATATTTTGTCTTTGTTTTTGTTTAATTTTGTGTTTGTGAAGCCTAATAAATACATTTCTGGTTCTAATTTGAATTTCACGCCTATAATTTCTTGTATTGTTTTCCAGTACTTCTTTACCTTTTCACAAGTCCACCATTGGTGATAAAAAGTTCCAATTTTCTTTCTGCATTTCCAGCATATATTTGAATTCTTTTTATTGATTTTTGCTCATTTTTCTGGGGTGTAGTACCATCTATATTGCATTTTATACCAGTTTTCTTTCAATTCTATTGCAGTTGTGTATTTTAATTTTTTTTTCACATTTCCCCCCCCAATGGTCCAAATTTAGACTGTGTCCTATATCTTTTGCCCATTTTATCATGCATTCCTTGATTTGTTCATCCTCCATTGCCCAATTTAATATTTGTTGATATAGTATTTTTATTAGTTTCTTATCTTTTTGCATTATATTTTCCCATAGTCCCTGGTCGCAAGTAAAGCCTTTTTTTTTTTTTTGCATCTTCTTTGTAGCACATTTGTATTTGATAATATTGATACCATGACATTTGGTTGTGTGTTTGTTTTATTTCTTCATGTGTTTTAATTATGAATTCATTGTTGTTTTTCTTTTTTAGTATTTCTTGGTATGTTAGCCAATTTTTTATGCCTTGTTCTCTTTTGTGTTTAGCTTCAATGGGTGATATCCAGAGAGGGGTTTTGCTATATAGTCTATCTTTGTATTTTTCCCATACCTTGATTAAGCCCGCTCTAATAAAATGATTACTATTTTTCTTTTCCGTTTTTCTTTTATTATACCATATATAATCTTTCTTAGTAGGAGCCCCCGTGGCTTAGTGGGTTAAAGCCTTGTGACTTGAAGGTTGGGTTGCTGACCTGAAGGCTGCCAGGTTCGAATCCCACCCAGGGAGAGCGCAGATGAGCTCCCTCTATCAGCTCCAGCTCCATGCAGGGACATGAGAGAAGCCTCCCACAAGGATGGTAAAAACATCAAAGCATCCAGGCATCTCCTGGGCAACGTCCTTGCAGACGGCCAGTTCTCTCACACCAGAAGCAACTCAGGTTGCTCCTGACACGAAAAAAAAATCTTTCTTAGTGGTTTTCTTTCATGCACTTACGGTATGTGGGAGTTTGTTGTCTAACTGTCACAGTCTGAAGCTAGCTTCAAACTTTATTAAATGGTCAGTGTAGATGGGACCCATGGTCTCCTATATTAACTTGGCAGAGTTTTAAGATTCTCAGAGAAAAACTTAACCTTGCAAAGAGAACCTGTGGGTGCCGTGAGGCAGATGCAGAAGTGGAGGACTCAGAACACTTTCTTAAAATGCCCCTATTACAAGATTCGATCTTTCTATTTAGAGCCTCTGCTGGAGAACCATCCTCATCTAGAGAATAAGGAGAAATTGCACATCCTTCTACAGGGCTCAGATAAAAACTCTATTTTAAAACTGACCCTTTTTACGCAAAAAGCGCGAGAAGATGGAAGCAGAGAGCTGTGATATTAATGCCAATAACAAAATCCAAATTTAAAATTTACTATGGACAAGCCACTAGTTTTACTTACCTTTTCCCCTGCTTAAACCTTACTTTAAGGGAATAATGAATTTTAATTTTAATCTTTTTATTCTGTATTTGCACAAATACCTAGGAGTGGGTTGGCAGGCTAGTAGGCCGGGATGCTTTGTATCTATCCATGGTTTTACATGGTTTTACTGTATGTATGGGTAAGTGTGTACGTTTTGTATGTTTCATATGTTTTGATATGGTCAAAATTGACTAATCAATAAAGAGTTGTTGTTGTTATATTAACATGGCAGAGTTTTAAAATTCTCAGAGAAAAACTTAACCTTGCGGCTCCATGAGCTGAATAGCCAATTTGCACAGTGTGATCTCTTATGGCTGCTTTCATCATGTTGGACCCCTTATGGTCCTTATCACAGGGGATATCAGGTTAAATCAGTTTAGCCCCATATTTTAAAAAGTCAGGGGATACTCTGGAATTTGGCCAAATCGCTCGAGTATCCAGCAGTTTGGACAGTGTGGATAGCAAGGCTGGGTCTGATGTGTGTTGGTCCACTGACGGTCATTCCCTTTTCCCTGCACTCATCAGCATAGAGAAAAGAGGAAGGATTGGGCCCATATTGCTGCTGCCAGAGTGCTGCAGAGCTCCATGAGAACTCCTGGCCACTGTCAATGGCTCCTCAGTTTTGCCCATGTCAGACGGCATCATCTTTCACTTCCACTACCATCTGCTGAAGGCATTTGAAAGAGAAGTCTCAGTGCCTGTTGCTGGCCTATGAACTTCCTTTTCACAAGAGACTTGGCCACCCTCCCCTCCCAATTTCTTGCTCTCCCTTTAACAGCAGGCAGGATTTTTTATTCAAACAGACTTTTAATGATGAATTGCTAGTAGGGAGCTTTTTATGGAATGTGTGTAGTATATAACAATAACTCCATTGTTCAGGCAGGAGATTGGCAACATATGTGGCTAATCCGCCCCCAGACAATAAATTTCTGGGGGAAAGTAAATTGGGTAATTAAAAAGCCAGGTCAAAGAATTCATTATAGAGCAGCACTATTGTTAATTTCCATATCTGAAAGATTACCAAATAAAGATCTTGTAATCGTACAAAAGTGGATAAACAGAATGTGGGCTATAGCACTGTCAGAAAAACTAAAAGATAAAGTGAGATCTGCAAAAGGAGAAGGAGGAGGAAAACCTTTAACGGTTATGTTACTTGGATTTAATCCACTGTCAGATCAAATTTTATTTTGCATATATATAATATTGAATGTTAAGAATAATATACAACCCAATTGTAAACACTATGAAAATGAATTAAGGGTACAGTAAGAGATAAAGATATATATTTGGTTTATTATTATGTAGGAAGAAGGGAGGAAAAGAAATAGGGAACCAAATGTTATATATACAAGTTGTGGGACTTTACTATGCAAACAAAGACAAAAAAATGAAAGGAAAAACAGAATACCTTTATTATTATGTTTTTAAAATGTCATGCTTTTACACATTTACATAATTTGTTTTGGTTTGACTTTTTATTATTGATTGTTCTTTTTAAGGTAACCATTTTATAACATTTGTACGTTTCTTTGGGTCTCATGCCAGGAAAAAAGTGGGATACCAAACTTATTAGAGTGCAGAGAGTTAAACCACTGAGCTGCTGAACTTGCTGGCTGAAAGGTTGGTGGTTCGAATCCAGGGAGCAGGGTGAGCTCCCGCTGTTAGCCCCAGTTCCTGCCAACCTAGCATTTCATGCAAATGTGAGTAAATCAAATAGGTACCACTCCGGCGGGAAGGTAACGGCGCTCCATGCAGTCATGCCAGCCACATGACCTTGGAGGTGTCTATGGACAAAGCTGGCTTCTCCGCTTAGAAATGGAGATGAGCACCAACCCCAAGAGTTGGACATGACTAGACTTAATGTCAAGGGAAACCCTTTACCTTTACCTAACTTATTTAAATAGCCTCTAAGAAGGCCAAAATGTGTTGGGTGTTTTACCAATAAAAGAACTATCTTGAGGGTTTTGAGGTGTGTTTCCATTTTCTCCTACAGATTTAATGGGGTGTTCCTTTGCTTTTAGCTTCCTTCAAGAGAGCTCAACATAGCTCCAGTGCTTTAGGAGCTTTGAATTGATTTGCAATTTTATTGAGAGTATAGCATTACACAAGACTACAGGCCCATCTGCACAACTATATAATGTGGGCCTGACACACAATGGCAGTACTCCAGCCCAGCCCCACACTGAGTGGGATGGAGTTTAGACATCCCAGTTGAGCAAAACCCAGTTCAGCCCCACTATGGACCTCATCAGAAAGGCCCATACAACTTGAACCTGCCAAAGTCCAATTTTTTCTTGCAGAACGTGGGAAGATTTCTGTGTTGGTTGTGGCAGTGTCCCACCATGCTGTCACCCAGTTCGCCCATTGAGCCCCACTGGAAGTCACCCTAGTATTGTAGTTCATCCTGTGATTGTGTCTGATATCAATGGGGATGCTGGGGTTTCTGGGCCTGTGTCTTATGGCAATGGGGATGAAGGTTTTCCTGGCCTGGATAAAAGGCCTGGCTCTGAGATGCCTGAAGTTTCTCTCAAACACAGCATTTCTCCTGTGGATGCTCAAGGTTGAATTCCTCAAAAAGGCCCACAATAGTCTTTCTCTGAGAATCTGTCTTCTGAGGATGATTTGTCAGATGCAGAATTTGATGAGCTTCAAGATAGAAAATTTTTGTAAATGAAGGGAGAGTTTCCAGGTTTGTCGAAGGTTAGCCCATTTACAAGGGGGAAAGGGGAGAACAAATCCTTATCTGGTTGTAAAGTGAGAGATAGGAAAGGCTTTATAAGGGACAAGGGAATGATTTTAGCTCAGTTTGGTCAATGTTGAATTTTCATGATAGTCTTGCTTCCAAGTGGATTTCTAGTTTCATGATTCCAATATTGACAAGTTCCTGTTTTGGGTATTGGGACTCTATGCTGCCTTGTTCTTGTGGATTTGCAACATTGCTTCCTGTGTTTTATCTTTGTACCTTGAAGTTCATGGATTACTTGTTACCTATTGAAGATTCTGTTTTTGGACTGTACTGTTTGCATCATTTGTATTACTTTGCTCTCATATATTCTTCAATAAACTGCTTGCTAATTATACTCAACTGGTGTGGTATCTAAGGTCAGAGGTGTTCCTGCTCTGGGATATAACACCTATGTTCTCCAATGAATGGCATGGAGCTCCATGCATGAACTGGGGCAGAAGATGCTTTTTTTTGACCCATGTGATAAGGCTGTTAGTTGCTTTACCCCATGTGAATGCTGCAAAGCAACTTACCACCCTTTTGGAAGCATGTGACATGTGTATTACATGAGATTAAGTCATGAGGAGAATCCAAAAATAGATCTGGAGAGGAGCAGACTGCTAGAATTCTTTTACATTGAGGGCAAAGAAGGAGGTTGTATAGCACTTCCCTCCTAGGTCTCCTTGGAATGGGTCAACAGATTAAGGGTTATACTAGTACTTTTAGCAGACTGTTTCATTTCCTTTCTCACACAGGTTTTTCTGATACATCTGAAGTTAAGTGAAGTGTTTTTTTTCCTCTTAAGTACCATATGTTAGATTTGAAAAACAAACTCAAAAGAGAATACAGAATTTTTATATGCTACATGACAACAGTTGTAAGATTGGTGTACATGTAATACTGGAAAAATAATAAGATTCCATATATTGTAGAATAGACAGGAAATTAATGAATTAGATATACTGACAAACATTAAAAATACTTTTACAGACTATGTAAAGAAAGAAAAAACATTATGGCTTTAATATATGAGGAAGAATTTTTTCTTCATTATAAGGAAAGCTAGTAAGAGATGCAATTTAGAGAAAATAACTATTTAATATATCAGAAAGTTAGCATACTTTAGTCAGAAAGAATGGGAAATCAATTTTAGTGGGTTGTGTGGATAGAAACGATGTATCTTTAATTGTCCTTGTCTTTTGTCTTGTGTGTCTTTGGGCGTTTTATTGCATTTTTATTATATGTTCTATTTTTAATTTACATATTAGGTGTGATATTGAAAAAATATATTTAAAAATAATACATAGAAACCCTTACAATTTCACCAGTAATGGAATGGTACCTCTCTGTGGAGATACCATATAGCATGCAATTTTCAGAGGAGCTAATGTGGGATGAAAGCTAACGTCCACTCCTCTTTCTGATCTTTCCAATTTTCTACAATATCTTAAACACATTAGTTGGCACAGGGTCTATTGCTAAGCTACTCTTTACGGGTTCAAAAACAGCACAAAGGAAATGCTCTGTAATCAGCTCTGCAACAGAACACTAGCCATATAAGTAGTACTTTGCTCTGGAAAATCCCCTTAGCAGGTCTTAAAATTATTTAATCTTTTGAGTACAAATAAAAAGGCATCTGATTCCAGAAACAGGAAACCCTTGGATGCCCAACACACTTGTTTATGAACATATGGCCCAGGTTAGTATTGATTTGTTATTGAATATTTTAAAACACATGCTGAATTATATGGATCAGTTTGGTATACGTCTGGAGAGAGAGCAATGGGGAGAATGGGGGCATTTTCCTCTCAATAAGAATTTTGTTCTGAAAGGAAATTTTCTGTCAGCTGAATCTTCACAAGACCCAATCCATTAGCAAACTTATGAACAAAGACAATGGTATATTACACATACGTATCAATACTAGAGCCCTTGCTACTTCACATATAATAAAAGGGGTTTCTTTAATTTTAAACCCAAGGAAACTGACTTCCAGTAAGCAGATTTCTTTCTTTCATAGATCAACTAACTGTCCTCTATCAAATTTAAAATCCCGGTATCATCTATTCAGTCCTTTAAAAATGTAGGGCAAGGATCATGATTTGCATCTTCCTTCTTTGCAAATCCCAAGGGTTGCCCTAAGTCTGCAAGCACACAACAACAAAAATCCTAATTACGTTGACTATCCCATCAGCCAAAAGCAGGCCCACACTTCCCATTGGAATACTGGTAAGTTTATGCTGGTTAAAATTGTTCTTCATTTTAAATATAGTATTGTTATTTTTACACTACAAATAAGATATGTGTAGTGTGCACAGGAATTCATTCGTGTTTTTTTTTTTTCAAACTATAGTCTAGCCCCCCAACAGTCTGAGGGATCGTGAACTGGCCCTCGACTTAAAAGGTTTGGACCCTTGGCCTAGAGAAACCCACAAACACTTCTGGTAGGAACATTTTTTTGGAACATAGGTAAGTGAAACCATGGATATTGAATCCATGGATAAAGAAGTTATATTGCATGCTTTATATTCTGAGGCATGATTATCACTCTACATTGCCTCTGAACAAGTGACTTTATATCTACGAACGCTCATGTTTAAATAAAAACTAGTTAGTTTTAAAGGTACTGCTATATTCCTTCTTCTCCCCACTCCCGTGACTCATACAACATTGTCCTCTATATGGAGAGGGCAGTTGTAATTAATGAATTTGACTAATATAAAAAGTGAAATTTATTTGCTGTATTAATATTACCATGATTGCAAATTTATTCATATAACAGAAACATATGCACACATAGAAAAAGTTTTAAACTACTCAAATATGGGCAAAATTTTAAATGACTGGTTTTCTCCTCTGTAGTATACAGGGAGGTGGGGATGTCCCTCGTTTTATTGTTTACTAGCTTGGGGACCCGGCGGTGCCCGGGTCATTTGAGAATGGCCTTATTCGTCTTTCAATGTTATGTATTGTGTTTGGAGTGGGTGAACTACAATTCCTAGAAGCGTGGCTCAATCTTCCCGAAACCCTGCCAGTATGAAAAGTTGGCCATTTTGGATCTGTGTACCAAGTGTGGTCCAGATATGTCGTTGGGTGGTCATTTCCTGACTTCCCACTAACACCTGCAGTATGTTCAGTTGGTCATGAGGATTCTCTGTGCGAAGTGTGTTCGTGGTTGGTGTGGGTCACTGTTTCTCTGGATGCAGGTGAACTATAATTTTCTTTCCCCCCAACTTGTCCAATAGGTTGTATTGGTTATGGGGGCTCTGTGTGGAAAGTTTGGTCCTGGTCCATCATCGGTGGGGTTCGAAGTACTTATTCATTGCAGGTGACCTATAAATCCCAGTACCTACTACTCCCAAATGTCCAGGGCAATTCCCCTCCAAACCCACCAGTAGTCAAATCTGGGCATATCAGGTATGGATGGCAAATGTGGTCCAGACCCATCATTGTTTGGGTTTATAGCATTCTGGTTGTAGGTGAACTATAACTCCTATAAATTCCCCAGTAGGAGTCACAATGGTCTGACTTGATGCAGGCTAAATTACAACTTCAATCTCCCAAACTCCTGCAGTAAGTTTAGTTGCAGCTCAATTCTGTTGTTTGTTTTGCAGACAGATTTGAAAGGGAAGGGCAGTAGGCGGGGTCATGCAAATTTCATAGCAATGGAGAACCCTGGAATGCCTGCCTGTGGTGGAAGAAATAGCAAAATGTAGGATGAAATGGTCCCCAAATGAAAGCATTCCTTGGGTGGTGGTTTGTAGTGTTTGGGGAGGACATTGGCAGGGGTTGGGCTACATGTTCATGGTGCTCGCTGTAACCTCAATATCTGTGCAAAGTAGTGACTTGCTGGCTTCTGAGCAGTGGGAAGTGTAGCCTGTTTGTGGAGGCCAGAGGCTGTCTGTGTGAGCAGACACCCGTGCCATATACACACATATGGGTTTTCACTTTTATTATGGATTTAGATTAGATTAGATTAGATTAGATTAGATTAGATAGATTTAGATAGATAGATTAGATTTCCTTGTGGCCTGGGTTGCTGGCCACAAATCAACTGCTTGATTTAGCACATGGCCCAATTGTGAGGGGTTTTTTTTGGCATCAGGCTGGCTAAATGGTTTCACCATTCAACATGTGGGTTGGTCAGTACCTGGATACAAGATCCATGTGTGTTGAGCCAATCCTATTTAAAGCTATAATCAATAAAGTTGTGAACATTTCTCCTATATACAGTATGTGGTGATGTTTTGGTCTTACAGAGCAGACTCTCATTGTAATACAGAATTACAGTAGAGTCTCACTTATCCAAGCTAAACGGGCCGGCAGAAACTTGGATAAACGAATATCTTGGATAATAAGGAGGGATTAAGGAAAAGCCTATTAAACATCAAATTAGGTTACGATTTTACAAATTAAGCACCAAAACATTCTGTTATACAACAAATTTGACAGAAAAAGTAGTTCAATATGCAGCAATGTTATGTTGTAATTACTGTATTTATAAATTTAGCACCAAAATATCACAATATATTGAAAACATTGACTACAAAAATGGCTTGGATAATCCAGAAATTTGGATAAGCGAGGCTTGGATAAGTGAGACTCTACTGTATTAAGGAAAAATGTGTTGTATATTTTTACCATTAGATGTGTACTAGTTTAAGATCACTTGCTAGCCCCTACTAGAGTGGACATGTTGAATCATTTGCCATTTGCTCAAATACATTAATATTAAATTTCACTGATTCAATATGCCCATTCTAGCTAGTATTTGAATTTAGTTTTTGGTGTTTAGGTCTTTGTAGCTGGCAATGTATTTGTAAATGCATTGTTAATGAATTGGAGCTTTCTCTCTGCTATGAAAGGACCCTGGTGGAGGAGAGGGTGGAAAATTTTTCCCAGAGCTACAACAGTGAAAAAATGTTATCTTAGCTGTTCTGTATTAGAAACTCTGGTCTATCTAAACGGCTCTGGTCTATCTTACCTCTCAGAATGTATCTCCCTCTATGGGTCATCCTGCAGATTAAGATCTTCGAGTGAGGCCCTACTCTCGGTCCCGCCACCGTCACAGGTGAAGTTGGCGGGGAAAAGAGACAGGGCTTTTTTGGTGGTGTCTCTGTGGTTGCGGAACTCCTTGTCAAGGGAGATTAGGGAAACCACCTCACTCATGTCTTTCAGGAAGCAGCTGAAGACCTGGCTGTGAGGGGGCCGGGCTGTGGTGCAGGCTGTTGAGCAGCTGCAATAAATCACTCTGTCCATGAGGTCATGAGTTCGAGGCCAGCCCGTGGTGGGGTGAGCATCCGTCAATTAAAAATAATAATAAAAAAGCCCCTGTTCGTTGCTGACTTAGCAACCCGAAAGATAGTTGCATCTATCAAGTAGGAAATAAGGTGCCACTTATAAAAGTGGGGAGGCAAGTTTAACTAATTTACAACTTGGAATGAGGAAGTGCTGTCAGAGTGGATGATGAAGCAGCTGCTCCCCCCTGTGGCCAGAATCGAACATCTCCTCAGGAGAAGGTTAAATTGCCTCTGTGTCTGTCTGTCTCGGTCTCTGTTTGATGTGTTTATGGGCATTGAATGTTTGCCCTATGTGTGTATAATGTGACCCGCCCTGAGTCCCCATCGGGGTGAGAAGGGCGGAATATAAATACTATAAATAAATAAATAAAGCATTTGGCCCAGCCTAAGATATGAGCTGATATGACCTGATGGATTAATATTAATTCGAACACAGACTGGCTCTGACTTTGGCTTGAAACTTCCCCTTTGTAATGGTCACATGGTTTTAATTGTTTTAATTTTATTTGGATACCGGCTTTTATTTGTGTTTTATGTTTCTACATGTTGTATTATATGTGACATTTAATTCTGCCATTATGTAAGACTGCTCTGGGTCCCCCTGGGGGAGAAAAGCGGTATATAAATAAAATACCATAAAATAAAATAAACTCTGAGACATGGATAGAAAATGGGAAGACTGAAATATTCCTTAACAGCAACAATTCTGGAACAGAAACTGGTAAGAATTAGGGAAAAAACTAAGGATAAGGATTAGTTAATTTAAAATGCAAGTGATCAGAGTATCTACTGAGAAGACTAAATATGGAGTGCAAAGTAATACATTGTGTTGTTGAAGGCTATCATGGCCAAAATCTCTGGGTTGCTGTGAGTTTTTCCGGGCTTTATGGCCATGTTTCACAGAGAGAATGCTTCTGGAACATGGCCATACAGCCCAGAAAACTCACAGCCACCCAAAGTAATGCATTGTTTTTTAAAAAATCCAGACTCTGATTAATTTTTATTTTTTGTGATACACTAAAATGTATCAGCCAAGAGAATTTGGTGGACAATTAGTACACATCATAAACATACATTTATCAATATTTTATTTAACACATTTATATCACATAATATGCCCTGAAAGCATTTTTGAAGCACTTGTATGGTAGAATGGGTATATTATTGCCCTTACTTAGTGTGGCTGTGTTTATCGGATGACACACATTTCTCTGACAAGCCTATACTGCTATGTTTGGCACCATTAGAAGTGATCATTATTGTCTTGGGTGTGCTTTCTGAATGCTCTGAATATTTAATGGATTTGAGTGGCTATGAAACATCTTGCTCTAAAAAGAGTTAGGCTCCTTCTGACTCACCCCGATTTATTGCGGTGCTAAGATGCATTCCCCGGGGTAGCTGGAATACTAAGATCTTTAAATGGAAATTTTCTTACTGGTCAGCAAATTTTGTGCTTTGGTTCTTTTAAAACAGAGTTAGACAAAGTACAGGTCCTGGACAGTACATGATCTCATGGCCATTTTTATGACCCGAAAGTAAATACAAGAGGAATATTTGATGAAAGGGAGGATTCAAAAACAATTTTCTCATATGCTAGGAAACTCAAAGAAGGGTGAGAAACTTTATGATTGAGTTACATGGGTTTTGGTGCAGAAAGCTGAATTTTCTGTGATTTTTTTTCGGTGCTGGAAATTTTTATATCTTGTTTTATATGCAGAAAATACTGTTCTTTGCATAGGAACCCACACACATACATTCCCAAGCTGTAAATATGCTTGAAAAGCTGCTCATTATTTAATTTTCTCACAGTGAGGATTAAAATAGTTTTTTAAAAATTTAGTTTTTCCAGAGAGATTGAAAGATATGAAGATTTCTTAAGGGCAATTTTAATGCCATCACAGTTCTCCAAGGTGGAGGCAGATGATTACATCCCTTGACCAGTGGGAGTTGTAATCTAATCAATCTGAAGAATACCGGGTTTGCAATAGCTTTTTAAGGCCCATCTATGCTGTCATATAATGCAGTTTTAAATTCATTATATGGTCTGTATACCCTGTTTTCTATAATAAGACATCCCCAGAAAATTGCTAAATTTAAGGTCTCCCCAGAAAGTAAGACCTAGCAAAGTTTTTGTTTTGAAGCATACCCGCCAAACAGAACACCAGAGCATGCAGGATCGGTAAATATACGTACCATAGAGTGTTGTACATGGAAATAATGGTAGTAACAAGAAATTCTTGATAGGATTCACAGTTTATCTGGTTATGCTGGTTTGTGATTACAACTACTGTACAGTATATAATAAATGTTCATTTTTTTGTTCAACAATAAATGTGAATTCTTCTTCATGGAAAAATAAGACATCCCCTGAAAATAAGACCTAGAGCATCTTTGGGAGCAAAAATTAATATTAGACACTGTCTTATTTTCGGGGAAACACGGTAGATGGGGCCCAGGTATCAAGCAGAGTGCATTTGAAATGCCTGTGAAAACATCATTAGGTTTAGGTGTTGGTTTCTCCAAACATTCCTGAGAAGTTTCATTAAGGAGGATCAACATTTCCTAACATGACATTGGGGCGGTATTTCTTGTTTCTGGTCTGAGTTGTCCTGCTGTGAACCACAGCTTTGAGCTAAACAAAACATCAATAACATCTTTAAAAAATACTAGGAGGGCAAGAGTCAAGCAAAGGACAAAATACAATCAAAGGATCTGTACATAATATTAGCTGGTTATATACACTTTTATATGTACTAGTTTCATTTTCTCATGTGTATATCCTCACCTTATAACCTTTGATTGTTCAATATTTTGGTCTAGTCTTAAAATTTCATAGATGAATAACTAGTGCAGAATGTAGCAGCCAGATTAATGAGAAGGGATCTGTGGGTCTATGTAATGTCTCTTTAGTCCTGGCTGTGCTGGCTGCTGCTATTTTTCTGAGACTGTTTTTTGCCTGTGAAGATTATAAAGCTTAGAACTCCATAATGGAACGAAGACTTTTTATAGCCCTGCCCATACTCTGAGATCAATGTCTAATGCTTTCTTCCAAGCACTTTCTTTGGGAGAGATTCAGGGTCCTGATGAGCAAGGTAGCTTTTTTAATGTGTTTCCCATCTGTAAAAAACACTATGAGCTGCTCCCCCAGAAAGGCCTGGTCGACCCCAGTCTTAACACATATTCAGCATCAGATTTATTTTATTTTGTGTCAAAAGCATTGCATAACAAATACATTTAAAAATGATGAAAAAAAATTAGAGGAAATCACAAACAACTAAATAGTTTTAGACCAGAAACGGGCAACAGCAACCGCATTGTCCGTAGCTTTAAACAACTCCTCCTCCATAAAAAAGCATTGGATGAGCATCAGATTAAAATGCTTCTTCTCAGGCATTTGATGAGATAGAATTGCTCTATTTCTTCTTAGACATGAATGTTATGTCAAGGGAATTTTTTTAATTAAATTCTTGGGATGAAGGGCAATGTGGTTTTACTTTATCCAGATGTTGTTTTTTATTTTTCTTTTAAACTGTTGTATGGTGGCACAGTGTGTTAAAGCGCTGAGCTGCTGAACTTGCAGACTGAAAGGTGCCAGGTTCAAATCCCGGGAGCGGAATGAGCACCCGCTGTTAGCCCCAGCTCCTGCCAACCTAGCAGTTCGAAAATATGGAAATGTGAGTAGATTAATAGGTACTGCTCTGGCAGGAAGGTAACAGCACTCCATGCAGTCATGCCGGCCACATGACCTGGAAATGTCTATGGACAACGCCGGCTCTTCGGCTTAGAAATGGAGATGAGCACCAACCCCCAGAGTCGATCACGACTGGACTTAACGTCAGGGGAAACCTTTACCTTATATTTCAATATTGTTGTATGTTTCTGCCAGCCTAGTAGTTCAAAAACATGCAAATGTGAGTATTTTATTGTGTATTGCTGGGCTTGGTCCCCATGTGAGCCACTCCGAGTCCCTTGAGGAGATGGGGCGGGATATAAGAATAAAGTTGTTGTTGTTGTTGTTAAACTGTTCCTCATTGAGAACTAGAGACATGAGCATTGTGGGGTTGAATTCCAACTACCTTGTGCTCTTAGATCCAGATAATGCAGTCTCGCAGGTCCTTCCCAAACTAGGATTAGGCTCTTGAGCCAAAAATAAAGTCCCCATATCCTTGTTTTGAGTTATACGAGATATGCAGTTTTTTATTTTATTTTGTTTAATGGAGAAACATTCAAAAACTGCCTTTCCTTTCCTCCTTAGTCTGACCAATACAATTCATTTTAACACTTAGCCATCTCATTCTGCTGCATGCATAAACCCAACTCAGATTACTCAAACGTACTCTGTTGTAACTTGTTGCATTTGGAGTGAGTCAGTCTGATCTGAGAGGTCTATGTATGATGACAGACTTGTGATGGCTCATTTGTCCATGCAAATTATGACTTGTTGTGTTTCCTGCTCTTATAATCTCGTCTGTCTAAGACTGACACTGTTCACTTTGACAGGAGAAACTGCAGACATTCTTTCATGAATAGGTCTAATTCACTAGCTTATGATGATTATTCCAGTGGTGGTGGTGGTGGTGGAGGAGGAGGAGGAGGAGGAGAAGGAGGAAGAGGAAGAGGAGGAGGAGGAGGAAGAGGAGGAGGAGGAGGAAGGGGAAGGGGAAGGGGAAGGGGAAGGGGAAGAGGAAGAACTTTATTCTTATAACCCATCTCCCCGAAGGGACTCAGAGTGACTTACATGGGGACCAAGCCTGAAAAACAAGTGTATAAGATATAAAACACATAACAACAATGTAATTAAGAGCAATTAAAACACAGAATAAAAGCATCAGAAAATACATCAATCAAACGTGGGGTACATAAATTGCACGTGAAAGTGCAGGGCTTGTGCAAAACACAGGACAATAGGACCAGGAATGAGAATAAAGCATTTATTTATTTATTTATTTATTTACAGTATTTATATTCCGCCTTTCTCACCCCGAAGGGGACTCAGGGCAGATTACAATGAACACATATATGGCAAACATTCAATGCCAGCAGACAAACAACATACATTAGACAGACTCAGAGGCATTTTTAACATTTTTCCAGCTTCACGATTCCGGCCACAGGGGGAGCTGTTGCTTCACCGTCCAGAAGTGGCTGTAATTCCGCATTCCTTTCCTCGTGTTTTGCTGGCAGTTTTATGATGTTGTAAATTAGCCTCCCGCATAAAGCGTCCCTAAATTTCCCTAATTGACAGGTGCAACTATCTTTCAGGGCTGCATAGGTCAACAGCAAGCCGGGGCTATTAATGGTCGGAGGCTTAACCCGACCCGGGCTTCGAACTCATGACCTCTCGGTCAGTAGTGATTTATAGCAGCTGGTTACTAGCCAGCTGCGCCACAGCCCGGAAGATATAGCAGTCCATGGAGTTCAAATGGTGCTTTACACAGAACACATTTCACCTGGATACTGTCTCAGATGTGGTGGTGGGATTTCATCTATTGCTCCTTCTCAGCGTTGTATTATAGGATCCCACTTCTTACAAAGAAAGCACATTTATCTTGCTTTATTATTCATTTAAAGTTTTTTTTTCATTATTATGATTATGCTGGCAGGTTTATCAGTTTTCTCTCATCCCACATCATATTTTGAAATGATTTCAGGAGATATAAATGCATAATATGCCTGAAAATATATCACCAAAGCGTTGTTTTTATTACTTCGCCAGTGTGCTATGTATATTGTGAAAAATAAAACACTGAAGATTTGAGATAATTTTACCTATCATTTACTATATTTTACAGAATATAATAAACTATGCTTTCCTAACAAATGGCTAGTGTTGTGCTATAACAAGCAGTTGACTAGCATATGGGTCATGTAATATGTTTGATTTGTTCCTTCCTGGTAGCTTTGCAGACTTTACAACTCATTTTAAAATATGCAGTAGTTTAGATTTTTGTACTTTTAGGACTGTAATTTTGTGAACATCAGTGTTCTTCTGTAAACGTACATAAGACTTCAGGATTGGTTAAAATAGTGCAGGGATGTTATAACTGGCACTTACAATTTTTATGTTAAACTTTGGTAATCAAACATTGGAAAATTAAGTTACATGGAGGCTAATGTGGATCCATCCAACCAATGAATGCAAAAATAGGGACAGTTTTGTGGGCAACACAGAGGGAAGATTAGTGGCTAGTCTCAAATTTCGCCATACATAATTTCTGATTCATGAAGATGCTTTTCTTTTTAAAACAAATGATGGGAATACATGTGTTTGTATGTAATAATAATTAGTACCTGGTTCCATTAATTACATTTGTCATATCTCAATGATAATGGAAAGACTGTTCTAATCCTTTGCTCCAGGCTAACTAACTTGATACTAAAAGAGGAAAAACATCTGAAGAATTTTGGATTGACTTCAAACACTACTCCTAACTCTCATTCCCAAATTGTAGTTGCTGACCAGGATCTTCTGATAATTTCTGATAAATTCAAATAGCTTTATTGTCATTATGCTACTGCACAATGAAATTAAATGCCTTCCCCAACACACACCACAAAACAACACACCCATCCCTCCACACTCCAACCACAACCGCACAACCCCCCAATGCCACATCAATGTGAAACCATGGAGTTCAACACAGCCACAACTCTAGGATAAAATCTATCTCTCAGTCTGTTCATCCTTGTCACCTTATATTGTCTGCTGGAAGAGAATAATTCAAAAAAAGAATATGCTGGATGAGATGGATCCCCAAGAATGCTTTCTTAAGGCTGCAGGACTTATAAAGTTCTTCCAAAGAGAGGAGAGAGCAACCAATGATTCTCTGTGCAGAAGTGCTGACCTTTTGGGGCGCCTTCCTTTCTGCCACTGTGCAGTTAGCAAACCATGCAAGATGCAGTATGTTAGGACACTCTCTATAGTACAGCAGTAGAAAGTCACCAGCAGTTTTTCACTCAGCTATTGATTCCTTAGAAGTCTCAGGTAATACAGTCTCTGTTAGGCCCTCTTCACCAATGAGTTCCCCAGGTCAGATCTTCCTTAACAGTGACACCCAGGGACTTAAAACTGGCCACCTGCTCCACTTGGTCTCAATTTATGACCAAGGACAGAATTTCTGGTCTGTTCTATCTATATTTCACTATGAGCTCCTTGGTCTTATTGATGCTAAGAACCAGATCATTGCCCCTGCACAACAAGAGCAGCCGATCACCTCATCCTGATAGGCAGACTCATCCCCTTCAGAGATAAGCCCTAACTCAGTTGTATCATATGAAAATTTGGTAATGATGTTGCTATGGTGGATAGGGGCACAATCATATGTGTACAAAATGTAAAGCAGAAGACTCAACACCCAGTGGCATCCCAGTGTTGAGAGTGAATGCTGACTAGGTATGACTACCTAATCTAACCCTCTGGGAATGCCCAGATAAGAAGTACATAATCCAGGAACAGATTGAATATGACAATCCAAGATCCATGACTTTAGACACCAGTCTATGTGTAAGGACTGTGTTAAACACGGAACTACAGTCTGCAAAAAATATATATATCCTCACATAGTTCCCCCGTTGTTCCAAGTGAGTCAGAGCAGTGTAGTGTCCACTATCGATCTGTTGGCTTTATATGCAAATTGATGTTTGTCCAATGTATGTGGAAGGCAAGAAATGATATGCCTACAGACCAGTTTTTCAAGGCACTTCATCATGATGGAAGTGAGTGTCATTGGTCTGTAGTCCTGAAAACTATCAGTAGGGAACTTCTTTGGTACCGGAACAAAGATGGAGGCCTTCAAACAAGATGGAGTAATAGACTGAGACAAAGACAGTTAAAAATCACACTAAAAACACTGGCCAATTGGTCAGCACAGTCTTTAAGCACCCAACCAAAAATGCCATCTGATCCAGCAGCCTTTCTAGGATTCACAGCCCCCAAAACATGCCTTACCATATTTTTTCCACAGTGAGATTGGAGATGAATTCCATCTACAACTGGTGGGCTTACTTCAAAGCGGGCGAAAAAGTTTTTCAACTCCTGCCAATGAGGTGTCCCCTTTAGCAGGAATGTCATTGTTTGATTTACTGCTAGCAATTTGTTGAATCCCCCACCGCATCTGCCTCGCGTTGTTACTGTGAAACTCATCCTCCATTTACATTTACCTGGCCTATTTACAGATATTTTATCTAAATTTTGCATTATATTGGTGTCGGCTTTGAATGTTTATTTGAAGGGCAGGAAAACCTGACCTCTCTTCTCAGAGTAGGCCCATTTCTTTTCCATGGTCTCCTTACCCATTCATTTGTCTCCTCCTTGTGGACCCAATCCATTTTAAAGACTAGAAAAAGACCTGAAGATGCTTCTAGTTCTTCCTGGTCTGGTCATTACTTAAAGTGAACAGGTAAACATAATGAGGAGGATTGGGACCAGGTACCCTGGAGTAGGCAATTTTCCAAGGGGTATCCAACAATACCAACCAATACTATTAAGTCACTCACTTTTAAATTAGGAAAAATAAGAATAGGAATTATTCCCCCTTAGTCTTCATCTTAATCTTAAAATGATGGAGCCCTTTTGTATGGTTCATTTACAGGTTTATATTGATGTTTTCAGGGGGAAATGGGAGACTTGTAAAGGCTTTCCTTTTTACTTTTTAATATCTAGATCATATACTTTATTTGTAAGCATTTCATCAAAGAAATGAACACATCATTTCTGAATGTTATTGCTTCTCAATTTCTGTGATTTTCTTATTCCAATAAATTAATGAGGAGTGTTCCTCTCATATCCACCTTCCTTGCTGTTGTAACATAGCTTCTGCCTTAGATTTCTGATTGTAAATGTTATTGATCACCAGTTCACTTTTTCCCTAAGGAAGCATTAAGGTTGAGACAAAACCCTATTTTTTCCAGAAAATCTTTTCCATCTTTATTTGTTAACAGCTGCCGACATTTCATCCCTTTGCAAAACAAGACCGCAGAAGCTTTGTTGAGGAACACATGGAATATATATCTATAGATTAAAAGCAAATAAGTTATGTGGGTTTTTCAAATTGAGGTAATATACTTTAATATGGCTTTCTTTCATTGAAAAATCAGTAACAGCCATGCAACATTTAACTTCTTGGAGGAGATTACAAAAGTTGCTTGTAGTATCAAGCACTGACTATTTCGAACCTGGTCAGTTACATCAATTCCACTCAAGCCCCATCTACACTGCCATATAAAATCCAGATTATCTGCTTTGAGCTGGATTATATGAGTCTACACTGCCATATAATCCAGTTCAAAGCAAATAATCTGGATTTTACATGGCAGTGCAGATGCGGCTGCAGATTTATAGCTGCAGAGAAGATTAGTTCAAAATATGTTGCTGCCTGAGACCCTGTCTATACTCCAAATATAACACAGTTTGAAACTGCATTATATGGTTACTGTAGCCTCATATAATGCAGTTCAATTCAGTTAAACTGCATTATATGAGTCTACACTGACTGTATAAGGCAATTTCAAATTGCATTATGTGGTAGTGCAGATGAAGCCTGAGATAAAGAATAAGATGTTACTTCTTTATGGTAGTATCATCCTTGGTTGCAGACCAGGCCAGTGTTAAGTAGCTTGGATCCTAAACCAGGTAACTGTGCATAGGTTTGTAGCCCAGGTAGGCAGGACTACTGACTTTATAAATGAACACACTATACCAAAAATATACTAAGTAATAAATCTTTAGCTTTTTTCTTCTGGCATTGGAGAAAATAAGAGAACTGTCAAATAACTTTCAAGTCATAATGCGTACAGTACAGCCATTTTTCACTTGGTGGGTCATAACTTCAGTGAACTTGAACCAGAAGCCTGGTTTCAGCTAATTACATTTCATTTTTTTTCCATTCCTGTCTCAGTGGATTTTTTTAGCTCCTCCATAACCTGAAATTCAATTCACTTTTACAACCCATCTGGATTTGTTTTATTCAACATGTTCTTTGCTTTCTTAGTATCTCAGCATAATTTGCCCTTTCTGCTTGTGCTACAGTTTCATTTAGATAATCTTTGCCAATCTATCTAAGGATGGAAAGTTTCTATGAAGAGGCTCTTGGCAGGATATGGAAAGCTGGACAAGAATGCTCATCATCTCTAGTATAAACTTACTTCCCCCATATGCAAGCTTCATGTGATGTTTTTGTATCCCTGCATGGATGCCATGCTAACAATTATAGCCATTGCTGTGGGGAGCTGTAAAGGAGGATTGGAAAATTAGGAGCCCTTCCACACAACCATATAACCCAGAATATCAAGGCAGGAAATCCCAAAATGTCTGCTTCGAACATGGCAGTGTGGACTCAGATAATCCAGTTCAAAGCATATATTGTGGGATTTTCTGTCTTGATATTCTAGGTTATATGGCTGTGTGGAAGGGCCCTAGATGTTGCTGAATGGCAAATCCCAGCCTTTTCCCATACATTTTGATGACTTGAAGTGCTGGAAGTTACAAATCTACAAAGTCTGGAAAACTGCATAATATTCCATTCATAGGGTGCATCGACATAGGCAGGAAACTCTAAGGCTGGTGTGCAATACTGCACACCACCCCAAAGTGTAGCTTCACTGTCCTCTATCCCACTGACAGTTCTGACCATTCAGTTCTGGTAATTTCATTTCCACTGGATAACTACTATTACTACAGTGAGCTGCTTCCATTGTTGCTGCAGCCATGGATCTTAAAAGATCTCCTAGCTGCCTTAGAGCACTATTGCTGACATTTTCAAGAGTGCTCACACAACACAGAGAGTTAAGAAGGTAAAGGAGGAGGTTCTCAAGGTGTGGGATCCTGGGGAAAGTGGGATGGCTGTGTAAACAGCAGGACCAGTTTTGATTCAGAACTGGCTCAACTGTTTACATATCCCCTAAGTGTGATGCTGCTCTGGTGCATTGGGGAAGCTCTGAAGCATTCCCCAACTTTGCCTAATATTGGACAAAACCACATTAAGCAGGCTTGTCCTGTGTTGGGGGCAAGAAGGGCCCATGTGTCATGTAGACATCATGACACCAAATATCCTCTGTCCCAGGTTATATAGTCTGTGTAGATTTATCCACAGAGACTGTATCATGTACACACACATATATACAGTAATCACTTCGGTGGCGAAGAGCATTAAGGCACTGAGCTGGAGACCGAAAGGTCCCAGGTTCAAACCCCGGGAGTGGTGTGAGCGGCCGCTGTTAGCTCCAGCTCCTGCCAACCTAGCAGTTCCAAAACCTGCCAATGTGAGTAGATCAATAGGTACCACTTCGGCGGGAAGGTAACGGTGCTCCATGCAGTCATGCTGGCCACATGACCTTGGAGGTGTCTACGGACAACGCCAGCTCTTCGGCTTAGAAATGGAGATGAGCACCAACCCCCAGAGTCAGACATGACTGGACTTAAAGTCAGGGGAAACCTTTACCTTTACCTATCGCTTATCCAACATTCGCTTATCCAACGTTCTGTATTATCCAACGCAGTCTGCCTTTTAATAGTCAATGTTTTGTAGTCAATGTTTTCAATACATTGCGATGTTTTGTTGCTAAATTCATAAATACAGTAATTGGCACATAACGTTACCAAGTATTGAACTGCTTTTACTGTCAATTTGTTGTTAAACATTAATTGGTAAAAATCATAACATAATTTGAAGTTTAATACTCTTTTCCTTAATCCCTCCTTATTATCCAACATTTTCACTTATCCAATGTTCTGCTGGCCTGTTTACATTGGATAAGTGAGACTCTACTGTATACTATTTTTTCTAACAAAATACGCACAAGTGGGGATTATTATTGATTTTAGATTGCCTAACAAACAGTGTTCACTGAGATGTGCTACTGCTATTTGCCTTCATGTAATTTCTGATTTATGGTAACTGTAGGCCCATCCAGACAGGCCCAAAATGCGGTACCTGTCTCGGTTTTACATGAGGCATCCAAACAAGGTCTCTGGTAAAAACAAATCAATTTGAAATAGACCAAGATTTCCTGAAAGGCCCTAATAAGGTATCAAGCCAGTGGGGACTCACTCCCACTACGCCTTCCACAGTTCCAGAGGTGAGTCTCCACTGCCATCCTACACCCTTTGGGCTTCCACCCAGTTTCCTCCTCACCCCTATCATCTCCTCAGGCATCATTTTCTCACCCCAGGAAGATTCAAGGAGAGGCTTAATGGTGCCAAGGAACTTCTTTTTAGTAAATTTTACAGGGGAAATGGGGAGTTTTAGGATAGCATGTAGCCACAAACCCCCATAAAAAGCCCGGGGTTTTGGTGGGTGGGTGTAGACTAGAACCCATGCTGAAGTGCGTTATTTAAACCCACTTCTGTTCAGGTTTTAGGGCTGTGTGGAAGTGCGCTGTGAGACAATGTTGTCATTGAGTATTCTTGACTAGATTTCTTAAGTGGGCATTTATTGTTGCTGCCTTCTGAGGTTGAGAGACTGGGACCTGCCCAAGGTGACCCAATGGGTTTTCATGGCTGTGTGAGGATTCAAACTCTTATTTATTTTATTTATTTATTTACAGTATTTATATTCCGCCCTTCTCACCCCGAAGGGGACTCAGGGCGGATCACATTATACACACATAGGGCAAACATTCAATGCCCATAAACACATCAAACAGAGACAGACAGATGCAGAGTCAATTTAACCTTCTCCTGAGGGGATGTTCGATTCTGGCCACAGAGGGGAGCAGCTGCTTAATCATCCACTCTGACAGCACTTCCTCATTCCAGGACGTAAATTAGTTAAATTTGCCTCCCCACTTTTTTTTTTATAAGTGGTACCTTATTTTCTACTTGATAAATGCAACTATCTTTAGGGTTGCTAGGTCAGCAACGAGCAGGGGCTATTTTTTATTTTTTATTGACGGGTGCTCACCCCGCCATGGGCTGGCCTCGAACTCATGACCTCATGGTCAGAGTGATTTATTGCAGCTGCTCAACAGCCTGCGCCACAGCCTGGCCCCATTTGATCCAATGCTCAAACCACTGCACCATGCCAGCTCTCACTCTACTGTTGGCTCTGACTGCTCTATGCTAACTGGGGGAGTATGCTATGGAATAAAAATATAAAATGCATAAAGCAAAATAATGAGTAGAAACAGTATAAAACACAATTATGAAAAAAATAGCAGGAAAGAGTAAAAACATTATAGTGCAGTAGTAGGCAATTGCCAGAGTTTAGGGAGCTGTGGTAACCTTCCTTGAGGACCTTGGAAACCTCGCAGAAACGTAATGACCCCTACTGAGGCGTGTAAAAATCAAATCTGTCAGCAGGTAGAAAGGGAAAGTATAAATATTTTAGATGAGCAAATAATATGTGTGGGCACACACATAAACTCACATCCTTAAAAGTTACTTGGTACAGCGGAATAAGAGTTGAACTTAAAATATATATTTCTGTTCAGCTATTCAAAAGAAGTTCTGCTCCATTATTGTTCTACATGCTTAGCTCACATTCTTTTCTGGCAAGGAAATCTAAGGATGGAAGATTGGTAATGGAAACTCCTTGCAATGGAATAATCTACCCTCCTATATGCACACCACCCACATTAGCATCTTTATATTAATAAATAATAGTCATCCTAGCATCTCCATTCACATATTCTTCAGCCATATAACATATAAACAATGACAAATATCATTCTGCATGAACACAGCTATGCTTCACAAATGTGAAATGTTATTTTGAGGAGAGATCCATCCCTCTGCCAGCACATCTTATTTTAATCTTTTAATTCTTTTTCTCCATGTTCGCATTAGGGCAGCTGCACTCCAGCACATTGCTAAAAACAAGATCTTAAGAAAGTAATTTCTGAAAGAGGTTTTTTCTTTCTTTAATTATTATTTTATTTCCAGCTTGCATTTTGGAAAACTTTGACAGGGGAGTGGATATAAAACTTCGAGTAAGGTTCAACTTCTACAAGATAGTAGCCGCTCATGGATCAAGCATTGGCTGTGTTGCCTTCCACTCAGTCCACCAGCCATTCATGAAGGAATAATATACTAGAAAACAAATATGGATGGGTCATAGAGTTCGAAATCACTAGATCCAGTTTTGTAACAATTTCCAATGACATGGAATCCCAAAATCCACAGGAAAACTCTATAGTGAATTTGGGAAGCATCATATTTTTCTCATAGAAAAGTCTCATGAAGTATGCAAATAGGATGGGATACAAATTGGAGCCTCCAAAAAACAAGAGGGAGTATCATGAAGTTTGGAGTCAGCCCTTTTTTTAGAAGTACACTGAAACCTTCACTTACTAGCAAACTAACTTACAAGTTTTTTGATATACAAGCTGTTGCTCAGTCCATTTTTGCTTTGAGATGCGAGCTGAGATTTGAGTTACGTGCTAGTGTGAGAACTAGCACAAGACTACACCATCCGCCAAGAAGGAAAGCTCCTTCCTCTTGTCCTTACTGTTATTTCTGAAAACTTAGGCTTTGGTAAATTCTAGGAAAGCTGAGGGGCCAGGAATCTGTCATCAGTAAACTTTGTCCTGATTAAAATAGACAAGTTACACATATGCCTATAGTTCTAATTGATCATTGCAGAAGAATTTTACTCATAGCAGGAAAAGGAAAATTATGTTATTGGCTTATAACCTTGCAATCCTACCCCCCTCCCTCAAATCCCAAGGGAGCTTCCCTTTCCTTCTCTAAGAATAAATCATGAAGTCAAGACATTGAGCCAAGTGCTTGTTAGGATTCAAGCACATCCCTTGAAGCTTATTAAAGTGGCACACAAGAAGAAGATTAAGTCAAGTCTGATCTTGAAGGAAAATACATACTCTGCACTTAATAAATCCTGTTAATTTCTTTACATTCTCCTTTATTATGTATTATTATTTGTATACATTATTTTTTATAAAGTACATTTTTCTTATTTAAAAACATGTAAGAAAAATGATGTCATTTGGGAGGGGGGCTGGAAAGAATTGAAAGCTTTTCAATTACCGTATATACTTGAGTATAAGCTGACCCGAATATAAGCCGAGGCACCTAATTTTACCACAAAAACTGGAAAACTTATTGACTCGAGTATAAGACGAGGGTGGGAAATGCAGCAGCTATGAGTCAATTTCAAAAATAAAATAGATATTAATAAAATTGCATTATTTGAGGCATCAGTAGGTAAAAGGGTAAAGGTAAAGTCCAGTCGTTAGTCCAGTCGTGACCGACTCTGGGGGTTGTTGCTCATCTCCATTTCTAAGCCGAAGAGCAGGCGTTGTCCGTAGACACCCCCAAGGTCATGTGGCCGGCATGATTGCATGGAGTGCCGTTACCTTCCCACCGGAGCAGTACCTATTGATCTACTCACATTTGCATGTTTTCAAACTGCTAGGTTGGCAGGAGTGGGGCTAACAGCGGGCTCATTCCACTCCTGGGATTTGAACCTGGGACCTTTCGGTCTGCAAGTTCAGCAGCTCAGTGCTTTAACACACTGCGCCACCACCAGGGGCCAATCAGTAGGTTAAATGTTTTTGAATATTTATATAAAACTGTAATTTAAGATAATAATGAGACTTTAATAAGATAAGACTGTCCAACTCTGAATGCCTATATACTCAAGTATAAGCTGACCTGAATAGAAGCCGGCCAGGACCCTCACTCGAGTATAAGCCAAGGGGAGCTTTTTCAGCCCTAAAAAAAGGGCTGAAAAACTAGACTTATACTTGAGTATATACAGTAATTTCAATTGTGAATTTGATTTGACAAAAGAGCAATTTGAGTTAAGAGCCTAGTCACAGATGAATTAAACTCATAAATTGAGGTATCAGACATTTTAAAACAAATAAGGTGCAGCTACACTGTAGAATTAATGCAGTTTGACACCACTTTCACTGCCATGACCGAATACTATGGAATCATGGGAGTTCTAGCTTTACAAGGCCTTTAGTCTCTCTACCTAATAGTGCTGATGGATCACCAAATTAACTCCCATGATTCAATGACACTGAGCCATAGCAGTTAAAGTGGTGTCAAACTGAATTATCTGATTTACACAAGTATAATGCTCACCTTTTTTGCCTAAATTACATTGCCAAAATTGAGTGCATGTTGGCGACCCAGATGGTGACCCAGTTGTTCCTGCCACTTAGTCTCCTGGATGATTCTTGGGGTCTCCCCCACCATCTCAGTCCCATGTAGTTCTGAACTGATCTCATTCATGAGACCTTCAAAACCTGTCTGACGGAGGGGCATGGCTTCCCAATTGGCTTCATTCATGTCGCTGCCTTCCTGACATGCTATGCTTGCACTGTTGGGCATGGGCACATTAACTTTGAGGGCAAATCCATTTTTTTTATAATGTGCACCTTCAAAACGGAAGTGCACATTGCATTCGATGGCACATTATCTGAGTAAACATGGCAATGTAGATGAAATTATGGACATACACAGAAAGGTGGGGAACTAAAATACAGTGTTCCCTCACTACTTCGCGGTTCACTTTTTGCGGATTCACTGTTTCACGGTTTTTCAATAAACCCTAAAAGACTATTATAAATCATAAAAAATTACCATTTACAGCCTACATTTACATAGCCCAAGGGGCAATGGGAGGAGAAGGAGGCAATTTATTAACACACAATTGGATGATAGGTAAAAGTAAAGGTTTTCCCCTGATGTTAAGTCCAGTCGTGACCAACTCTGGGGGTTGGTGCTCATCTCCATTTCTAAGCCGAAGAGCCGGCCTTGTCCGTAGACACCTCCAAGGTCATGTGACCAGCATGACTGTATGGAGCGCCGTTACCTTCCCGCCGGAGTGATACCTATTGATCTACTCACATTTGCATGTTTTTGAACTGCTAGGTTGGCAGGAGCTGGGGCTAACAGCGGACGCTCATTCCACTCCCGGGATTTGAACTTGGGACCTTTCGGTCTGCAAGTTCAGCAGCTCAGCGCTTTAACACACTGTGCCACCACCAGGTTGATAAAGACTTAAAATAGTGTATAACTACTAAAATAATATATAAATATTAAAATAAATATAGCGTCCCTACTTTGTGGATTTTCACTTATTGTGGGTGGTCCTGGAACCTAACCCCAGTGATAAGTGAGGGAACACTATAGTCCAGTGATAACTAGGCATTTGCAGTAGTCATGAAATACTGAAAAATGGAGGGAAATAATCGATATCGAATATCCTGATTTACTGGCTGGTTGAAACCCAGAACAGAAACCCTTTTTTAAGGCAGTGAGAATCTACTTTCTTATAGAGCTCACTTGTTTGTACTTTGTAATTACATGTTACACACAGCGTTGCTAGAGATAAAATGGGAGACAGCTCCGGTACCTTTAATGATTGTGTCAAAATGGGAATTTAAGCCGATGTTGCTTGTCACAGAACCAGGTAGCAAGCAACACCGGCAGAAATTCCCTTTTCTACACAACCATTAGCGGTACACTACCTGAGTCCAATTTTCACCCTAGCAACTCTAGTTACACACCATTTTGCAGATCCAGTTTTCAGTCAAGTAAACATGCTGAGGATTGCAGCTTGTATACTAGCAATTTATTCTTTCTATCATCTACACCCTCTGTTCCCAAGCTTCATACCTTTTCCCCTATTGTCAGATGGAAGTAAACAGGCTCAGAAAAGCAAGAACGCTGTCAACTCATCCTACTAACAAGCTGCAGAAGCTGCTGAAGCAGCTTGTGCTGGTTTTATTTCATGTGCATACAGGTGACCAGCTGTCAGGAACAAAAATCACTGCCGTTGCGGTAGACCAGAAACCCTGGAGCTGATCACTGTTATGTCTTTCCAGAAACAGCATCAGTAATACACTGAATGAGAAATTAGCTTCTCATATATTATTCCTTCCTTTTCAATATCCTTTTCTCTTTTCTGGATTTTTTTTTTTTGCTAGACATCTATTACTTGATCTTAAAACTGGCTTCATTTCTCGCAGAATCCCCAGTTGTGATGCCAATGTTAGACTTCTTCAAATGTGTGTATACATATTTTCTCCATATCGTTCATTCTCCATTTGAGGGCCTCTGGCCTGAGAGAAAAAAACCTCATGATAAAATTAGACATTAACTACAGTCAAGAAATTACATTCAAAAAATAAAAATAAAACGTATCAGTAAAATTTTGCTTTGTATAAAGACATAACTTACACAGGTAGCTTTAAAAAGCTAGTACAGTAATAATATTTTACAGTGGAGACAGAACCATGGTGTGAATGGTTCACACACTCCCAGCTATAGGTTGCAGTTATCAGAATTTTAGGTATCTCTTACATACATTAAATAAAATGACTATATGTCTGTAGCTTCCAAAGCACAGGAAGGTATTTCTGGAAATTTGGGGATAGATATTTAAAGCAGATGAGATTTTTTATTGTGTCAGAAGTGAATTGAGAGTACAGTTATTATGTACAGAATAACCACAAACAAAGGTAAAAACTTGGCATTATACTAAATTTCTTTTGACCAGAAGCTGACCACTTCTAGTGCCTCTGGTATCGCTGTCAGAAGATCCTCCATTGTGCATGTAGCAGGGCTCAGGCTGCATTGTAGTAAGTGGTCTTCGGTTTGCTCTTCTTTCCACTTGCATGTTGTGGACTCCACTTTGTAGCCCCATTTTTTAAGGTTAGCTCTGCATCTCATGGTGCCAGAGCTCAGTCTGTTCAGCACCATCCAAGTCAAAGCAGATGAGATGCTTAGTGCCACCCCAGGCAGAGTTTGGGGAAATTTAATTGTCTATTTTTGCCTGCTTTTTAAAAAATTATAGAAGCCTCCGGTGGCTCAGTGTGTTAAAGCACTGAGCTTCTGAACTTGCAGACCGAAAGGTCCCAGGTTCAAACCCAGGGAGCGGAGTGAGCGCCCGCTGTTAGCTCCAGCTTCTGCTAACCTAGCAGTTCGAAAACATGCAAATGTGAGTAGATCAATAGGTACCGCTCCGGCAGGAAGGTAACGGCGTTCCATGCAGTCATACCGGCCACATGAGCTTGGAGGTGTCTATGGACAATGCCGGCTCTTCAGCTTAGAAATGGAGATGAGCACCAACCCCCAAAGTCAGACACGACTGGACTTAACATCAGGGGAAACCTTTACCTTTTTACCTTTAAAAAATGAGATGGGTTTATGGAGTTTAGAAGTTGCAAAAAATGGCCCATGTCCATATGTGACTTACGGACCATAAGTTTCCCACTTCTGGTTTATGTAGAGAGAGGGGTGGTGTGGGGGATTAAAAGCAATCTCCAGTATTCTGAACCAGCCTTCCCATAGAGGTTAAAATACCTGTGAACCTAGATCAGTGGTTCTCAACCTGGGGTCCCCAAATGTTTTGGCTTACAAGTCCCAGAAATCCCAGCCAATGTACCAGCTGTTAGGATTTCTGGGAGTTGAAGCCCAAAAACATCTGGGGACCCCTGGTTGTGAACCACTAACCTAGATGGAACTATAGATCTCAAACATTTTCTTCTAATCTGTACTTATGTAGGTGAGCAAATAAACATAAACAAGGAGATGGATTCTTGTCCTATTATACAATTTTACCTCCTAGTATTGAGTTCACATGTCTGTATAGGCTACTCTAGATAGAGCAAATGTATCAGAGCATTGTACTACAGTGGCTGTATTTCTTCAGGGAATTTATTCTTAAAATGATTCAAACCACATTTATGGTGTCTCAGACTATTTTGTGGAAATTCCCACAAGTGGCTGTCACATATTAGTCTCATCCCCAGGTAAGGTAAAGGTAAAAGTTTCCCCTGATGTTAAGTCCAGTCGTGACCGACTCTGACGGTTGGTGCTCGTCTCCATTTCTAAGCCAAAGAGCCGGCGTTGTCCAGAGACACCTCCAAGGTCATGTGGCCAGCATGACTGCATGGAGTGCCATTACCTTCCCACCAGAGTGGTACCTATAGATCTACTCACATTTGCATGTTTTCAAACTGCTAGGTTGGCAGGAGCTGGGGCTAACAGCGGGCGCTCATTCCGCTCCCGGAATTTGAACCTGGGACCTTTTGGTCCACAAGTTTAGCAGCTCAGCGCTTTAACACACTGTGCCACCAGGGGCCCCAGGTAGGTTTCTTTTAATTCCAGGATATATTGGAACAATATGTTCCATTTTCTTCCCCTCCATCCTATGACTCTTTTAAAAAAAAACAGAGGAAATAAAATCTCCTTCAAATCATCGGGAAGCTAACAGAACATGACGCAGTTGTATATATGTGTCTGTCTATAAGGTAAAGGTAGAGGTTTTCCCGATATTAAGTCTAGTCATGTCCAACATCTCCATTTCTAAGCCAAAGAGCCAGGGTTGTCCGTAGACACCTCCAAGGTCATGTGGCCGGCATGACTGCATGGAACACCGTTACCTTCCCGCTATAGCAACACCTATTGATCTATTCACATTTGCATGTTTTCGAACTGCTAGGTTGGCAGAAGCTGGGGCTAAGAGTAGGAGCTCACTCTGCTCTTCGGATTCAAACTGCCAGCTTTTTGGTCAGCAAGTTCAGCAGCTCAGCGATTTAACCCACTGCGCCACCGGAGGCTCCTGTGTCTGTCTCTACACACACACACACACACACACACACACACACACATAGAAATATACACTTTTGGAATAGCCTTCAGGTCCAAGAAATTACGACAAACAACTCTCCCCCCAAATGGAACAAGTGGACACAGAAGTGACAAGAATGAGCCAAAAAACAGGAGGTTTGTCTCTGAAAGTGCATGCTTCTTTAACCTAATCTGGAAGAGCCACTCTCTAAAGCACTCCATTCTTCACTCTGTCCAATATGTGTAATGATCAGAGACAAAGAAATGGAGCCATTATCTTTAATCTTTTGTTAGAGGGGTCATCCTCTATAAACAGCAGCCAACTGAGATCATTTCAGAACATCCCAATCTGTTTTGATTTCCAGCCATCTAGAACATCTCTGGAATGCCCAGAATTTCCTCCCCATCCACACCCACAGAAACTAGGAATGTTTGCCTTCGTCTGAATAAAAAGAAATAAAAGAAAGTAAGGCTCCATATATAAAATATGTTTCATTTCTGAACATGGGATATAGGTAACACGCAAACATTCCCCTTTGTCCTTATTTTTTATATTGAATCTCAATATATTGTGCTGAGAGTTTGGAAAAATAAGAAGCTGTAGGCTCCACCAGCCCATTGTCTGTGCAGACAGGGAGTATGTGATTCTTGAAGTTTAAGACAAAATTCTTTTTCCAGCCTGAGCCTAGGATCATTTATATGCCAGACATATGGTCTGTCATGGAGGCTATTGGTCTTCACAAAAGTTATTGTAGGATTGTTTAGCTGATTGAGTCTGATACCAAAAGCATAACTAGCCATAGCTCTAAGCAACAATTGTAGCACCAGAGCGTGAAACAATACTTTTTTAGTGACAACTTCCAAAATTCCCTAACCATCATGTCTATTGAGAAGAGGTATTTCTTAATCTCAAGGTTTTGAATTAACCTTATGGAATACACAGTACAGTAGAGTCTCGCTTATCCAACGTAAACAGGCCGGCAGAATGTTGGATAAGCGAATATGTTGGATAATAAGGAGAGATTAAGGAAAAGTCTATTAAACATCAAATTAGATTGTGATTTTACAAATTAAGCACCAAAACATCATGTTATACAACAAATTTGACAGAAAAAGTAGTTCAATACGCAGTAATGCTATGTAGTAATTACTGTATTTATGAATTTAGCACCAAAATATCACGATATATTGAAAACATTGACTACAAAAATGCGCTGGATAATCCAGAATGTTGGATAAGTGAGACTCTACTATATTTGTAGATCAGCTGATTTCACCATAAGAAATGTGACCTTTTTGGGACTGATGCAACATCAGCAAAAAAAGAATAATGGAAGAATTTTTCAATATATGTAACAGCTGCTCTGGAGATGCGGAACAACGGCTTCAAACTGAAGGAAAGGAGATTCCACCTGAACATTAGGAAGAACTTCCTCACTGTGAGGGCTGTTCGACAGTGGAACTCTCTGCCTTGGAGTGTGGCTCCTTCTTTGGAGACTTTTAAACAGAGGCTGGAAGGGCATCTGTCGGGAGTGTTTCGAATGCAATTTTCCTGCTTCTTGGCAGAGGGTTGGTCTGGATGGCCCATGAGGTTTCTTCCAACTCTATGATTCTATGAGGAGGATTTTAAAGAAACCAGGGACCAGCATTCTATTTAAATACTTTTATCTCTAAAGCCATTTAATACTTGAATTGATATACTTGAATTACAAGCATCTGATTTACAAATGACTCATAAGGTAAGAATGGGGTTGAAACAACAGGAAGTGAGATAAATCTTTCTGTAGGAAGGGAAAATCAGCTATGATGGAGAAAAGGTATCTGCTTGATCACCAATCCTTAAATCCACAACAAGTCAAACTTTTCAAAGTCCAATTGTCACAGGGACAGAAAGTGAGGTGAAATTTTGAACAAGGGCACAGACAGCAAAACAATCACCACAGGGGGGCAGATTAACATTTCTGTATGCTATCCAAAGATAAAGATTACATATATTTGGCGGGAGTTATACTGAAAAAATATACCTGTTCCGACTTTAAACAAATTCAACTTAAGTACAAACCTACATTCTACTTCTTCATAGCCTGGGGCTGCTTTTATGTGATTCATAAATGAACAAAATAAACAGAATGGGGGCTAATCCCTAAGTACCTCCTAATGGCAATTTCATATGCATGGAGAAGTGTTTGAGTCTCAAGACAAAAAGAAGCGAAAGAGGTTTTGTGCTCCAAGTTGATTTATGCTTCCTTCTTGGTTCTAGGTCATTGAACTGACAACTCACACATGTATCAAGGAACAGTGTAGGAATATTATCCTATGGTTCCTTCGACACAACTATATAAAATCCACATCGAACTGGATTAGATATTGTGGATTATCTGTCTTGATATTCTGGGTTATATGGATGTGTGGAAGGGCCCTAAGACGGACACTGAAGTAATTAGTGTATCTAGAGTCACTTCCAGTTTTTCTCCTTAAAAAATCATGATACAGAGAAAAAAATATTCAACTGAGGGCCCATCTATATTATCATATATTATAATTTTATTTCTTACTTTCCTCTCCTTGTAGTCTGAGGTGGGTTACAACATAGTTAAAACACATAATCATTGTAAACATTCTATATAATACACATATTAAAATGCATTTCTATCAGGCTTGTGTAATTTGGCTGAAGGGTGATCTGTTTTTGGGATCCAAATTTCGTTGGGTATTCAGATTTGCTTTTGGGAGCCTCCTGAAAATCAGCTAATCAAAATCTGTTTTCAGCTAGGCAACCAAAAGATTCGGGAAGGTCCTGCAAATTGGTGGCAATGGGGAACTTAAAAGGCTTCCCTTTCCATTCCTGGGATCCTTTCCTTTCAAGGGAGCCTGGGTTTGAGCAGTGGGGTTAAGGAAGCACCCTTCCTGGGGCCCTTTCCTTTCTTTCTTTCAAAGGAGTCTGGGTTTGAGGAATGGGGTTAAGTAAGCATGCACCATGTACTCCCGAATAGAAATGAAGAAACTGTATGTGGTAGCCATGTAGGCTGTTTCAGGTGAAAAAAAACTTAGCAGCTGAGCCCTTGCTGTTACAGCCATCCAGAGAAGCCGAACAAGCCAAACAAGCCAAAGGAAAAGGGCTAAAACGGATCTATGCACAAGCCTAATTTCTATAAAATACATTTTAAAAGGCACTGAACAATGATTAAAACACAGGAAGTGATTTCAAAATAACTGCATTGAACCATATTATAGGGCAGTGTAGGCTCATATAATACAGCTCATTATATTACCCTCTCCTCTCTCAACAAGGCTTTTACACTTTACATTGTCAGGTTATGAAGAATAACTTTATGGAAGATAGATATAAGAATATTATCAGATAACAACAGTCCTGTTATTTGTGGAAACCAAGTGGTCGAAGTGATTGTACATTACATCACACAGTGTTGTATTGAAAGGCCTTTGGCGACTGATCTCCTTGGTTAGGGATCGCCCTGTTGCCTATTTTATCTTATTGCATTTCCTACTCCGGATATAGTCTCTTTGTGTACGCCTTTCCTAGCACTATAACGGGACAATTGTTCCTGGTACCTACCTCTCCCCCAATTATAGTTCACAGTACTTGCACTTTCTCTGGCCCAGTTCTTTTTAGGAGCCAACCCAGGATTTTATTAAAGTATGTTGTATATGTGATGTTATTTGTTGTATTGATCTGTTTTTACACTGTTGAGTTTTATATTGTCTGTTCTGCCTGGGTGTGGCCCCATGTAAGCCGCCCTGAGTCCCTTCGGGGAGTTGGGGTGGGGTATAAAAATAAATTATTATTATTATTATTATTATTATTATTATTATTATTATTATATGAAATTCCAATTTTTTTTACTTTTTTGAGTGGCCTCCTTTTTTTATGGACACTGGTAAAATTTTTGGAAAACAATCAAAATCAGGACAACTCATAAGCCCTTTTGGCTTATAAACTAAAGCCCTGCACAATTCTTACTGTAAGAAGTGTGTTTGTATTCAAATGTATATTGGTTCTGCAAAAACATTGTGGTATAGTAGACGGCCCAGATTGCCGGATTCTTTCTTTTACTTGTGGAGGCAAGAAGACGTTCCTCAGCAAAGTCTTGATAGACTTTCAAAATAAAATGGCCCAACCTGATACTCATGGGAGGTTAAACAAGATTTAAATTTAATTCACAAAATGAAGTATTTAAACATGTATTTTGACGGCTATTCTCTCTCTTTTTTGCATGTTTAAAGTTAAAAGCATATGTTCCATTTCAGTCAAATGCTTTGCTCTTCTTTCACAAATTCCTACGCTTAGGGTTTGTTTCTTGGATTAATGAAAACTGAAAGGTGGCTATTACTGTAGCACTCTCCTGTGAAAGTTCAAAGGAAGAATGACAGATGAATTTCTTGTGCCTTGAAGGATGAACATTTCTTAACCGTAGCAGGATACCACAGGGAATAAAAAGGATGTGACAGCGATGAGTTGCCTGTCCTTTAAGTAGGATGACACTGTCCCTGCCCTACAATACCTGTGATTTTGAAAGTGAAAGGTACTCACCAGACCCCAAAGAACCCTGTGTGGCAGATCATCACCTGTAATAAGTAGCTTCCTTTTTTTAAAAAAAATCCTCTCTCTTATAATATTACTTTAAAAAAAAAAACCACTACCAGTGTAGTCTTCGATTGAAAAATATATAATGTTTAAAAGGGCTTCTATTACTTCTTGACTTGCATCACTTAATCTGTGCTTTGAATTTAATACTACTATACCATAAGTTCTCAGCTTCAAGCTATCCATCTGTTTCTCAATTTGAAAGCTGTAAATGGAAATCTAATATTTGGTTTGACACCCAAATGTAAGTGAAGCCTCGATAGGTGTGTCTTCTAGCTCAGGTAGACTTAGGAGGACAGAACTTTTGAAGGTTAAATGTTATTGAAAAGTTGCAGGAATCTGACCCAGGAAGCCTTGAGGATTTACAAAAATTCATTTAGCCATATGTAAAGAAAGAAACATAAAAGGGCATCCACCAAGAAAAAAAATGTTGCCATGGTCTAGGAATGAAATGGACAAGGGCATTACTATAGTAGTCCTGCACTTAGGTGTTGCTGTGGTGTTTATACCGTGTTTCCCCGAAAATAAGACAGTGTCTTATATTAATTTTTGCTCCCAAAGTTGTGCTAGGTCTTATTTTCAGGGGATGCCTTATTTTTCCATAAAGAAGAATTCACATTTATTATTGAACAAAAAATGAACATTTATTATATACTACACAGTAACTATAATCACAAACCAGCATAACCAGACAAACTGTGAATCCTATGAAGAATTTCTTATTACTACCATTATTTCCATATACATTTACCAATCCTACATGCTCTCATGTTCTGTTTGGCGGGCATGCTTCCAAACAAAAACTTTGCTAGGTCTTACTTTCAGGGGAGGCCTTATATTTAGCAATTCAGCAAAACATCTACTAAGTCTTATTTTCAGGGGATGTCTTATTTTCGGGGAAACAGAGTATGAAAAACGAGTATTTCATGAAGATGTGCCACAAAAGGCTTGGAAAGGTATTTCAAAACTCTCTGACCTCTCATCATTTTTACCACCAGGGGTATAGTGTCTGTGGCTCCTTCTATACTGTGATATAATCCAGATTATCAAAACAAATAATCCACATTATTCTGGACCATGGCCATACAGTCCAGAAAGCTCACAGCAACCCAATGATTCTGCCATGAAAGCCTTTGACAACACAAATACGCATTCTCTTCTTTAACCTATGAGTCTATACTGCCACATAATCCAGTTCAAAGCAGATAACCTGGATTCTATATGGCAGTGTAGAAAGGGCCTAAGTAATCTCATCAATCACCCACACTTTTCTTTTCTCAATAGACAATAAATAAATAAATCTGGTCACTGAATCATTTGCAAGATTCCACCTTCCATTTTTACATCTCTCGATTCTTTCTCCTTGTTCCCTCTACCTTTCTTTGATCCACTTCTTTGCCTTCTCCATTTACACTTTATGTTTGATACCTGTTCTGTCTCCTTTCTTAATAAAGCCTGTCTTCTTACTCTTCTAGCCATTAGCAAGCTTTTACATTCTCTGTACATGTTTGCTCTACTCCAGGGGTCCCCAAACTTTTTAAACAGGGGGCCAGTTCACGATCCTTCGGACCTTGGGAGGGCCGGACTATAGTTGGCCACTGAGCAATAAATAATAATAATAATAATAACAATAATAATAAAAAAGAGGGTTGGAAGAGACCCTTTGGGCCATTGAGTCGAATCCCCTTCTGCCTTTGTGCACCAAAAGCACAAGCAAAGCACCCCAGATGGATGACCACCCAACCTCAATGTTAATAGTAATAATAATAATAAAATAAGATTGAACTTCAAAGACTCTGGCAGAAACCAGTGCAGGTGGTCCCGGTGGTGATGGGCACACTGGGTGCCGTGCCAAAAGATCTCAGCCGGCATTTGGAAACAATAGACATTGACAAAATTATGATCTGCCAACTGCAAAAGGCCACCCTGCTGGGATCTGCACGCATCATCTGAAAATACATCACACAGTCCTAGACACTTGGGAAGTGTTCGACTTGTGATTTTGTGATATGAAATCCAGCATATCTATCTAGTTTGCTGTGTCATAATAAAATAATAATAATAGTCCAACCCCCATCTGCCTCTGTGCACCAAAAGCACAAGCAAAGCATCCCTGACATATGGCCATCCAGCCTCAATGTTGTTATTATTATTATTAACATTGAGGCTGGATGGCCATATGTCAGGGATGCTTTGCTTGTGCTTTTGGTGCACAGAGGCAGATGGGGGTTGGACTATTATTATTATTAATAATAATACAGTAGTAATAATAATAATGGTTGTAAGAGAAGAAGTGACCCCTTGGGTCATTTAGCCCAACCCCCTTCTGCCCTTGTGCCGTAGGGGCCGGATAAATGGCTTCGATGGGCCGCATCCGGCCCCCGGGCCTTAGTTTGGGGACCCCTGCTCTACTCTGATATACCGGTAGGATATTTAGTAAAAGAGTGATAGTATATAATAAACAAAATAGATGTGTGTTAAAAGTAAATGAAACATAACTATGAGGTATATGCTAAATTTGAACTAAAAGCCTGCACTAAAACTCTCAACAGAATGAAATTGGAAATATTATCAGTTTTTTCCCACTTACCTTTCTGCCTTTCTTAAGGGGCCGCAGTGGCATGACAGATTAAACCAGTGAGCTGCTGAACTTGCTGACCTGTCTTGTTTTGCTCCAGAAACAGCCTTACAACACAAGAAAAAGTAACTAAGAAAGCTTTACTTCAGCAAAATAATAATAATGCAAACAGCAGTAAAGGAAACAGAAGGTAAAGATCCAAAGCAATGCAAGGTCTTTGGCAACAAGTCTTCATAGCAGACAAAAGCAAGAGTCTTTGGCAAAAAAGACTTACAGGATACATGAACAAGACTGTAGCAGGAAGATTTTCACAAAGCTAACACTGAAGCTGTAGCACGGAGACCGCAACACAAACACACCAGGAGGTCGGTTGCTGCTAGCACTGACTACTGGCTTTGCTGCTAACTTGTAGCTCTGACTCCCAGCACAGATGTTCCTAGGGTGAGGTCTAATTGCTCAGCATTTTTGCCATGATTCTAGCTGACCTTCTCCTTTCTTCTTTTACCCTTTGCCATTCTAAAAATGTAGGGGCTTGTAGTATGTCTTCCTCACCTTCTCCTTCTTTCTTAACATTTGACCCCAAATCCCCAAGTACTACTTCTTCAGCCTCCTGTTCTACCTTCTCCTCAGAAGCAGAAGAATAGTCCACAACATGACTGGAAGGTTGGTGGTTCAAATCAATGGGATGGGATGAGCTCCTGCTGTTAACCCCAGCTTCTGTCAACCTAGCAATTCTAAAACATGAAAATGTGAGTATATCAATAGGTACCACCTCAACGGGAAGGTAAATGGCAGTCCATGCACATGACCTAGGAGGTGTCTATGGACAAAGCAAGCTCTTTGGCTTAAAAATTGAGATGAGCACCACCCCCAGAGCTGGAGATGAGCACCATTCCTCAGAGCCAGAAGGGAAAGCTTTTATCTGTGTTTCATTGTTTCTAGGCATTGAATGTTTACCTTGTGTTGTGTATATTGGAATCCGCCCTGATTTCTCCTGGGGAGATAGGGCAGAATACAAATAAATCATGATTATTATTATTGACACAACTACATTGTATGACACAGCAAACAAGATAGGTATGCTGGCTTTTGTATCACAAAATAACAAGTCGAACACTTCCCAAGTGTTTAGGACTGTGATGTATTTTTGGATGGTGCGTGCAGATCCCAGTAGGGTGGCCTTTTGCAGTTGGCAGATCGTAATTTTGTCAATGTCTATTATTTCCAAATGCTGGCTGAGATCTTTTGGGATGGCACCCAATGTGCCGATCACCACCGGGACCACCTGTACTGGTTTCTGCCAGAGTCTTTGAAGTTCAATCTTGAGGTCCTGATAGCAGCTGAGTTTTTCCTGTTGTTTTTCATCACCTGGTATGGCAACATCAATGATCCAACCCTTTTTCTTTTCCACAACTATGAGGTCTGGTGTGTTGTGTTCCAGAACTTTGTCTGTCTGGATTCAGAAGTCCCACAGTATCTTTGTGTGTTCATTTTCCATTACCTTTGCAGGTTTGTGATCCTACCAGTTCTTTACTTCTGGGAGGTGGTACTTGAGGCATAAGTTCCAATGAATCATTTGGGCCACATACTTGTGCCTCTGTTTGTAGTTTGTCTGTGTGATTTTCTTACAACAGCTGAGGATATGATCAATGGTTTTGTCAGCTTCCTTGCACAGTCTGCATTTTGGGTCATCAGCTGATTTGGGCCATCATCATCATCATCATCAAGCTTGTGAGAGAAGAATCAAATTGCATGAATGTTTGAAAATCTAATATCTCACCCACCCTTCCAAAACCTCTCTTCTTACTTTCCTTTCTCTCGCATTCATAATCTCAACCTCTAAAATTCTGCCTTTATTTAGCTCAACAATTTCTATGTGAAACTATACAATAGCCACTGCTCTGGTTTCAGAAGGGAAGGAAGAAGAGGCAGACACAGATCCCCCATAGCTAGATCTAAAGCAGGTGGAAGGTTCTCCATCCATCCCAACTGCCATTGCCCTTAGGAGACAAAAAGAGGCAGGCAGAGCTCCTTAAAACATGACAGCAAGATACTCAAGTGCCTTTTTGCCCATGTTTTGTGCAGTTTTTAGGGACACACAGGAAGAGCACAAACAAAATTGCATAAGTTGGTTGCATATGAACAACAACACTTGGTCAATTTTACACATTTATAGAAATGCTGAAATTCTTCCCAAGATTGTCAATCTTGTCATGTTATGGTGAAGATTTCTCTCCTCACACCCTTTTTCTCCTTCTTTTGGTGCTTTCTCAATTCAGAATAATTTTGAGCCAAGTAGTATTTTACGTCTTTGGAATGATGCTCAAGAATTTCAGAGTAATTGGCATTCATTCCACTTTGCTCTGCTCAAAATGCCATTAGAGCTGAATGATCTGCAAATGCAATGGTAAATGGTATGTGCATTATGAGTTCCCCAACTCTAACACTACACATTCTTGAATCTTACATACTTCTAAGAAAAGCAAAATCCCCTAAAATGTTTGTGAGGCTCTATGATGGAAGACATTCATCAATGAGATATTAAGGTATCAAATATCTTCATCCTGACCAGTGACGGTTCAACCGAGAGGCAAACCAGTCATTTGCCTGTGGCGCCATCCTGTAGGGGGCGCCATCAAGGCAACTCCTGCCTCCGCTGCTGTGCCTCTGCTCTGCAGAGCCCAGTGCCTTCCTCCCCAGAAGGAAGACGTCGGGCCGTTTGCAGACGTGAAACAGCACTTCTCCAGTCTGCAAAGCACCCAGCAGCTCCCTCTGGAGAAGGAGGATGTTGGGCAGTTTGCAGACTGGGAAACCCAGCACCTCCCCCCCCCCCCCCCTTGGCTGCAACTTGCCTTGCAGCAGCCAAAGAGAAGGAATCAGGCTCCACGTGGAGCTGGCTCGGGTCCCTTTGATCCTTTTGCCTCCCCTGTAAAGCAAGCAGTGGGATTGGGGGGAAAGGAAGAAGGGAGAAGGGGGAAAGGAGCGAGGGAGTGTGGGGAGAAGCCAAGCCACTGTGACCCACTCACTGCCTTCCCATTTTAGTAAGTATTTTTCTATTTGTGAGTCAGTTTAAGGGGCTTGTTTTGCTTGGGGAGGGGGGCGGGGGGGGGGGGCTTTGCTAATGGGGTTTATTGTTGTTGGAAGAGGGACCAGGCCTTGGGGCCTTGGATCCTTTTTCCTTTGGGCCCTCTCGCTGTTCTCTTTCCTCCCAACCATTCCTACTACCTGCTGCTCTTTCTCTTTTCCCTTTGCAACATAAATGAGGGGGATCCTTTTGTTTGCAGTGTGTGTGTGTGTGTGTATACATACATACATATACACACATATATACATAATATTGGGATTTACTATGGGAAGAGAGATGGAGAGTCCCCCATTTTTGAATGTAAACAATCCCAAAAAGACTCCAAAGGCTTTGCATTAGCTCCTGAAAGTATCTTAGATTGGAAAGGGGGAACCCCAAAGGACATCTAGTCCAACCCCATGAAGAAAACCACAAAATCCAGCCCTGGTTAAAGAGATTGAGATATATATATATATATATATGTAATAAACACACTACTGTGCATATTAATATACATATTAATGTAATAAACACAATACTGTGCATATTAATATATATATTAATGTAATAAACACTATAATGGGAGTTTATTACATATTGATATACCTGTTAATGTGATAAACACAATACTATGCATATTGACATACATATTAATGTAATAAACACAATAATGAGAGTGTATTCATTATTTATTTATTTTATTTTGTTTACTACATTTATATCCCGCCCTTCTCACCCCAAAGGGGACTCAGAGCGGTTTATGAATAATATTGACATATTTACGTACAATGTATTATATTATCAGCATCGCACAATATTAGCAGAGCATAATGATACCGTAATAATAATACAGATTTTCAGAACATAACACAGTAATCATATTCTATATTATATTCTGATTCTGCCAACTTTGCAGTTCAAAAATGTGCAAAATGTGAGTAGATCAATAGGTACCGCTCCAGCCAACCAGGAAGCCGCCCTGAGTTCCCTTTGAGGTTGAGATAGGGCGGGGTAAAAATGCAGTAAATATATATATTTTACCCTCAGAGGTTGTGAGATCTGTTGGAAACTAGGCAAGTGGCGTTTATGTATCTGTAGAATTTCAACAGAAAGGAAGAAACCATGAAAATGAACAAAATCTGAGTATTAAAAAAGCTAAAATTGGGACAGTAAAAAAAAGAACAACACTCAGAAGACAAGAAACAATCAGGGCCAGTTAACTCTTCCAAACAAGGGATTCCCCCAGGCAGGAAGCAGCCAGTTCTTGAAGCTGAAAGGCTTTTCCATGCAAATCAAGGTGGCCAATTCAAATATTCACACCTGCCTCAAACAGAAAAGAGTTATTCCTCCCACCCTGAACATTCCACAGATATAGAAACCCCACTTACCTAGTTTCCAACAAACCTCACAGCCTCTGAAGATGCTTGCCATAGATGTGGGTGAAACGTCAGGAGAGAATGCTTCTGGAACATGACCAGACAGCCTGGAAAACTCACAGCAACCCAATGATTCCGACCATTAAAATATTTCATAACACATATCCGTGGAATGTTCAGGGTGGGAGAAAGAACTCTTGTCTGTTTGTTGGAGGCCAGTGTGACTGTTGCCATTAATCACCTTGATTAGCATTGAAAAGCCTTGCAGCTTCAAAGCCTGGCTGTTTCCTGCTTGAGGGAATCCTTTGTTGAGAGGTGTTAATCAATCAGGAGAGAATACTTCTGGAACCTGTTGTCAAAAGCTTTCATGGCCAGAAACACTGGTTTGCTGTGGGTTTCCCAGTCTGTATTGCCATGTTTCAGAAGCAATCTCTCCAGATGTTTCGCCCACATCTATGGCAAGCATCCTCAGAGGTTGTGAGGTCTGTTCGAAACTAGGGAAGTGGGGCTTAATTATTTGTTGAAAGTCCAGATTGGAAGAAAAAGAACTCTTGTCTGCTGGAGGCAAGTGTGAATGTTGCAATAGGCCACTTTGATTAGCATTGAATAGCCTTGCAGCTTCAAAGCCTGGCTGCTTCCTATTTGAGGGAATCCTTTGTTGGGAGGTGTGAGCTGCCCCTGATTGATTCATGTCTGGAATTCCTCTGTTTTTGTGTGTGTTGTTCTTTATTTACTGTCCTGAGTTTTTAAATACTGGTAGTCAGATACTCTTCATTGTCATGGGTTCCTCCTTTCTGTTGGAATTGTCCACATGCTTGTGGATTTCAATGACTTCTCTGTTGTCTGACATGGTGTGTCTATGTTCTCAAATAATATACTGTGTCCAGGTTTTACCCCTTATCTTAAATGGCTAAGGGGGGGAAGCAAGGGGCTTGAGGCTGTTAGGAATTGTGGGAGTTGTAGTCCAAAACACCTGGGGGGCCAATGTTTGCCCATGCCTGGTAGGTAAGTGCACTTGCTGTTGCATCTTTGCTGGAAAATAATTCTGTGTGCATTTAGAAAAGCATAAATACTACATATTTCAAGTAATGCATCATCATTTGATCATTTCATAGAATTCCAGCAGATTCTCAAGATATGTAGGATGCATGGGGGTGGGAATTTATGAGTAGCTGTCACAAAGCCATATAACCCAGAATATCAAGGCAGAATAACCCAAAATATCTGCTTTGAACTGGGTTATCTAAGTCCACACTGCCCTATATCCCAGTTCAATGTTTGGTGTTAAATTCGCAAATATAGTAATTCCTACATAACATTACCATGTATTGAACTGCTTTTTCTCTTAATTTGTTGTATAACATGATGTTTTGGTGCTTAATTTGTAAAATCATAACGTAATTTGATGTTTATTAGGCTTTTCCTTAATCCCTCCTTATTACACCAACACCACCAAGACCATGATCAGGAACCTTATGGGGAGATCAACTCAAAGGTAGACAACCCTCAGGCTTGGAAGGAGGTCACCCATAGAAGGAGACGCAGGACCAGGCAGCCTCCACAGAACTCCTCTGCTCAGCTGCATTTACACAACAGATTTGAAATTCTTACATCATTAACATACAATCAGGAAACACATCTTGTGGAGGACCACAGTTTCTTAGATACCACTCAGTGGACCATCCTGGATCAATGCGCAGGGGATAGCCCTGACAGGGACAGTGCATCACCACAGTCACACTTATGTAATCATGCAAATGCTCCATCCCCAATCATAGACCAGGAGCAACAGGAACATCCTTGGGAGAGTAATGGGCTCTCGGATGTATCTCAATGGATTGTCATTGATGAATGCACTGGGGATGTTGAGGAGGAGGACAACACTTTACACCCACATGATTCACTTCAACAGGAACACTCTTCAGGGGACATACACACTGTCTTGCACAAAAGGGACCCTGTCAATCCTCAAAGGAAACAGGTCTTGGTAGTAGGTGACTCCCTCCTTAGAGGAACGGAAGCCATCATTTCCAGACCGGATGGGATGGCTCGAGAAACATGCTGCCTCCCGGGGGCAAAAATACACCATATCACTCAGAGGCTCAGCAGGCTCCTAAAGCCCCATCACCCTCCCCACCTTATGTTGATTCATGTAGGTACCAATGACACCGCTAGGCATACTTTTCAAAAGATCACAAATGATTTTCGAGCTCTGGGAACAAAGCTAAAACTGTATAATGTACATGTGATCTTTTCATCCCTCCTCCCCGTTGTAGGACACGGCTCTACAAGGGCCGGAAAAATAGTACAGGTCAATAACTGGCTCAGAAAATGGTGTCAAGAGGAGCATTTTGGCTTCCTTGACCATGGTCTACTCTTCCAAGAGGATGGACTACTGGCAAGCGATGGGGTGCATCTCACACAAGTAGGAAAACATCTTTTTGCACACAGACTCACAAACCTCATCAGGCGCACTTTAAACTAAATCCACTGGGGGAGGGGAACAACAGCCTGGCGAACACTATATTACCCACGACCACAGGGAACCGCCGTAAGGCTAAACGGAGGGCTGCACAAACACAGCAAGGACCAAGTACAGAGAGCACAATAATCCCAAATAAACAGTTCGAGGGGAGGTCACAGGGGCTTACATGTCTTTACACTAATGCTCAGAGCATGGGAAATAAGCAAGACGAACTCCAACTCCTAGCACAGCACCACACATACGATGTCATAGGCATCACTGAAACCTGGTGGGATGACTCCCATCACTGGAATTTAACCATTGAGGGCTATAACCTCTTTCACAGAAATAGAACAAAGGGGAGAGGAGGGGGAGTAGCTTTATATGTCAAAAACAGTTACGTTGCAGAAGAAATGCAAGACTGTAATCCGGGAAACCAGCTTGAAAGCATCTGGATAAGAATCAAGGGAACCGGGACTCAAAAAGATCTTGTCGTGGGTGTCTACTACAGACCTCCGAGTCAGGATGAAGGACTTGATGAAGCCTTCTGTCAACAGCTGACCAAACAGGCACAAAGAAGAGATATAGTAGTCATGGGCGATTTCAATTATCCCGATATCTGCTGGAAAACAAACTCAGCCAAGAGTACAAAGTCCAACAAATTCCTCACTTGCCTTGCAGATAATTTTATGGTCCAGAAGGTAGAAGAGGCAACAAGGGGATCAGCAACTCTTGATCTAATCTTAACAAATGTGGAAGACCTGATCAATACAGTTGAAGTGGTTGGATCCTTAGGGGCAAGTGACCATGTGCTCCTGCAGTTTGCAATACAAAGGAATGCTGAAACTAAGACAAGTCAAACACGCATTCTGGACTTTAAGAGAGCTGACTTCCAAAAAATGAAGGAATTACTGAGCGGCATTCCATGGACGCCGATATTAAAAAACAAGGGAGTTAAGGATGGATGGGAGTTTTTCAAAAGTGAAATACTCAAGGCGCAAATGCAAACAGTGCCAACAAAGAAGAAAAATAAGACAAGTGCAAAGAAGCCAGAATGGATGTCCAAAGAACTTCTAACTGAGCTAAAGCTCAAAAGTGACATGCACAAGAAGTGGAAAAGGGGAGAAATCACCAAAGAAGAATTCAAACGTATAGCCAACTCCTGTAGGGAAAAGGTTCGCAAGGCTAAAGCGCAAAATGAGCTCAGGCTTGCCAGGGACATAAAAAACAACAAAAAAGGTTTTTTTGCTTATGTTGGTAGAAAAAGGAAGAAAAAGGAGGCGATAGGGCCACTGCAAGGAGTAGATGGGGTGATGGTGACAGGGGATAGGGAAAAGGCAGAACTGCTTAATGCCTTCTTTGCCTCGGTCTTCTCACAAAAAGAAAGCCATCTTCAACCTCAGCAACATGGAATGGACGAAGGATTGGGGGAAATCCAACCCCAAATAGGGAAACAAGTTGTCCAGGAACACCTGGCCACTCTAAACGAATTCAAGTCCCCAGGGCCAGATCAGCTACATCCAAGAGTATTGAAGGAACTAGCGGAAGTTATTTCAGAACCACTGGCAATCATCTTCGAGAGTTCTTGGAGAACAGGAGAAGTCCCAGCAGATTGGAGGAGGGCGAATGTGGTCCCTATCTTCAAGAAGGGAAAAAAGAACGACCCAAACAATTACCGTCCGGTCAGCCTCACATCAATACCAGGCAAGATTCTGGAAAAGATCATTAAGGAAGTGGTCTGCAAACACTTAGAAACAAATGCGGTCATTGCTAATAGTCAACACGGATTTACCAAAAACAAGTCATGCCAGACTAATCTGATCTCTTTTTTCGATAGAGTTACGAGTTGGGTCGATACAGGGAATGCCGTGGATGTAGCATATCTAGATTTCAGTAAGGCCTTCGACAAAGTCCCCCACGACCTTCTGGCAAACAAACTAGTAAAATGTGGGCTAGACAAAACTACGGTTAGGTGGATCTGTAATTGGCTAAGCGAACGAACCCAAAGGGTGCTCACCAATGCGTCGTCTTCATCATGGAAAGAAGTGACAAGTGGAGTGCCGCAGGGCTCCGTCCTGGGCCCGGTTCTGTTCAACATCTTTATTAACGACTTAGACGAAGGGTTAGAAGGCACGATCATCAAGTTTGCAGATGACACCAAACTCGGAGGGATAGCTAACACTCCAGAAGACAGGAGCAGAATTCAAAACGATCTTGACAGACTAGAGAGATGGGCCGAAACTAACAAAATGAAGTTCAACAGGGACAAATGCAAGATACTTCACTTCGGCAGAAAAAATGGAAATCAAAGATACAGAATGGGGGACGCCTGGCTTGACAGCAGTGTGTGCGAAAAGGATCTTGGAGTCCTCGTGGACAACAAGTTGAACATGAGCCTACAATGTGATGCGGCGGCTAAAAAGGCCAATGGGATTTTGGCCTGCATCAATAGGGGAATAACGTCTAGATCCAGGGAAGTCATGCTCCCCCTCTATTCTGCCTTGGTCAGACCACACCTGGAATACTGTGTCCAGTTTTGGGCACCGCAGATGAAGGGAGATGCTGACAAGCTGGAAAGCGTCCAGAGGAGGGCAACTAAAATGATTAAGGGTCTGGAGAACAAGCCCTATGAGGAGAGGCTTAAAGAGCTGGGCATGTTTAGCCTGCAGAAGAGAAGGCTGAGAGGAGACATGATAGCCATGTACAAATATGTGAGGGGAAGTCATAGGGAGGAGGGAGCAAGCTTATTTTCTGCTGCCCTGCAGACTAGGACACGGAACAATGGCTTCAAACTACAGGAAAGGAGATTCCACCTGAACATCAGGAAGAACTTCCTCACTGTGAGGGCTGTTCGGCAGTGGAACTCTCTCCCCCGGGCCGTGGTGGAGGCTCCTTCTTTGGAGGCTTTTAAGCAGAGGCTGGATGGCCATCTGTCGGGGGTGCTTTGAATGCGATTTCCTGCTTCTTAGCGGGGGGTTGGACTAGATGGCCCTTGAGGTCTCTTCCAACTCTACTATTCTATGATTCTATGATTCTATGATTATCCAACATTTTTGCTTATCCAACGCTTTTGTTTTTCAGTGATTGGTTTGGGGAGGGGGGGGGGCGCCAAAATTCTGTTCGCCTGTACTTGAAAATTTCCTAGGGCCGGCTCTGATCCTGACCTGGAAAAATTATACAGCACCTTGAAGGCACCAGCCATAGACGTAGATAAAACATCAAGAGAAAATACTGTTAGAACACAGCCTTACAGCCCAGAAACTACACAACAATTTAAATGCTTTCAGTATAAATACATCATATATAGTAAATCAGTATTAATGTTTTGTTTTTCCAACACCTTCAAATTAGTCTTCTCAGTTCTCATCATCTTCATTGTCTACTCATATTGCAGATACTTGAAATAATGACATAAAATAAACACATATTCTGTATTTATCTAAAAGTCCTGTATTATCTTCTTATATACAAGTAAATTTATTTGATTGCTTTCAAACTCTACCCCATATTAACAAATAAAAAGGGTTGTGGTTCCATCACATTTCCCAACTCTCTCTCTCTCTCTCTCTCTCTCTCTCTCTCTCTCTCTCTCACTCACACACACGCACACACACACACATCCACCTAATAATTCTATTTAATGTCATTTCTCATGTCGATGTTCTTATTTCCTCCATTCCTCATCATTCATCATAAAAATAGTTAGTGATCAGTCTTCCCAAGCTTTGATTAAAGAATTGAAAAATGGCTGTCAGATATTTTGAAATCTTTGTATTATTTTTTTTAAAAGGCAGGATACTTTACCCAGTTCTCCCAAACTGAGAAGTTTAGACTACCATTCATTCACAGATGAAATTACATTTTCCTTCCAATGATGAGCATATACTATTTGGGCAGCTGTAACTGCATATGCTAATCCCAGTAGAAACATTTCCGCTTTAAACAGAATGTTTTGTTCTAAAATAATGTGTAATGTCTCTTTAACTGGTACCCAGTACATTTGGGCTTTTGGACAAGTCCACCAAGCATGAAAAAAGTTCCTTCCTAAAAAATTTTTTTACACTTCCAGCATTTGTAATCAGTCCTCTTGCTAATTTAGCAGGTGTTATGTACCATCTATGAAATATCTTCTAAAAGTTTTTCTTTCAGTTCATTTGCTCTAATGAATTTAATCCCTTTCATCCACATCTTCTCCCATGTGGTTAAATGTATGTTAGGTCCTACTTCTCTTGCCCAACTCAGTATACAGACTTTTACTTAGTCTTCTCTCATACTTCAATAAGTGCTTGTATTTATTCCTTTCAGGTCTTAAAATCAGTTCCAAGCCTGTTTATTCCTTTTTGAATCCATGTTCTTGTAAGTCCTTTTTATATTTCTGCCTCAGTTGTTCATAGTTGAACCAGTCAATGTTTATTCCAACTCCTGTCAATTCCTCTCTTGTTTTCAGTACTGGTATATTATTGATGAGCGCCCGCTGTTAGCTACAGCTTCTGCCAACCTAGCAGTTTGAAAACATGCAAATGTGAATAGATAAATAGGTAAGACTCTGGCGGGAAGGTAACGGCGCTCCATGCAGTCATGCCGGCCACATGACCTTGGAGGTGTCTACGGACAACGCCAGCTCTTCGGCTTAGAAATTGAGATAAGCACCAACCCCCAGAGTCGGTCACGACTGGACTTAACATCAGGGGAAAACCTTTACCTTTACTATATTATTGATGAATTTAATTATGTCCTTGTATCTGATCCAATCTTCATCGTAAGGTTTCTTTGTCACCTGAAAAACTTCATTTGATGAAACCCAGTGTGGTGTCCTAAGGTCAAACTTTAATTTATTTTTATTATATATTCTCAAGAGAGCTTTTCATAAAATTTTATTTGAAAAACTTCTGTCGATTGTGGCTTTAGAGTACCAAATGTAAGCATGCCAGCCAAATGACAGATGAAAGCCTTCTAAAGTCAAAGCTCTTTTGTCTTTAACATCATTTATTCTGTGATTCAGGAAATTGCAGAATATTCAAAGTAGATCTTTAGATCTGGCAGGTTGAAACTTCCTCTAGATTTATCATTGATGTGACCCTTCCATTTAATTTTTATCTTTTAATTGTCCTTTGATTACCTATCAAATGATTATCTATTCAGAAGTGACTATGCTTGTTTCCCTGGGGTTAGGTGGTCTGGCGACAGAATAAGGTGCTTACCATTTCCATCTCATCCGTAGTTTAGCTATGACCACCAAGCATGAAACTGATAGTTGCCATTGCTCCTCAAATCCACTGACACTGGCCAGATTGACAAAACAATTGGAGAAGGGGAGAAAAGAGGGAGTAAATTATTCTCCCTACGTCAAAATTATGCTGTCCAGTGTCGGTAAATGTAACACGGGACAATTACCAGCCATTTCACATCTTGTGGTATTGATCTGGAGTACGGAATTGTCCCATTTGATTTATTTAATCTGTCTTGATGAATCAGCCTCCTACAGTTGGTTTGTGGACCTGGCAGTGAAAGACTGAGCACAACATAACAATTTTTTTTGGAAAGGGAACAAGCCACAACTTTGTTAGTTACAGTTGCATATATCTAGATCAGGCATGGGCAAACTTCAGCCCTCCAGGTGTTTTGGACTCCAACTTCCACAACTCCCAGAATTGTGGGAGTTGGAGTCCAAAACACATGGATGGCTGAAGTTTGCCCTTGCCTGATCTAGATTCAAGTATTAGTTTACCATGTTGCAAGCTAGTGATGAACCAACCTTTGGTTGAACCTACTGCCACACAATAGAAACCATTCGCTCAGTGGATTCTTGATTAGTGTTGGCATGACAGGCACAGGAATTCAGTCAGATTTAAGCCTCGGTGTGATGCTGATGTCATCTGGGAGTGAGGCAGATTCATCTGTTACTGAATTAGGTATGTCCTGGTTGCCTGCAACCCCAAGGTCCCTTTTAAGGGACCACCTTATGAGGTGTAATATAGATTCTGTCTACCCCTAAACTGTCTGCCCCTAGCCTGATAGAGATGATGATCAAAGCTAACTGCCATCACTATGCTGAGTAAGGTAAAGGTTTTCTCCTGACGTTAAGTCCAGTCGTGACCGACTCTGGGGGTTGGTGCTCATCTCCATTTCTAAGCCGAAGAGCCAGAGTTGTCCGTAGACCCCTCCAAGGTCACGTGGCTGGCATGACTGCATGGAATGCCGTTACCTTCCCGCCGGAGCGGTACCTATTGATCTACTCACATTTGCATGTTTTTGAACTGCTAGGTTGGCAGGAGCTGGGGCTAACAGTGGGCGCTCATTCCACTCCTGGGATTTGAACCTGGGACCTTTTGGTCTGCAAGTTCAGCAGCTCAGCACTTTAACACACTGTGCCACCACCAGGGGCCCACTATGCTGAGAACTGCAGTCAAAAACAGTTTTTCCAAACTCTATATCTAATTCGTTCATGAAGAGGGAATGCAGTCCAACCAGTGCATGCTGAACACCTAATCCCAAATCGACCAAAAGTATTATCTTACCTGGATTGTGTTCCAAATTCTTCCTTGATGTATTATCCCTCATCATTGCTAGTTTAGGATTTCCTTTGCTTTCTTCAGATGTGATTAAAATGAGAGATAACCTTCGTATTATTAGCTTACTGATGACAGGTAACTCACCGGGCTTCTTCTGCCAGCTCTCAGGAAATCAGTTGTCAGCTCACTCAGTCTTTCTTCAAGAAGTACCTACTCTTTAACATAATAACTCTCTTCTGTCATCAGTAGCTCTGTATTTTTAGCCAGGAAAAAATCATTAGTCCCTTCGGAAACTTTCGGCAATTCTCCTCTGTGTTCCCCAATGTAATATAGTTCTGAAAAGAAAATTTAGGCCTTCCTAAAGCAGATCATTCTCCAGGGAGCTATGCTATATTCTGAACAACCTCCAAAATAGTTTTCTGAAAGATCTTGATTAGCAATCAGACTGCTGCTGTCAAGAACATTCCCATGGAAAGCTATTTGCAGTCCTTCAAAGCTATGGATGCCATTTTTCTCCTCACATGAAGAAATAATGCTTCTTTCTGCAGCTGGAAATTGGAAATTTCTCTCCTCAAGGATAGCGAACCTGTGCCCGCCTACTGGTTGCTGTACTCCAGCTTCCCTCAACCTTGCTAAGCATGATTAATAGAGACAATGAGAGTTATGGTCCAACAAAGGTCAATAACAAATCAACTGATAAGTAAAGATACTTTATGCAAAATACTGAGTTCAGAAAGGTGGTTTCATGTTATTAGAACTATCTTGAAGTAGGGAGACTGATCTTTTCTCCTTGCTTGCAAGATGTTTTCTGTTCATCTCAAGAGAATTGTTGCATTTGTGATCATTTTTGCATAATTTATGCAAAATACACAGCTAAGTCATGAAAGCTACTGCTTTGTTGCAAGGACTTCTAAAATTGAAAAGCATGGGATGGTGTACTGGTATTGTTTTGATAACTAAATAGGTCTTTGTGTCCTTCCTATATATGTGTGTTTTATACATGCAACAAGACTTTCTCTGGAGCACCATCCCAATTCCTTGTGGAGAGAAAAAAGTAGGATATAAATAAACAGAATAAATAAATAAATAGCTTGCACTCCCTGCAAAAATAACATTAGGCAGACTCCACCTCTTGAACTTCTGGTTGGAAGCTAAAAGAGGGTTGTACTGTTTAGTCGTCTTTAGTATTTGAAATTGATATTGTAACAATTCCAAAAATGTATTTTAAGATGGATTTTAGACTATTTTAAAGACCATTTTAATATGCTTTGCAATGAATATTTCTACCATTTTAATTCCTTTTATTATTTTTTTCATCCCTTGTAGACAATACAGAATCATTATAAATAAATGCAATAAACTCATCAAGGGAAAAGGCATGAAATTTGGACAGAACCATTTTACACACATTGCAGGAAATCTTAATGAAAAGGTGGTATTGTCCAAAGATCAAAGAAATCCTGACACCTTGGGGCAACTCTTTCTTTTGGGAATGAGTAATCTAGCAAGACTTCCTTCTTATCCTTAGTTTTGATTTGTAGCAACAGATCATATGATGAGCTCTAGGATCCTCATAAAAGAGAAACCTTTTTACCATATGTAAAACATTCTGTAACATTCTCTTCTGATATTCTCCCATATACAACAAGGCTTTTCATCTGATACGGTATCTGTAACTTTGTACTAGCTTCAATAAAGATTATCTTAACTGGTGTTGCAGAGATTAGTCTGTGTTCAAATGCAGTTCAGTTCTCATTGCAATATACATGGGAATATTGGGAGCCTAGGGTACTGGATGGTGTATTACAACTATGTAGTGTTAAATTTTAAATACTAACTCATGAAACAACTGTTCTTTTTCTCTTCTTTTGCCTTAGGGATGAAAAGAATATTCTCTATTTCAGTGTTTGCCTCCTGGTTGAAAACAGGTTTCTGACAGTTAGGAAACCTTGTTGGGAAAAATAACAGTACACTCAGCTTTCTCTCAGTATTCAAACATTCTGAAGTATTCTGGAGGATTTTTCTGCCCTGAGAAATACATGGTTTTCAGTACAACAAAAATTTCATGGTTTTTGCATTGAAAATTATCAGAGTAATTTACGCAGCGCAGCAGCAGTTGGATGGAATCAGAGGAACGTGGCACGAAGAGACATCAGAGACGATGGTAAAACTATATGCAAGTTTTACTGAAAGCAGTAATAAAGACAAACAGACTTGAAGACAATGGACACAGGACTTGACTTCTCAACAGACAGCAGAACAGAACTGAACTGAACTGATGCAGTTAGTAAAGCATACACACTTGTGTCTGGACACTCCCCAGTTCCAGCCACACATCAAGGTCATCACAGCTTCTCAGTAAGTAACTCTTTCGAGACTATAATACACTCTGGATGATGCAATCAGTATGCAATACTGGCAAGACACAAATTTCATTTAAACACTATCTATACACAAATCCCACATTAACAAAAATGTGTTCTTTGTGCAAAACCGCCATTGTTTTTCAGTGCAAAAGAATCCTTCAGGACATGATTGTATATGGGGAAAATAATGCGCAGAAATATTCATTTGCTCTCACAGTGCTGAGTAAACTACAATAATCATTTGATCTTACATGCAAGGATGAAATAATCTAGAATTAATATAACTAATCAGTGTTAAGCAGTGGATGCCTTTTTACAGTTATAACAACAATGAAGAGATGTGTGTTTTTCAATTCACCTACACGTCACTTCAATCAGGAATCCACTGAATGGTTTTGTGTAAATTAGCATTTCCTCATTTCAATAGGACACTGGAAAATAGAGACAACCGTGACCTTCCTCCAGTGAACAACAACAAAAGTTTGACAGAAATGATAATTATCTTCTAGCCTGATACTCTAAAGCCATGTATCCCAACTGATATTAGGCAGCTTACTTTTAATCAAGTGAGGAAGGCACAGCGGAAGCACATGAATTAATGAATCAATCCATCATAATGATAAATTGATCAACATTTTCAGGAACAGAGCTTTCTAGTTTATCTTGGAAAAAATAAATCCTTGCCATTTCAGTTTAGACTATTTTTTACTAAAATGCATGTGCTTACATTTAAATTTTTCACTATATATTCTAAGAAAAAAAATCTAGTATGCAATCATGTCAATGCTCACACTTTACTGTTAATTTGCAAACGGGATGTCTGCAAGTGATGGTTACACAGTCCCTTATCACTGGCCACACTAAAGGGATTTTTGGGAGCTCAAGTCCAAAATATCCAGAGGACATCTGCCTCTCTATTCATCCTGGCAAACTTGCCACAGGCAGTAGATTCTAAATGCCATGAACGGACAGCAGTTTGTTATTACTGTGAATGTTTACAGCGTTCCCTCACTACTTTGCAGTTCACTTTTCGCAGATTTGCTGTTTCACGGTTTTTCAATAAACTCTAAAAGACTATTATAAATCATAAAAAATTACAATTTACAGCCTAAGGAAGGGAGGAAGGAGAAGCCAAAGGGAGAGAAAAGGAGCCCAAGCGGGAACGGGAGGAGAAGGAGACGATTTATCAATACACGATTGGTTGATAAAGACTTAAAATAGTGTATAACTACTAAAATAATGTATAAATATTAAAATAAATATAGAGTCCCTATTTCGCGGATGTTCACTTATTGTGGGTGGTCCTGGAACCTAACCCCAGCGATAAGTGAGGGAACACTGTACTGACAGGGGAAAAGAGGCACTCAATATTCAACATTACAGTCAGCCTTGCACATCCATTGGAGTTAGAGCAGTGGTTCTCAACCTCGGGTCCCTGGATGTTTTTGGCCTACAACTCCCAGAAATCCCAGCCAGTTTACCAGCTGTTACGATTTCTGGGAGTTGAAAGCCAAAAACATCTGGGGACCCTAGGTTAGGACCACTGGGTTAGAGGCACAGGACTCAAATGAAAGCGAAAATCATCAGTAAAAGTTACTATTTCTTTTAAACCGAGAGAACACCTCTGTAGAAATCTTTAAGTCCTCCAGCATGACTGGAGGAAGCTGACAATACAGTCACACTGAAGGACCTAGGGGATTCCTAAATAAAGCAATTTAATGTAATCTATGAATAATCAAATGTGCAAAAAGTCACAATGGTAAATATGGAAGGATTACTGTGCAAGTTGGATTTGGGTATCATGCATCTAACTTTGGGTGGGTGATGAATGGCATTTGCCATTCCATTTCATTTGGTTAGGTCTCATCTGAAACACTGGGCACCACAATTCAAAAAGGGTATTAAGAAGCTAGATTATGTCCAGAGAAGGACAATCCAAATGATTAAAGGTTTGCTATGAGGAGCTGATTATGTTTAGCTTGGAGAAAAGAAGGCTGAGAGGGGAAATAATAGCTGTGTTTAAATATGAAAAAATGTCACAGTAAGGAGGGGGCAATCGTGCTTTCTGCTGCTCTAGAGACTAGGACAAATTGGAGCCATGGATTTCAATGGAACAGAGATTTCACCTGAACGTTCAGAAGAACTTTCTGACAGTAAGAGCTGTTTGACTTGTATACAGCATTTGAACAAGGAGGACTCTCCTTCCCTGGAAGTTTTTAAGCAGAGGTTGGATAGCCATCTGTCAGGAGTGTTTTGATTATGCATTCCTATATGACAACAGACTGGACTGAATGGCTCTTGTACTCACTTCCCTATTGATTCTATGAACTTTTTCTGAACTATAATCAGGAGATTTACATTTCCCAGACTGGGCACCGGAGTTGTCTGCACTGTTGCAAAGAACACAGGAAAGTCTTGTGATACTTTCAAAACTCACATGCTGTATTTGGCATGTGCGTTTAGTAGAGTGTAGCTCACTGCATCAGCTAGATGAAAAGGGAGGGAGCCCGGGAAGCTCTTTCAGGTATTTCAAAAATTGTGATGCTTTTTAAAAACGAGAATTTTGGGTAAGAAGGTAAGGAAGAGGGTCACCACAGAAAACACAGGACTGAATCCTACACCAGAGCTTTCCAATCCGTGTGTCACAACACATTAATGTGTTGGCTGCAGTGTATAAGTCACATAATGAGAAACCTCCAAGTCTATATGAAACAAGCAATACATTGTATATTTTGAGAGATACAAATGAAAGATTTTCATAACATATGTTGTGTCCCCATAAAGGTAAGGTAAGGTTCTCCCCTGACGTTAAGTCCAGTTGTGACCGACTCTGGGGGTTGGTGCTTATCTCCATTTCTAAGCCAAAGAGCCGGCGTTGTCCGTAGACATCTCCAAGGTCATGTGGCCGGCATGACTGCATGGAGTGCCGTTACCTTCCCACCAAAGTGGTACCTATTGATCTACTCACATTTGCATGTTTTTGAACTGCTAGGTTGGCAGGTACATTTCATTAATACAGTGTACACATGTGTCTGCATTTCCTATTTCTTATAAGAGATAAGTTTGGTAATAAAACTGAACAACTATGTCATGAAATGATGCATATCTAAAAAAATGTGTCACCAGCATGAAATATTTGGATAGCTCTGCCCCAGATAAACAGGGAGGGTGAGGAAGAACTGGCAAAGGCCGTTTGGCAATACAGGCAGTGTCTAAGTTACAAATAAAATAGGTTCTATAGGTTTGTTCTTAAACTGAATTTGTTTGTAAGTCAGAACAGGTACACTTCTTAAGTGTAACTCCAGCTATATATAAATTGATTCCCCCTCCTCCCTCCAGGTTAAACCCATTGGAATTAATAATGGAAGTCAGACTAAGGTTTGAACAAAGGAAATCCATTTTAAAATGCTACTGGAAGTGTGAAAAAGTAGTTGAAGAGCAAAGACAGGTTAGGAGGGAATTTCAAAGAGATCCACTAACACAACCTATCATTCGTCGAATTAGAGATAAGTTTGAATCTGATGGAACTGTTCAAACTGCCCATGGACCTCATTAGATTACACTGGGAAGTGTTCAGAAGAAGAGAGTTCAGTCTGACTCCATTCCGTAATAAAAAGGAGTTTTTCCCTACCTTGGGATCACACAGTTTAGTGCACTCAGTTCTTTTGTGTATTTTTCAATGAAGAGGTTTCCACACTGCAGACATTTGGCCTCGTCCACCATCCCTCTTGGTGTTTTTTTGTACTTCAACTCCCACAATTCCTAACAGCAGAGAAGGTGGGAGAGAGAGATAGGATGGGAGGAAATCCCATATGGAATGGCAGAAGCAGAGGTTCAGCTGGTGTTTTGGACTACAACTCCCACAATTCCCAAAAGGGGAGAGGGAGAGGGAGAGAGAGAAAAGGGATGGGAGGGAATCCCATTTGGAACGGTAACAGCACTGGCTTTCCCAACAGAGAACACATCATGGAAGAAAGGAAAAAGGTACCCTAAAAGGCAATTTTTTTTTTGCAAAGTAGAAGCATTATGAGGTCGCTTACAACCAAACCTTCCTGCTTGGGAGCAAAAGGAAATTGCCCAAAAAGATTTATTTTGACTCCTTCCCCAATTTCTCCTCCCACAAATTGGGCAATCCTAACCTGAGAGCAGTCTTTCCATTTATGTGTTTTAAATGAAATTTTTATCTTGTATTGTTGTTTATATTGATATATTGTATTATTGTTTTATCTTTTTATATTGTGATTGTATTGTGTTGCTTATATTTTGTTCTTATGTTGTTTGGGCCACTGCCCCATGTAAGCCGCCCCGAGTCCCCGTGGGGAGATGGTGGCGGGATATAAAGTTTTATATTTTTATATTATATCTATATCGAGTGCTACTTCATTCAAAATTTGGCAAAACATCTGGAGTTTTGAGAAAAATCCATTTCCTCACCTCTTCCTGATACGTTGGGGAAAAAAATGCTGCCCTCCACATTTAAAAGACTAAAAAACTGCACTTTAACCAAAATGAATGTAGTGGACCCACAGAATACCAGATTTTAAGTGTAGTACTCAGTGGAATTTAAGTTATGTGATGAAGTGGCATGAGAAATGGTCTGGAAGACCATGGACATCAACAAGCCCCATGAAGGAAGGAAGAGTACTGGAGTGGAAACACATTTTGAAGCGCTGTCAAGAGTTGAGTCAAACCATCGAACCACTGAATTTGAATGTAGCCTCATCACTCCACAAAATCTTTGTTAGAAAGTGTGCCTCCTCTACACATCGTGGCAAGTACCACTCGCAAAGCTCAACGCTTCAGTCTGGATCATCTTTATTAATAGCATGGACGAATCTTGGAATGTAACTTTTCCACTGACAGTGCTTCAAAAGGCATTTTGTGTCAGTGGATCTTTTTAAAACTCCCTCCTAAACTGGTCTTGCACTTCAACTACATTTTCACACTTCCAATAGCATTCCATTATTAATTCAATGGGTTTAGCCTGGGGGGGAAACACATCAATTAACCTATCAGCTTTTAAAGTGACACCGTGTATGTGTGTGTGTGAGTGCATGTGTGTATACACATACACAAAGCATGCATGCTTTCGATAGCACAGGGAAGGGCTATGTGGTGTTTGTTTTGCTGCCTGTGCCCCTGAAAGTGTCACCTCACTTTCTGTCTCTGTGACAATTGGATTTTGAAAAATGTGGCTTTTTGTGGAAGCAATGATTGATGAGAAAGTTTCAATGGAGACATCTTTTCCCCATGATAACTGTTCCAGGAGTGAATTTCTCTTCTGAGGAGTAGATTTCTCTCAGAGCCCTTCCGCACAGCCATACAACCCAGAATATCAAGATGGAAAATCCCACACTATCTGCTTTGGACTGGGTTATCTGAGTCCACACGGCCATATGTTCTAGTTCAAAGCAGATAATGTCGGATTTTATTCAGCTGTGTGGAAGCGGCCTGACTTTCTGTTGTCTCACCCCCATTCTTAACTAGGAGTCACTTGTAAGTCGGATATTTGTAACTAGGGGACGGCCTTGTACAGAGTCCCTTCTTCTCAATGCAGAACAGATGCAGTTTGACACCACAATAATAATAATAATAATAATAATAATAATAATCATCATCATCATCATCATTCTTCATTCTTCATTTGTATCCTGCCCGATCTCCCTGAAGAGACTCAGAGTGGTTTCCAACATATAAGGCAAGCATTCAGTTGCCAGGAATAAAGCCATACAGACAATACACCAAAATAAACACATGCAACAATATAACACAACCTAATTTACCTTAATAAACAAAATAACAAAAACTGAAGGTAAAGGTAAAGGTTTTCCCCTAACATTAACTCTAGTCGTGTCCGACTCTGGGGGTTGGTGCTCACCTCCATTTCTAAGCTGAAGAGCCGGCATTGTCCATAGACGCTTCCAAGGTCATGTGGCCAGCATGACTTAATGGTGCACCGTTACCTTTCCACTGAAGCAGTAACTATTGATCTACTTATATTTGCATGTTTTCGAACTGCTAGGCTGGCAGAAGCTGGGGCTAACAGTGGGAACTCACCCCACTCCCTGGATTCAAACTGCTGACCTTTTGGCCAGCAAGTTCAGCAGTTCAGCGGTTTAACCCACTGTGCCACCAGGGAACTGAAAGGATCATAAAATGCCAAAATCCTGTTAAAACACACTAAAAATAGAAAATAAAAATATTATAAAACTATTTCATTGTAGCTCCATGAGTAGAGGTTCAGCAAACCAGTGACCAAGATTACAAGATGAACATGGCCAACTACAAAAGAGCCGAGCACGGGGTAGTGCAACAGCATATCAAAGGGCTGGGGAAGTGAATGGAATGCAAGACAGAGTGCTATCTGGTTACCTACCAACTGGCCTAGGGACTAATCTGCCATGTCTCTGGACCCTTTCCACACCACTGAATAAAATCTCACATTATCTGCTTTGAACTGAGTTATATGGGAGTGTGAGCACAGATAACCAAGTTCAAAGAAGATATTGTGGGATTTTCTGCCTTGATATTCTGGATTATATGGCTCTGTAGAAGAGCCTACATCCCTGGATTTTATTTAGCGGTGTGGAAGGAGTCTAAGACATGGTAGATGAGCCAACAATATGATAAGTAAAGGTAAAGGTTTCCCCTGACGTTAAGCCTAGTCATGTCTGACTCTGGGGGTTGGTGCTCATCTCCATTTCTAAGCCAAAGAGCCAGCATTGTCTGTAGACACCTCCAAGGTCATGTGGCCGGCATGACTGCATGGAGCGCTGTTACCTTCCCGCCGGAGTGGTACCTATTGATCTACTCACATTGGCATGTTTTCAAACTGAAAACTACTCACATTGTCAGAAGCTGGAGCTAATAGCGGGTCACTCCGCTCCTGGGATTTGAACCTGTGACCTTTCGGTCTGCAAGTTCAGCTGCTCAGTGCTTTAACACACTTCGCCACCAGGGCTCATACAATATAATATGGCAGCTAAAAAAGCCAATGGGATTTTGGCCTGCATCAATAGGGGTATAGTATCTATATCCAGGGAAGTCATGCTCCCCCTCTATTCTGCCTTGGTCAGACCACACCTGGAATACTGTGTCCAATTCTGGGCACCGCAATTGAAGGGAGATGTTGACAAGCTGGAAAGTGTCCAGAGAAGGGCGACTAAAATGATCAAGGGTCTGGAGAACAAGCCCTATGAGGAGAGGCTTAAAGAACTGGCATGTTTAGCCTGCAGAAGAGAAGGCTGAGAGGAGACATGATGAGGGCCATGTATAATATGTGAGGGGAAGTCATAGGGAGGAGGGAGAAAGCATGTTTTCTGCTGCCCTGGAGACTAGAGGCCCTTCCACACAGCCATATAACTCAGAATATCAAGACAGAAAATCCCACAATATCTGCTTTGAACTGGGTTATCTCAGACCACACTTCCATACATTCCATTTCAAAGCAGAAAATGTGGGATTTCATTGAGCTGTGTGGAAGGGGCCTAGGATGCGGAATAATGGCTTCAAACTACAGGAAAAGAGAGGCCCTAGTTCAAAGCCGATGACGTAGTCTGTGTGCATCCAGAAGAAGACCAACAAGTGATTCTAAACACCTTTGCAGAAGCATACGAGAAGCTTGGCCCCTCACTGAACATCGAGAAAACCAAAGTGCTCTTCCAACAGGCACCAGCTATCCCGTCTGCAATGCCAGGAATACAGCTTAACGGTGTAACAGTAGAAAACATTGACCATTTCCGCTACCTTGGCGGTACCTATTGATCTACTCACATTGGCATGTTTTCAAACTGCTAGGTTGGCAGAAGCTGGAGCTAACAGCGGTCACTCCCGCCGCTCCCGGGGTTTGAACCTGGGACCTTTCGGTCTGCAAGTTCAGCAGCTCAGTGCTTTAACCCACTTCGCCACCGGGGCTCCATTCTGGGTTATATGACTGAACATTAGGAAAAACTTCCTCACCGTGAGAGCTGGAGCCTCCGATGGCCTAGGGGATAAAAGCCTCGTGACTTGAAGGTTGGGCTGCTGATCTGAAAGCTGCCAGGTTCGAATCCCACCCAGGGAGAGTGCGGATGAGCTCCCTCTATCAGCTCCAGCTCCATGTGGGGACATGAGAGAAGCCTCCCACAAGGGTGGTAAAAACATCAAAAACATCCGGCCCGTCCCCTGGGCAATGTCCTTGACGGCCAATTCCCTCACTCCAGAAGCAACTCTGGTTGCTCCTGACACAAAATAAATAAATAAATAAATAAAACCGTGAGAGCTGTTCAGTGGAACTCTCTGCCCCAGAGTGTGGTGGAGGCTCCTACTTTGGAGGCTTTTTAGCAGAAGCTGGATGGCCATCTGTCAGGGGTGCTTTGAATGTGATTTCCTGCTTTTTGGCAGGGGGTTGGACTGGATGGCCCATGAGGTCTCTTCCAACTCTATGATTATATGATCCCAGGATCTGATCCCAGATTACTTGGCAGTGGGGACTCATATAATCCAGGTTAAAGAAGAAAACCAGGGATCAGATCCTGGGATATAGGGCCTTAGTGCGATGGCACCATGAGAGTTGTAGTTTCAGAAGCGCTGGAGCCGCCTCTGCCAAAGCACACCTCCAGGATGCCATGGCCTTGAGCCAGGGCAGTTCCACAGGCGAGTGGTGCCAAAGGCGTCCATCCTTCAGTGTAGGAGAGGCATTGCTTCCAGCAGAGGAAGGGTGAGGCGGGGAGAGCCAGCGAGCCAGGGCCGTGACGTCACAAAACTTTGCCTCGGCGGCTGAGAAAGGAGGGAGGGCGGCAGGGAAGGAGAAGCCGGAGAGGCGGCTGCTGCTGCTGCTGCTGCGTGTGCCTCTCGCTTTGTGGCCAAACTGGAGGCTGGAGTCGGGCTGTTTTCTCTCCTCATGAGGTAAGCCCGCCACTCTCGGTCTCTGCTGGCTGTTCTGCTTTGTTTCTTGTTCGCCTTTCTGACGAGAGAGGGAACTCGGAGAAGTCTCCGGAACTCTTGTGCGGAGTTGTCTCAGAAAGGGGAGGGAGGGGGCAAAGCGGTCCAAGAAGGAGGGGGAGTTGTTGTTGTTGTTGTTGTTTCAGTTAGGAATATCTGCGAGTTTGTAAGGGGAAAGCCTGTTGAGCAGCAGGGATGCTGCGACGTGAGAGGAGGAGAAGGAAAACGAGCTCCTCAGTCACAGCTAACACTTTTGGCACCACTTGGACTGTTATGGCTCAATGATACTAATAAGAAGTTGGGCCCCTTCCCTATCAAATCCAGGTTCTCTGCTTTGAACTGCATTATATGACAATGTAGACTCCACACAGCTGAATAAAATCCCACATTATCTGCTATGTTTACCCAGGGCCCATCCACACAGACCTATATCAAGACAGAAAATCCCTCATTATCTGCGTTGAACTGGAATATATGGCAATGTGGATTTAATAATCCAGCTCAAAGCAGATATTGTGGGAATTTGTATCTTGATATTATGGGATTTAGGGCTGTGTGGAAGGGTCCCCAGTTCAAAGCAGATATTGTGGGATTTCCTGCCTTGATATTCTGGGTTATATGGCTGTGTGGAAGGGCCTTGGAATATATGGCAATGTGGACTGAGATATCCCAGTTCCAAGCAGATACTGTGGGATTTCTTGCCTTGATATTCTGAGTTATATGGCTATGTGGAAGGGTCCAGGAATATATGGCAATGTGGACTGAGATATCCCAGTTCAAAGCAGATATTGTGGGATTTTCTGCCTTGATATTCTGAGTTATATGGCTGTGTGGAAGGGCCTTGGAATATATGGCAATGTGGACTGAGATATCCCAGTTCAAAGCAAATATTGTGGGATTTTCTGCCTTGATATTTTGGGTTTTACGGCTGTGTGGAAGGGTCCTGGGTTATCTGAGTCCACACTGTCATATATCCCAGTTCAAAGCAGAAAATGTGGGAATTTATTCAGCTGTGTGGAAGGGGCCCCAGTTCCAAGCAGATATTGTCTGCCTTGATGTTCTGAGTTATATGACTGTGTGGCAGGGCCCTGAGTCCCCACTGCCAGATAAACTGGGATAAATAGATAATCTGAGATCAGATCCAATGTGGAAAGACCAAGGTTGTTGACCTTAGCCAGCCTTTACTCAATGGCAAATCCTAGAATGCCATCGCCTTGAGCTCTGGTAGTTCAAGTGGGGTCAAACTGCATTAATCCTACAGTGGAGATGCACTATATGACACTGAAGAAGGGGCCTGAGGGCCCTTCCATACAGTCATATAACCCAGAATATCAAGGCTGAAAATCCCACAATATCTGCTTTGAACTGGGGCATCTTCCACATAGCTGAATAAAATCCCACATTTTCCACTTTGAAGTGGATTATATGGCAGTGTGGACTCAGATAACCCAGTTCAAAGCAGATATTGTGGGATTCTCTGCCTTGATATTCTAGGATATAGAGCTGTGTGGAAGGACCCTAAATCCATATATTCCAGTTCAAAGCAGATAGTGTGTGATTTTTATTCAGTTGCCTGGAAGGGGCCTGAAGAAGGGGGCTGAGGCCCCTTCCACACTGCCATATTCAGATTATCTGCTTTGAACTGGATTATATGGCAGTGTAGACTCATATAATCCAGTTCAGATAATGGGAATTATCTGCTTGGATAATCTGGTTTATAAGGCAGTGTAGAAGGTGCTTGAGGAAGGGCCCTTCCACACAGCCATATAACCCAGAATATTAAAGCAGATAATCCACAATATCTGATTTGAACTGGATTATTTGAATCCACATATAATCAAGTTCAATGTGGATTTTATATAGCTGTGTGGAAGGGGCCCAGAACCACCTAAAACTTGACTTTTTTCTCACAGCTTTCTTCCTGGCTGGGCAGGAACCCTTATAATAATAACAATAATTATTTTATAGATACATATTTAAAAAAAATGCATTGTTTATATCCCATCCCCTCTCCCCAAAGGGACTCAGGGTAGCTAAAATAGTATTAGGCCCCTTTGATCATCTGCCATATAATCCAGATGATCAAATCAGATAATCCATATTATGTTTTGAACTGGATTGTATGAGTCTACACTAGCATGTAATCCAGGTCAAAGCAGATAGTATGGGTTTTATGTGACACTGTAGAAAGGCTCTTAGCTAAATTATAATTTATCTAATACTCTTGTCAGCCAAAACATACACAATAAAGCATGACACTTTAAGATCCCACATAGCTGTATTGAACTGGATTATATGGTAGTGTGGACTCAGATAACCCAGTTCCAAGCAGATATTGTGGGATTTTCTGCCTTGATATTTTGAGTTATATGGCTGTATGGAAGGTCCGTGAAATATATGGTAATGTGGACTGACAGATCCCAATTCAAAGCAGATATTGTGGGATTTTCTGCCTTGATATTCTGAGTTATATGGCTGTATGGAAGGGCCCTGGAATATATAGCAGTGTGGACTGAGATATCCCAGTTCAAAGCAGATATTGTGGGATTTTCTGCCTTGATATTCTGAGTTATATGGCTTTGTGGAAGGGCCTTGGAATACATGGTAATGTGGACTTAATAACCCAGTTCAAAGCAGATATTGTGGGATTTTCTGCCTTGATATTCTGAGTTATATGGCTTTATGGAAGGGCCCTGGAATATATGGTAATGTGGACTGAGATATCCCAGTTCAAAGCAGATATTGTGGGATTTTCTGCCTTGATATTCTGGGTTATATGGCTGTGTGGAAGGGCCCTGGTTTATCTGAGTCCACAATGCCATATATTCCAGTTCGAAGCTGATAATGTGGGATTTAATGAGCTGTGTGGAAGGGGCCTTAATCTACTTCTTCCTCATTTGGGGAGGATATCGTAGGACATGTGGAAATGCAGCAGAAATAGTTGCGCTCGTTGGACGACTTAAGAACCTCACTGGATGTGGAAACTTTTGGGGGATTTAGGGCTAACTCGGGAAACATCAAGGCAGAAAATCCCACAATATCTGCTTGGAACTGGGTTATCTGAGCCCACACTCAGATAATGTGGGATTTCCTGCCTTGATATTCTGGGATATAGGGCTGTGTGGAAGGGCCTTGGGTTATAGAAAACATATTGCAGTTCAAAGCAGATAATGTGGGATTTTATTCAGCTGTGTGGAAGGGGGTCTGAGTCTGCTTCTTCTGCTGCTGCTCTTTCTCCTCCTCCTCCTCCTCTTCTTTTGTTTGCCGGAGTTTGACTTTGCGGCAGGCGGCTCTTGGGTGGCGAGGAGGGCACACCCCTCGCCCTGGCGCATCTACACTTTGCCGAAGGAATGCAGCTCATGGCTCTGGCTTTCTGTTTGCTGTGACATTTCAGAATGCTTTGCCCAAGCCCCGAAGCCCCTTTGCGACCCCCGGCTTGGCGCTGACTTGTGGCAAGCTTCATCTGAAAGCAAGCAAGTGGGACTTCTTTCTTTCTTCCCCAGGAGGGATCTTTCCCAGGAAGGATCCGCCCCGCCGGGGTCTTGGAGTTGGTATGTGGCGCCCGGCTGAGGCGCTTTGAAGAGCTGTCTCTGTCTGCCTCTTGTTGTGATTTGCCTTTTCCGTCTCGCTTGCTAAACCCGCCGCCAAGCTTTGGGGGCTCATTTACTCTGGCAGGTTTGGAGGGAGAGAGATGGTAAGGGTAGTAATCAGTGACTTTTTTTCCTTTTCAGTAATCAGTGGCTTCCTAAGCCTGCAGTCTAAGGCATAATCTAAAAGTGCACCTGCATTGTAGAGAATTAATACACTCTGTCACTACTTTAATTCACTTTAATTATCTGCCAAAGAGTTCCAGTGCCTCACCAAACTACATTTCCCAGGAGATCAAAGCATTGGGCCATGGCAGATAAAAGTAGTGCCAAACTACATTCATTCTCTTGTCGAAGGCTTTCATGGTCGGTATCACTGGGTTGCTGTGTGTTTTCTGGGCTGCATGGCCATGTTCCAGAAGCATTCTCTCCTGATGTTTCACTCATATCTATGGCAGGCGTCCTCAGAGGTTGTGAGGTCTGTTGGAAACTAGTCAAGTGGGGTTTATATATCTGTCGGAGAAAGAACTCTTGTCTGTTTGAGGCAAATGGCCAGCTTGATTATCATTGAATAGTCTTGCAGTTCAAAGCCTGGCTGCTTCCTTCCTGTGGGAATCCTTTGTTGGGAGGAGTTAGTTGGCCCTGATTATTTCCTGCCTGGAATTCCCCTGTTTTTTGAGTGTTGTTCTTTATTTACTGTCCTTATTTTATAGTTTTTTCTGCTGCGTAGATGCACCCTCTGTCTGTTCTTGTTTTGTGTTGTCGAAGGCTTTCATGGCCGGGGTCACAGGGTTGTTGTATGTTTTCTGGGCTGTATGGCCATGTTCCAGAAATATTCCTTCTGGAGCATGGCCATATAGCCTGGAAAACATACAGCAACCCTGTTCTTTTTTTGATTTTGTAGCTCTGCATTTCCTTCTCAATTGCAAAACCCACTACCACATGGAGCTAATTTATTTTGAATTAGATGTTTGGAAGGAGGGAGATGATCTGCACTATCTAAGAATAGTAGCCAATGACTTCTGTTTTTGGTAATCATTGGCTTTCTAAGACAACGAGTAATGAGATGTTGTTTCTAAAACAAAGTCTAAGGTTGGATCTACACTGTCATATAATACAGCATCGGATCCCAGATTATCTGCTTTGAACAGGATTATATATGAACAAGCCCTATGAGGAGTGGCTTAAAGAACTGGGTATGTTTAGCCTGCAGAAGAGAAGGCTGAGAGAAACATGATTGCCATGTATAAATATGTGAGGAGAAGTCATAGGGAGGAGGGAGCAGGCTTGTTTTCTGCTGCACTGGAGACTGGGATGTGGAAAAATGGCTTTAAACTACAGGCAAGGAGAATCCACTTGAACATTAGGAAGAACTTCCTCTCTGTGAGAGCTGTTCAGCAGTGGAACTCTCTGCCCCGGAGTGCGGTGGAGGCTCCTTCTTTGGAAGCTTTTAAACAGAGACTGGATGGCTATCTGTCGGGGTGCTTTGTATGCGATTTCCTGCTTCTTGGCAGGGGGTTGGACTGGATGGCCCATGAGGTCTCTTTCAACTTTTATGATTTTATATGAGTCTACGCTGCAATATAATCCAGTTCAAAGCAAATCATCTGAATTTTATATGGTGTGGAAGGGACCTTAGTCAGGTAGATTTTGCTGCCTTAGGAGACCAAAGTTATGAAAGAGTTTTTGGTGTGAGTAATATCTTAATGAATAAAAAAGTATTAGCAGTGACATGTTGGTTTGTGAGAAATCACATGAGGTGAGAAGATGCTTCAAAGTTGACCCTCTTTGTCTCCTTGCATAATTTACTATGTAGGAGGGATTAACTTTCAAGTGAATTTGTACAGGTTTGAAACCAGCTCTACAGTTCTGTGGCAAAATATTTGGAATTGGCCTGACTAAATTCAATATGACTCCCTCCTGAGGGGAAAGCTGTGCATGATTGTGGAGTTAGCCTGGAAATTTTAGTAGAGTAACTGTTGGTTGTCATGGACTCCTGCCCACTTTCTCAAATTCATATTAGTCTTTTAGGTGCCAAAAGTCTTTGTTGTCTTTGCTGCAGCAACCTAAATATGGCCGTCTTCCCATAGCTTCTCCCGTAGTTCTTGCTAATAATGCTGCCTTACTTTTCTTGTTTCATGTGAGGGTGATGAAGAGAGATACAGTTTTCTCTTGGCTGGAATGCAGCTTTAATCCTAAACTGCTGTCCACAGAAGATATGCTAAGTATGCGTATTGCTGTTGCTGTGTTCAAGTCATTTCTCACTTAAGATTACCCTAAAGGGAAGCTATCATGGTTTTTTGGGGGAAGATTTACTCAGAGGAGATCTGTTGTGGTCTTCCTGAAGGAGTATGACTTGCCCATGATCACGTAGTAGGTTTCCATCACTGAGTAGGAATTTGAACCCTGACTTCATAGAGTGTCCTAGCTGAATACTCAAGCCACTACACTTCATTTTCTCTCAGTTTATATCCCTGTTTAAATACCTGCATTTTTGAGTAAGCCCATAATAATCTGACACTTATAGATCAGTCCATGTCCTCTAAGGTCAATGATATTTACGTTCTAGCAAGTGTCATCAGCATTACATTTTGAATTTTTCAAATTTACTTCATGCCATATTCTCTAAAGTGAAAGTCCTAGAAAAACAAATAATGCATAAGCAAACCTACTTAAATCAAAATATGAAGTAGAACAGTTTGCTGAGTTTATATGAAAAGGTATGCAGACTGACTTTGAAATTGAACTAAAACTGATGCTTTTTGTGGTTCTATAAAGATTGCACGCTCAACTAATATGTCTCAGTGTATTAGGACAAAACTTTAATCACTCTCAGGACTTATGAATACATGTGTATTTGCAAATTGCAGGTATAAGTAAAAGCATCATGCATGTAACTTGATTGTACAAATCTTAGGACATGTGGAAACGTGGCAGTCATAATTTCTCATTTAACAAGGGCTGCACGAAAGATCCTGAACCCTTGATTCCAGGATTGTATAATGAAAAACGAAGGGAGTTTCAGCACTGAATAGCTATGATTGTGTGACACTGCTTCAATGCAGTTAGCAGTATATGTTGATTAATACTTAACCTGAGGAGATTTACTGTAGCAAGTGTATAAAATGATAATATACACATTTGTAAGGAAAATAAATGAGAGAGCGATAGGATAGAGAAGCCTAATTAAAGAACTGCTTCTGTTAATGGGATTGGGAGCAGGTAGGTGATTCCCATCTAGCATGAACCTCTACTCTGCTTTACCCTCAAAACCTGCCCCACAAGACAAGGATACTTGTTTAAAGCATGATGGCAAGGGAGGAGAGAAGAACGTTACTCTGTTACGTTTTTATCTTATTAAAGTTTAACAATGGAGTGTGGTACAGAAGGACTGTATTGTTGCATTTGATCTCTGCTTGATGGTTTTGCTGTTATATTAGTTGTATTTGTATATTTCTCAAAGGCTTGAAGAGCATTTTGTAAATCTAACAATGTTGTTTGCAGTCATAAAGAAATGGTCCATGTAGTGCCCCATGGTGTTCTAAGCAAAGGGAGGCAGGTTGCTATCAAAAGCCTACAAACAAGATGTGGAGGAGACATTAGTCACTCTTACTTGTCCCCCAGTATCCGATATCCACAGGCAATAAGCTTTCACTGTGAATCTTCCTCTTTTGGGATGTCATTCCAGAGGGTGTGCTGTGCTGAGATATAATTAAGCTATTAACTAATAGAGTTGCTAGCCATACTGGGTGGTGTTGCTTTCCTGTGGAGATTGGAACAAACTGTTATATTTAGCATGTATGCTTTTGCTTTTGTATAGTTCTTATAATTCTAAGATTTGCAGTGGCAGTTCTGTTATTTCTATTACCTCTCTGGGTAGCAGGATATTTGAGGTTCAGCACAGTCTTTTGCAGAGAGAATATAGACACACTCGTGACATTTTGTAACAGGTTTTTATATACAGTAGTTATTATTTACCATTTGTGTAGCAAGTGCTAATCTTTGAAACAGTAGCTAGTGACTATGCACATGGGAGTGTTATTTATGGTCACACTCCAGCTGTTCAAGGTAGTTCTCTCCAATCCTTTAACCAACTAGTTGTGGTGTATTGTAGCCATCGCACACTGAAGAAACCTTCAGCTCTTAATAGTCATCAAAGGAAGCACCATTAGCTGTCTGTTGAGCAATAGTGAGATAGGACATTATCTCACTTGAAAGCCATACTTCGATTCTTTTCCTTGAAAGTGGCAAGTGAGAGCAGTAATTGCCTCTGCTTATCTGTAAGGCCTATAACCATTCCACATTGCTATTATCAAATAGCAGTAATAAGTGACATTCTTGGGTTAGCTGCTTTGATTTCTGTTGATTAGAGTGGGGTTGGACTACTACCTATTTCTCCTTAAACTGTAGTCTGCTATGCTAATGTTACGAAATCATTCCCGTCCATCTTTTAGCAACTGGTTAGTGGTAAGACTCCATTAGTAAAGAGGTAAATTGCAGGACATGTTGACTATGTTCAGCTAACATATGTGGATTACTCATGGCCAAATGTCAGCGTGCTTGAGGAAGCAAAGACCACCATCATTGAAGCGATGCTCCTACGCCATCAACTCCGCTGGACTGGCCATGTTGTCTGAATGCCCGATCACCATCCCAAAGCAGTTACTCTACTCCGAACTCAAGAATGGGAAACGTAATGTTGGTGGGCAGGAAAAGAGATTTAAAGATGGTTTTAAAGCCAACCTTAAACACTGTGGCATAGACACTGAGAACTGGGAAGCCCTGGCCCTTGAGGACTCTAACTGGAGGTCAGCTGCGTCCAGCAGTGCTGCGGAGTTCAAAGAGGCACAAATGGAGGGCCTAAAGGAGAAACGTGCCAAGAGGAAGGAGCGACAAGCCAACCCTGACCAGGACCGCCTTCCACCTGGAAACCAATGTCCTCACTGTGGTAGAACATGCGGATCAAGAATAGGTCTCTTCAGCCATCTAAGAACCCACGCACAGAACCCCACGGCTAGAAGACCATCATCCTCGAACTACGAGGGATTGCCTAAGTAAGTAAAGTAAGTAAGTACTCATGGCCATGTAATACCTTTACTTTTACCTTTATTACTGTTTTTCAAATATTTGAAATTTGCTGTGTTTCAACAGAAAGCTCTAGTACAGTCATGCAGAACTCCTATAAAATCCATTTACACTGACTAAATAAAGCATCTGTAATAAATAATTGGGTTCTAATAATTTAATTATGTTATCCCATGTATGCATTTAGTTCTGGGTAACATGATAGATCTACACAGAAAACTCATGAAAGTTAATGAGTTTGTATCTGTTATGTCTGTAATCCAGTGGTCCTCAACCTGGGGTCCCCAAATGTTTTTGGCCTTCAACTCCCAGAAATTCTAACAACTGGTAAGTTGACTGGGATTTCTGGGAGTTGTAGGCCAAAAACATTTGGGGACCCCAGGTTGTGAACCACTGCTATAATCGGTAAGGCACATGATAACATCTTTTCTAGTATGATTAGCTGTGTTGAAGGATGCAGGGATAGTTACTATTTTGTGTGGATATCACACAGAATTCTGCCAGAGACTTTTCTTTATTGCTACCTATAAACTACTTACTACATGACATCCAGCTATATAATTATGTATTACCAGGGCTACCATTAATCATTGCAATTTCTCTCAGTATGTGATCAAAGGGTAGCTAATGGACAGATTACTTTCCCCAAAGGTATGATGACTTTTGAGTAATCAGTGGACTTATCCTTGAAGTGATCCTAACTTCACATAAATGCCATTGACACTGAATTTGTCTGTGACAACACAGGGCAGAAATTCTGGAATCTTTTTTTTAACAGCTCAGTGAAAACATCTTGGTGTGCTGCAGTTTACAAGGGAAGGAAAATGTATTGGATTAAGAATTATTAGAAAATAGATTAAAATATGTTATGATTCAATGACACACATGTGTTATTCCTTTTCCTGCATTTATAATACTCTGCACAGATTTGTCCATCTCGTTTCAGAAATATTGTGCATTTGGAGAATGAACAACTAAAATGTTTAAAACTGTTGTGAGTGCATCATCCTTGCTGCCCCCAAAGTTTCTGAGGTGGGGAAACTTTAATACCATGGGTGCTCAGTGTCCATGGAGGATTGGTCCCAGAGTTCCTTGTAGATAACCCCCCCCCCCAAAAAAAAAAACACCACAACAACATATGGGTGCATGACTGTGATGGGCCCACAGTCCAGAAAGAAGGTGGCTATGGGGCAACATGACATTGTTAATAACATCAAAATACCCCATTGGTTTGGATTGCCCCAAACAATGAAAGCTTTAAGAAAAGCCTCATTCGCTGAAATAAAAAAGCCAACTGATCCACTTCCATGTTGCATCTCATAATGTCCAAATTATGCATTGACAAAATAAATGTGTATAGGAATGCAATCTTGGCATCTGTTTCAAGAAAGCACAGATTTTACTTTTCAAAATCGGCTGTGTACATACAACATTTCAAGTAATAATTCTGAATGCTATGCTACATAGGTTTTTCATGTACTATAAAGCAATTTCAACGTGAATAAGATCTAGTTTAAAATAACAGATAAAACAATATATCAGTAACTCATTCTTACTTTGTGTATGTATATTTTAAAAATCAGGTATGTTTGTGCAATCCTTAAAACAATTTAGATATAAAATATTCACTTTTGGCCATCAGACATACATTTATGTGTGTTCAGTAATGCACATAATTATGTTTCGTCCAACTATAAATGTTTAAACAACACAAACAGCATTAGAAGGGAAAAGTACTTCCTCATTTAAATTAGCCTGAAGCTATAAAGGCTTCCACATGGTAATGATCATTTAACAAAACTCTATATTGAAGCTATGTAGGGGAAAACATGGTCTGCTTTTAAGGAAGCCTGAGACAATATAGCTTTGTGTGCCTTGATCTATACAGCTCTGCTTTGTAATGGAGATATGGAATCCCTTTGCAATATCCCCTTTTTTTCAAAGGTGTTTTTGAAATGTTAGAGCAGTTACCTTAATATCAATGGAATAACAGACTGGAATATTTCATGATCTGGGAATCTAGTAACCTAATGTAATTTAACATACAGTTGCTCCTCTATATTCATGTCTTGAAAATATAAATTCAACATGCAAACCTCAATTTTGCCATTTGATATGAGGGACACCATTTTACTACATTCTATATCATGGGACTTGAACTTCCATGATTGTTGGTATTTACAGAGAAGTCCTGGATAACAGGGGCCCGCTTTATTAAAAAGTGGCTATATCCTGAATTCACATACTTTATATTATTACAGTATTTATATTCCGCCCTTCTCACCCCGAAGGTGGTCTCAGGGTGGATCACAGAACACATATATGGCAAACATTCAATGCCAATTATAACAATGACAAGACAGACAACAGATAGAGGTGTTATATAGGCTTTCCCATCTTTCAGCATCTTTGGAGGCTGTGCTGGGATCCAGCCACTGGGGGTGCTGTTGCTCCATCTTTCTGCTGAAGATTTTTCTTTGTTTGCAAACTTCTTCCTTTTTTCTGATCAAATGCAGAGCCCAAATACCTCCATCCTCTAATGTGGTTCCTATTTATCAACTCACATTTGTTTTCAAACTGCTAGGTAGGCAGAAGCTGGGCTAAAAGTCAGAAGCTCACCTTGATCTAGGCTTTGAACTCTCAACCTTCTGGTTGACAAAATTTATCGCAGTTTGGCAATTAACCTGCTGTGCTAAAGCCCGGCCCTATATTCAGGTATAAGTCTAAAATTTAGTTAAAAATCAACCCAAAAAACCTGGGTCAACTTATCCTCAGGTTAATATGACTACAGTATCTTATTAAGAAAGGAACCACCCCATTCTCTGAGCAGAGTGGCAAAGGGCAGGAGTATAGTTTCTTCTGGGAGAACCAAAGAGAAGCACCAACATGCTCTGTTTTCTCCTCCATGGCACCACTTTTAGTATTTTTGAATGCCTGGCTGGGACAATAGTTTTGGTGGTTAGATATTGCTATCCCCCTAATGGGCATTGATGTTTTTCCAGCTCTGCAAGATGCTATTATTCTTGAATAATAGCAAAATCCATAATTTTGGCCCCGAACCTGCCTTCTATTTATACACAAGTATATATGATATTGAGCCTCCGATGGCTCAGTGTGTTAAAGCGCTGAGCTGCTGAACTTGCAGACCGAAAGGTCCCAGGTTCAAGTCCAGGGAGCGGAGTGAGCGCCCGCTGTTAAGCTCCAGCTTCTGCCAACCTAGCAGTGCGAAAACATGCAAATGTGAGTAGATCAATAGGTACCGCTCCGGCGGGAAGGTAGCGGCGTTCCATGCAGTCATGACGGCCACATGACTTTGGAGGTGTCTATGGACAACGCCGGTTCTTCGGCTTAGAAATGGAGATGAGCACCAACCCCCAGAGTCGGACATGACTGGACTTAACATCAGGGGAAACCTTTACCTTTTTTAATATATGATATTGCTAAGTCATGTTCCACAAGTAATATGAATAATATTTATATAGGACCTGAAAGACCTCTCATCTTTAAACATCCTGGTATGGGAATCAAATATAATTGACCCCATGTTGCATTATGACAAATTTCTCAATGCTCATTGTGATGAGTGAGGTACTGCCTCTGGCCAGTGTGATAATCAGTCAGCAATCTTTCCAACATTAATTGTAGATCACAGATTATCCACTACCTCAAAATATCGGCACATTGATAGACCCTGCTTGTACCTTGACATCTACTTAGAGTAAATACAAGGCACAAGACTCATTCTTTGATTTCTTAAATGTGGGGAAAGAATGAAAAGAAATCATTCTTGCTTAAAGTCAAAATTAAGATTGTGAGGATTTATTCTGAAAAACAAAGATTTTTGGAGTATATAACATACAAACCTAGAAAATTGTAAAAACGGCAAATGTATAGTTTTTTTTCTTCCACTTGCATCTCCATTCCTAGTAAAGACAAAATGTGTAACCCAGTTTCTGATACTGTACACAATTAAAATGTGATTTCAGACATGTGCTGTTGTTTCAGAACTGGGAAAAGTGTTGTGATTTACTTTATTGAGTGAGATATTTATCACTAGGGTAGCACAATATTTTGCACAGATTTCACCAGCTTTGTGCAACGTGCCACAGTTTTATTTTTGAGAGAAGGTTTGGATGAGAAGCAGACCATAGCTCTCCATTTTTGAAACAGGTAAAATGAACAGTTGAAGTGAATTATTTGCAATCCTACCTGGTGACCGAAAGGTCGCAGGTTTGAATCCGGGGAGCGGAGTGAGTGCCCGCTGTTAGCTCCAGCTTCTGCCAACCTAGCAGTTCGAAAACATGCAAATGTGAGTAGATCAATAGGTACTCCTCTGGCAGGAAGGTAACAGCGCTCCATACAGTCATGCCGGCCACATGACCTAGGAGATGTCTATGGGCAATGGCGCCTCTTTGGCTTAGAAATGGAGATAAGCACCAACCCCCAGAGTCGGACGCATCTGGACTTAATGCCAGAAGAAACCTTTACCTTTACTACATGTTCATAAGAACAAGGCTTAAAAGTTAAACGATTTCAATAGCAGAGACAATAGTCAAGTATAAGGATATTTCATTGAATGACAAAGTCAGGGTCATCCATACCATAGTGTTTCAGATAGCTATGCATACATGTGAGTGCAGGAGAGTGAAAAAGCTTCTGGAGAATGTTCTGCAGATCCCATGGACTGTTCAAGAAACAGATGAATGGACCAGAGAGCAGATCAAGCCTGAACATTACCTAGATGTCAAAATAACTAAACTGATGCTATCATACTTCAGATACAATATAAGCTGGCATACCTCACTAGAAGTAGGAAAAGAGGAAGATCATATTACACACAGATCAATTCAATTAAAGAAGCAATTGGTCCTATATTTGCAAGATCTGAGCATGGCTGTAAGTAACAGGGTTTCTCATTAGCCTCTTTGAATCCCATCATGGGAGAAAAGGATATAAATTAAGTAAATAAAATAAAACATAATAAATTCATAAGCCAAAGCTGACATGATGCCACATCACAACAACAAAGACCATTCAACATAATAGGAGATTCTTTCCTCAAATAGAAATCAGGTGGAATGAACTAGTAATGATGGCCTTATTGTGGATAAGAAACATGTTATTTGTGGACCTTGACAATATGAAGCAGCAGTTCTTCATTTCAGCTTATTTGTACAACTCCTGATATGCTATGGAGAGAGTGGGCCTCTGCAACAGTAGTGTAGTGCTTACAGGGATGAAGGTTAAGGTACAGATAAGGTAACCAGTTTGTATTTACTTAAGAGTTTGCATAAGAACAGTTGATTTCTTTTCCACATCTTGTTTTGAGGAATGCATCTCCAGCTGAATTTTCTTTAAGCTGAATGTGTTCTTTCCCTTTTTGGGAAAATTATATCAGTACTCTTAATGTGAGTCCTTATATAGAAAAAATAGTATCCTTGTGTACAAGCAGCCTTGGAAGAACCCTAACATTTGTGGAAGTAAATGTCTTTTAGAAAAAACAAACAATCCCCCCAACTCTTAAATATTGGGGAATCCATGTGCATCCAACTGAGGACAGGGGGATGCTATGTCGGCAAGTCACACGAATGACTTTTGGTGCCTTTTTGTGGAAATGGGGGGCAGAAGAATAATGGGAGGGAAAATATAATGGAGTACAGTAGAGTCTCACTTATCCAACACTCGCTTTTCCAACATTCTGGATTATTCAACGCATTTTTATAGTCAATGTTTTCAATATATCATGATATTTTAGTGCTAAATTCGTAAATACAGTAATTACTACATAGCATTACTGCGCATTGAATTACTTTTTCTGTCAAATTTGTTGTTAAACATGATGTTTTGGTGTTTAATTTGTAAAATCATAATTCGATGTGTAATAGGCTTTTCCTTAATCCCTCCTTATTATCCAACATATTTGCTTATCCAACGTTCTGCTGCCCCGTTTATGTTGGATAAGTGAGACTCTACTGTACTTAGAAATAAGGCATAACTGCTTGGCTGTAACATTGAAAAGCGTGTGCAACTCTTACTGCAACTCGCATTGGAATATGTTATGGTCCTCCTACCTCCCTTTTCAGGGGACCATGCTCAGTCTTGTTCTGTTTGTGCCTGTGATTTTTTTTCCAAATGCTTCTTCTTTCCATTGTAAAATTGCATTTCTGGCAAAAGCATATTGCATTTAGGAATTAATACATGTAATTAGAGAAGGAGGAGGCTAGTGACTTGTAAGCTTTCGAATATAGGGGAGAAAGGTTGTTGTGGGATTCTGAGCAGGAAGGAAATGCTAGGTTTGGTAACATTTACATATCCCACAACCTGGGTCTGTACTTCCCAAAGAAATAAACAGGTTTTAAAAATATTCTGACAATACCTCAAGATGATTGAAATTAACATTAGAACTTCATACCCAGAAGAACACATAATGTAGCACAGCTGATGTTTAAATACTGTAGCCTCTGCGAGCAGCACTGTGTTTTCTGGGATAATTTCTGTGTGGGGAAGGAGGGAGAGAGGTATTTCACTAATGAGCTGAGGCAGCTAAAGAGCTTGAACCCATACGGGTGCCCCTTAATCTGTTTCACATGTGCATGCTTTAGAAGAATTCTCTGTCTTAGTAAACTTTTTTTCCAGCTTGCAGTTTTAGTTACAAGAAATCTCTTGAAGGAAAACATACATATTTCAGCATTAAAATATTAATCTTATAATGCATCCAGCTATACCTGTTGCAGAAGCAGTAAGGGGATCTTAAAACCTAATTTTGCTACCAGAATTGATAGTAATACTAATACTCTTATCTCTCTGTGCCATACTATAATTGTACTTAATTAGTACAAGCTGTTTCTGCTCTGTATTCTGGTGTATGAATGCAATTATGTCAACACTGTTAAATAACAACGTTAATGTGTATAATGTGGAAGTTCAGAGAAATAATTTTTGTTTGATCTGTTATTCAGACTGGAAGATCACTTTATGTGAATTCTAGTGATGGGCACAGTGGGTTAAATCACAGAGCTGCTGATCTTGTTGACTGATAGGTCAGTGGTTCGAATTTGGGGAGTGGGGTGAGCTCCTGCTGTTAGCCCCAGTTTCTGCCAACATAGCAGTTCGAAAACATTCAAATATGAGTAGATTGATAGGTACCGCTCCAGCAGGAGCCCCCGGTGGAGTAGTGGGTTAAAGCCTTGTGACTTGAAGGTTGGGCTGCTGATCTACAAACTGCCAGGTTCGAATCCCACCAAGGGAGAGCGTGGATGAGCTCCCTCTATCAGCTCCAGCTCCATGCAGGGACATGAGAGAAGCCTCCCACAAGGATGGTAAAACATCAAAAAAACATCCGGGCATCCCCTGGGCAACATCCTTGCAGATGGCCAATTCTCTCACTCCAGAAGCGACTTGCAGTTTCTCAAGTCGCTCCTGACATGAAGAAAAAAAAAAAGCAGGAAGGGAACGGTGCCCCATGCAGTCATGCTGGCCACATGACCTTGGAGGTGTCTATGGACAACGCTGACTCTTTGGCTTAGAAATGGAGATGAGCACCAACCCCCAGAGTTGGACACAACTAGACTTAATGTCGGGGAAAACCTTTAACTTTATCTTAATGATGGGATATTTATCAATTCATTTCAGATGATCTACTGTTCACTTAATTCATGTAATTTTAATCACTTCAAATAGTATATTTATTAAATTACATTACTGTGTTGACACATCTAAAAGTTTCAGGAATGTATTTATAATATTGCTATTACTGTATTTCCAGTAACACTTTTCCCACATTGTCAAAATTTCCTAAGATGACATACCGAAAGAGTAAAAGAAATCCAGTACGTGATTATAAAGGAAACCATCAGACGTACTACATTTCAAAACAGCCACTGCTAAGCCTGAAACTAATCCAGAGTTCTGTTTGCATAGTGACCAACCAGATGTTTATAGTAGAAGTGAAAATCCTGTGGCCATCCAGATGTAGTTGTACTGCAGCCAACTCAGCATAGCTGAAAATGAGAAATCCTGGAGCTGTGGCCCAACAACAACAAAAACAAAAACAACAATAACAACAACAATTTATTTCTTATACCCCACCTCCATCTCCCCGAAGGGACTTGGGCGGCTCACATAGGGACAAGCCCTAAAAATATCAATTTGATGGACACTTAAACATAAAACAATTTACAGTATATAATTAACATAATACAATAATTATTTAAAACATCATAAAATAAACACAACTATATCAGTTAAAAACAAAGTGGAATTATTCAATACATGGGAGGACTACAAGTTTCCTACTCTTGCCCTACAAGAAACCTACAAGTAGAGTATATGAGTATCAGATAGCACTGTCCTTCTCATGTTCCCTATTACAGTAATTGGCACAGAGAAGCATGCTCTGTGTGGTGGTGAGGTTAGTACATAGTCATTATTACTAGTAGCTATAATTCATGGAGGATATGTAGCCACTTTGAAAGCCACCCAGGTTGGTTGTGTATGTGTAGCAATTCTGCAATTGGACTTGGTGTGTTCAAGAAGGATACAGTGCTTAAAAATATCTTTACTATTTCAATTTTATCTTCTCTGAGTCTCCTGCCATTTAACTCCACTTATGATCATTGGTTTCAGTAGTATGAAACAGAAAGAGGAAACTTCTACTTGTTCACTATCCCAGTACCATACACAATTTTGTACATCACCTGTTTTCTAACTCAAACCTATTGTTTTTAATGGTGTTGTTTCTGCCCTTTGCATCATTTGAATTTCCCTTTTAAAATACACTTTTTACCTCTAAAATATTCTGTAAGACATGAACACACACTGACGATAACTGTGAACAATAAAAGTATTTACTATACCCTACCCTATTACGCCATATCATACTGCACTATGCTATTCCAAGTACTGTATAAGAATACCATAGATTTCTATGAAGACTGTATAATTTGGTTTTTTATTCATTTTCTAATTATTGTAATAAAATGCTATACATGGATGGTCTTTTATCTTGTACCATTTCACTTGATTGAATTTGAAGCATAATTGTGGTTCTCATGCTGTCACAAATATTCATGTTCAACCAATATTAGTGGTTGTGATTCTAGTGCACATAAATATCTGTCAATTGCTGAAAAACAAGGGATGTATAGAAGTCCTCAAGGCCATTACATACACATTCACTTAAATAACAGATTGTATATGTCTCTAATTGGGGAAAATATATTATAATGAGTGGGTAAAGCAGTGCTTTCATTACTGAAGAGAAAATTCCTTAAAACAAAGCACTACTTTTATAAGTTAGTTGGAAAAGGTATCTTAGATTGAAACTTGGTTGGCATTTCCAGTCCAGTTTAATTATATGCAAAAAGTATATGTGAAGCTCATTATAATGCATATTATAGATTGAGGGCAACCAGGTTTTTGTGTTGTCGAAGGCTTTCATGGCCAGGATCACAGGGTTGTTGTATGTCTTTCGGGCTGTGTGGCCATGTTCCAGAAGCATTCTCTCCTGACGTTTCGCCCACATCTATGGCAGGCATCCTCAGAGGTTGTGAGGTATGGAGAAAACTAAGCAAAGAGGTTAATATATATCTGTGGAAAGTCTAGGGTGAGAGAGGTCAGTGTGAATGTTGTGTAGTTAATCACTTTAATTAGCATTGAAAAGCTTATCTGCTGTCTTCTTCCTGCCTCTGGGGCATCCTTTGTTTAGAGTCGTTAACTGCCCTAGGTTGATTCATGTCTGGAAATCCTCTGTTTTCAGAGTATTGCTTTTTATTTACTGTTCTGATTTTTGAGTTTTTAAATACTGGTAGCCAGATTTTGTTCATTTTCATGGTTTCTTCCTTTCTGATGAAGTTGTCCACATGCTTGTGGATTTCAATGGCTTCTCTGTGTAGTCTGACATAATAGTTGTTAGAATGGTCCAGCATTTTTGTGTTCTCAAATAGTATTCTGTGTCCAGGCTGGTTCATCAAATGCTCTGCTATGGCTGATTTCTCTGGTTGAATTAGTCTGCAGTGCCTTTCATGTTCTTTGACTCTTGTTTGGGCGCTGCGTTTGGTGGTCCCTATGTAGACTTGTCCACAGCTGCATGGTATCCGGTAGACTCCTGCAGAAGAGAGAGGATCCCTCTTGTCCTTCGCTGACCAGGTTTTTGTTTGCAGAATGGCTAAGTCGGCTTTGATCAAACTTTTCTCTTATTTATGTACTGGTAGATGTGTGTTTAATGGGAATAGCATTCATTTAACTCCCCACCTCATATATGTACAGAAACATCAGTATTTCATTGGGCTAGGAAACCCACTGAGGCAATTTCTGTGTGACATATGGTTCTGTGAAAGGAAGGGAGGAAAGAAAAGTCCTGTTGTGCCAACATAACTATGCTAATGCAGCAGTGGATTTAACCCTTGGTTTTTTGCATAGTGTTTCATTTGCTTCCAGTTCCATCCATTCAGCTCATTACTGTTGTCCTTAATTATGAGATAATGAACTAAATGTTTTCAAGGAGCCTGGTGTGATAATGGCAAGGATCATCACCTACTGTAGTTGGTAATTTAAATGCATTTTAATTAAGACCCAGAAGCAACAGTTAATTTCAGACAAATGTTTGGCCCCATAGGGCCCCATCAAATAAATACTTTTCCCCCTCTGAATAGCTGAATACCTTGAATTTAAATAACTGCAGTTTTTTCCTCTTGACTTTCCCCTATGCCAGACTATTGTTGCATATTTTGTTTATGAGCGTATTGATCATGATTGTGACATGTTGAATGTGGCATCCTTTGAGCTTCCTAAATAATGGAAACATTCTGAGAGCTAGCCTATGCATCATGCATAGTTGGGTAGAAGAATTCTCAATGTTGTTATTTTAGAATGTATCATATTTTCTATGTTCCCTGCAGGTAAAGAACTAGATGAAAGACTAGGATGTAAAGGGAGGTTGTGCAGATGTAAAAAAAACTATTCAAAATGGAGTTTTTTCTCTCAAAAGGCTTCATTAACAGAAGTATCCTCCTTCTTGAAATGCTTGATGAACTTGGGCCATGTAACCCTTGTATAGGATCACATCGTTCTGTGTAGTTAGAAATGTAATTTCTAGATTACATGGGATGGGGAAAGAAAAATGCATTATCTACCCACTTGTTTAACCTACACTTTTTTACTGCTTAAGACCATGAATATATTACCTGCTTCCTGAATTATCTCACCATGGCACTGTCTCTCCATAGTAGTGGGATTGTGTGCTCCAGCAATGCAAAAGGTTATGTTGATGGTAGACATACTGCTAGTATGATCTCTCATGTTAGACAGCCTTTTGCTGAGGAGCCAGACTAAATATGCTGAACAGTTATTGGGCATCTGCGCTAGTGGGGAATGACACTGGCAGAGGATGTCTCAAAGACAGTCGCAATTAGCAGTATTACTACTGTGCAGAAAGAGAATAGGTAAACTCTTTTTGAATGTGTGTCATCATAAAAATCCTATGAGAGAAGCTCTCTATAGATTCCAATCCCCAAGAAAGGAGGCACCAGGGATTGCAGTAACCATAGAATCATTGCATTAATTTTCCATGCAAGCAAAGTGATGCTAAAGAAAATCTATGACAAATTGTGTGATCATGTCATCTCCTCAAGCTTCTCTTCACTAATCTGACCCTGTGCCTTCAACTTTCGCTCCTATGTTTTTCCCCTCTATATCTCTTATCTTCATTGTCCTTTTCTGAACTTGCTCCAACTTGTCTATATTTCTTTTAAAATGAAGTCCTCAGACCCATGCAGCATGTTGGAGAACCATTGTGACATAGTGGCTTGAGTATTGGGTTATAGTGCTGGAGACCAGGGTTTGAATCTCACTCAGCTGTGGAAACATACTGGGTGATCTTGAGCAAGTTATACTCCTCAGCCTTAGAGGGTGGCAAATTCAAAGCAAGCCAAGAAAACCTTGTGATAGGTTCAGTGTACAATCTCCATGAGTTGAAAACAACCTGAAAGCTCACAACATCTATGACTAAATGAGGAGTGCATGGACGAATCTAGTACAATGCTTTACACTTAAACAAGGGAAATGCATTGTGTTTTGGAGGTTTGCTGCCTTTGCTAGTTGGCTGCCCTTGCAGGGCTTTCTTTTTCCCATAGGAAAACATAAATATTGTCATTTATTCTTTTAAAATGTCATAGTTCTATAAGGATAAAAGATAAAGGTTTTCCCCTGATGTTAAGTCCAGTCATGTCTGACTCTGGGGGTTGGTGCTAATCTCCATTTCTAAGCCGAAGAGCTGGCGTTGTCCATAGACACCTCCAAGGTCACGTGGCTGGCATGACTGCATGGAGCGCCGTTACCTTCCCGCCGGAGCGGTACCTATTGATCTACTCACATTGGCATGTTTTTGAACTGCTAGGTTGGCAGGAGCTGGAGCTAACAGCGGCTGCTCCCGCCGCTCCCAGGGATTGAACCTGGCACCTTTCGGTCTCCAGCTCAGTGCTCTAATGCACTTCACCACCAGGGCTCCCTATAAGGATACAATAAGGGTAATACAAACCTCAAACATCTGGTACTTCTACAATAATATTTAGCTTTACTCTTTATTACACTGGAGCAGTAGTTCCCAACCTTTGGTCTTTCCAAGTGTTTTGGACCGACTCCCAGAAATTCTGGCCAGTTAAAGAGCTATTGGGAATTGTGGGAGCCGAAGTCCAATATACCTGAAGGATCAAAAGTTAGGAATCACTGCACTGGAGAATGAGTGAGAACCAAAAACTCACATATAGATATAATTAACACATTACTGATCTATAAAATAGACAAATTAAGTCTCTGCATCATTTGCTTTTAGTTCTGTGCTTCTGATGTTTTGTATACTTTCTCTGAATATTATTAATTGTTTCTATGGATGTGATTATCAACTGTTCATTGCCCTGGGACCCCTGGTGGGTTAAGAAGTGGTTAATAAAATGCCTTGAATGAATGAATGAATGAATGAATGAATGAATGAATGAATGAATGTTATTGTTTTGCTTTGGGTTGTTTTGATCTCTAAGGGCTCTTCCAGAAATAAGTAAAACCCGCTTTGGAGCAGATTTAAGTCCCCACACCCTGGAAGGAAAAATGGACTTTCAGGATGGCATCAGGCCACACACACAAAAAACAACAACCCCAAAGGCCTTAAACATAACGTAAGACTTACTGGGTTGCCATTAGGCCTCTCTGTAGGCCTTCTGGAAAGTACCAATGATGCGCTAGGAGGTGGTGGTGGTTGGGGGGGGGGGGCAGAAGAGATTCCCCTCCCCCACTTCCAAGTGCATCATTTGGAAACATTTTGACACCATATCTTAGAGTCACAAAACACCTTTGGCTTCTCTATAGTAAGCCCTTTACTACTGCCATATGGCACTGCAGTATATATACTCTTCATAAATCATGTATATAAATGTGAAAAGGACCCTATTGATCATAAACATGAGCCAGAAGTGTGATGAATGTGAGCCAGCAACAAAGAAGCAAAATACTATCCTATCCTGCATGAATATAAACATAGTTTCCAAGTTAAGGAAACAATAGTTTTTGGTTTATTCATAACAGTAACCAATTTGGTGACATTCTACTTTAACAATTCCCTGTCCACATATTTATCTACCTGTATTTGGTTCAATTTCTGGCTTCTGGCATCTATTAGATTCCTATATTAAAAGTTCATAAACAAATGTTCAGAGTAAGAGCAATGTTAACAACTTGCAGAAAAATAGAAATGCAATCAAATCCTTGTGTGGGAGTATTTGTGAGTTTAAAGAAGTATTTGTTGAGATCAGTTTGATCTTTGGAATTCTTAATAAGATTTTAAAGAGGGGAAAAAATCAACACCACTAAATGTAAATCTAAGCCTGAACAATTTAAGTTCAGTTTTGCGTGCACCTGAATAGTAACACACACACACACACACACTCATGTATATTTTGACCTGATATGTAAGTTGAGTGCATAATTTGGGGCCAAAATTATACATTTTGATATGATTTGCGGATAGATAGGGTCATTTCAATCTCTCTCTCTAAATGTCAATCACAAGATCCCATAAGATGGAACCAGGTTAGTTGGAGTGGAAAAGTAACATTATAATTCTGTAATGCGAATGGGTCCCAGATGTGATTCTATTGCATAACTTATCGGAAAATAACTGCACCTACTCTTTGGGCAAATATCCTTTTGTCAAATGTGAATCACCATGAATATGTGGAGATGATCTTTTGAAAACATCTAGTCAAGAAGAGCATAACTTTGTTAGAAGTCAACTCTTTGAACAAGTGATATTTATCAGCATTCATGTAATGGCACACAGGTAACTCAGCTGTTAAACTGAAGAAACATGTCTTTAAACTGCCAAGGATAAAGATATGCCCCTACAAAAATATAATTGGTTTCTTTGCAGTTGTAATTGCCCAAAAGATATACACTCCTTTGAAAGCTCTTAGCTTACAATATTCACTCAGAGATAAGAAACAAAGTCTTCTTTGAAAAATAGCACATCTTGTTTACTCATAAAGCATCTTGTATTATTTCATCATACAGGCACATTTATCATTGAAGTTCAGTTACAGATAGGATGTAGGTTTCTCTCTATGTTGAGTACACATTGTATAATTCTATCAATACTCCATAGTCTTTAATGTACTCACTGAAGTCCATATGCATACATGCATCTCTTGCATTGAAGACCAAACATATACATGCATCCACCTCTATTGAGGTCTGATGCAAGATCGAATACAAAATGTAGTCCTGAGTCTGCACATACTCAGTACAATTACATGTCTATACCCCTCCCACACCAAACTGGCAAATCAACATACACATAGAATACAGGTTAGCAAATATATACATTAACAAATAAATAGTGATAGGCTTGGGAGGTTGCTATTTCCATCAGATTCAGGCCTAAAATGGCTTTGTTTGAAAAAGCAAAAGTTTTTAGTTTGCATTAAATAGACTTTAAGATTGCCAGTACCATTCTTGGAGCTTTCAGGGAGACTGAATTGTCATTTTTAGGTGTTAAGAATAGGGGTTCCAGTTCTCAGGGAGAAGGGGTAGGGTTCTCACAATAATACAGTAGAGTCTCACTTATCTAACATCAACGGGCCGGCAGAAAGTTGGATAAGCGAATATGTTGGATAATAAGGAGGGATTAAGGAAAAGCCTATTAAATGCCAAATTAGGTTATGATTTTACAAATTAAGCACCAAAACATCACGTTATACAACAAATTTGACAGAAAAACTAGTTCAATACTTAGTAATGCTATGTACTAATTACTGTATTTGCGAATTTAGCACCTTATATCATGATGTATTGAAAACATTGACTACAAAAATGTGTTGGATAATCCAGAACGTTGGCTAAGCGAATGTTGAATAAGTGAGATTCTACTGTAGCACTGCCTTGAAAGATCTCTCTCTCTCTTAATCTTGCTCAATACATTTTTCCTCTTTTAATTTATTTTAGCCACCCTCTCCATCGCTCATTCTCTTAAACTAGGATGAATATTTATGAGAAGCATCATGATTTGAGATTACTGTTTTTCTCCAAGTCTGCCTGTAAAATTTTTTTCATTATCATATTCACATAAACCATGTATTTTAAAGTTTCACTTCTGTTGGTTCTTTCTCTCTACTCTGTGTGTATGGCAGAGCTATGCAGTGCCATAATAAATTGTATCTTGTAGAGGTCCAGCACTGGGCAAAATGTACTGGCTACTGTGAGAGATTCTACTCCAGAGCATTATTTCATTCACATCAGAAAATGCAGTCATATTCATATGTATTCAGCAATAATATCCAGTGAGTTCAGTGATTGTTAACATGGGCAGTGACATTCTTGGAGACTCTGAGGAAACTGAATGACAATTTTAATGCTACCATTTTCTTCTGCATAGCATATGTTAAGGATAGGATTCCTAGGAACTGTACTCTGGTTCTCAGAATGAGAACTTCACTTTGAAAATTACATCTCCCTCTCTCCCCTTCCCTTCTTTCTTTCCCTTCCTCTTTCAGCTGTTGCTGGTTTGGAGTGACTAGAAAATTTGAAAGATACTTTGCTTCTTTGGTTTGTTGGTACAGTAGAGTCTCACTTATCCAACATAAACGGGCCGGCAGAATGTTGGATAAGCGAATATGTTGGATAATAAGGAGGGATTAAGGAAAAGCCTATTAAACATCAAATTAGGTTATGATTTTACAAATGAAGCACCAAAACATCATGTTAGACAACAAATTTGGCAGAAAAAGTAGTTCAATACGCAGTAATGCTATGTAGTAATTACTGTATTTATGAATTTAGCACCAAAATATCACAATATATTGAAAACATTGACTACAAAAATACATTGGATAATCCAGAACGTTGGATAAGTGAGTGTTGGATAAGTGAGACTCTACTGTATATCGTGTTCTTAATAATAAATAAATACTTCTAGGTGAGTGCGTACACTTTCCACATGAGACAAACAACAATGAAGATGAGCCCTGTTACCCTTTTAGGGCTCTTCTAGACAGGCCCTATATCCCAGGATCTGATCCCAGGTTTTCTGCTTTAAACTGGATTATATGAGTCCACACTGCTAGATAATCTGGAATAAGCAGAAAACCTGGGATCAGATCCTGGGATATAGGGTCTGTCTGGAAGGGCTCTTAATGGGTTGATTCAAAGTGGTTATCTGAAAAGAGTTGGATATAGGAGAAAGAAAACCCTACAAAATTATGCAATTGTCCAATTGCTCAGAGAACAATCTGTGCTCGTTTCCCCATCATTGGAAATGTGACTCCTTCAAGCAGCCACTGTAGCTTTATAACTAACTACAGTAGAGTCTCACTTATCCAACGTAAATGGGCCGGCAGAACATTGGATAAGCGAATATGTTGGATAGTAAGGAGAGATTAAGGAAAAGCCTATTAAACATTAAATTAGGTTATGATTTTACAAATTAAGCACCAAAACATCATGTTATACAACAGATTTGACAGAAAAAGTAATTCAATACACAGTAATGCTATGTAGTAATTACTGTATTTACGAATTTAGCACCAAAATATCATGATTTATTGAAAACATTGGCTACAAAAATGCGTTGGATAATCCAGAACGTTGGATAAGCGAGTGTTGGATAAGTGAGACTCTGCTGTATATACAAGATTATGATTATTTTTTCTCTTTAAAGCAAGATTGTTGTGTGCTCCTGGGGACAGATGTGGTGGGACCTAAAATACCACTTCAATATGGATTTGTGGCAGATACAGTACATTTTTATGGTTATAGTCTGTTGTGTTGGTCTTGTAGCACTGGTTTGGAAAATAGAAATCCTGCTCCATAGGGTATTCGGAATATGCTTTCCTCTGCCCTCATGAACCCATTTCAACAGTTGTTAAATAGCAATGTCTGAAATATGTTCATTACTAATGGACCTATGACCTTTCTTTCCCTTTTTAAATTAAAGAGACAACAATTGCATGGCAACCACAATAATATGTCCTATAATGGAGCCCCTAATGCGTGAAATGTTTCATCCTAGCCAGGGGGTGGGGGATGAGATTGATGTGGAACAAAAGCAAAATCCATGTTGGAGCTTGGAAATAAACCTAAACTGAAGCCTGACAATATTTATTTGCTGGGTATTTCCAAGAGCAACAATTTTCACCAAACCATTTTCCCAGATCAACTCTGCTGTCAATGCCAATTTATAAACTAATGTTTATATTCTTCCAAAAGCATTTTCCTGTTGAGATGGTTCAAGATTCTCTGTTCAATATCTTAAAATGTTCTTTTTGGCAGCAATGTTGTATTTGGACAATATTCTATAACTCGTCTGTAGATTGTTATACATAAACCTAGGCCTCCTAGGATATGTGGTATAGTAGGGTTGAGTGCAGTGGCTAATAGTTACATTTTTCTTAGTGTTTTTGAAAACAACAGACACTTCTTGCATCTCTCAGTGGTTGGCAGGAAGGAGGTCTAACTTATCTGCTTTCTTCCTCCTCCCATTTCCTGTCAGGATAGCATTCAATTGGAGAAATCACATATAGCTGTATAGAGCATCTCTTTGAAAACAGCTTAGATATTCTGTGATCTGGTTCTCAAGCTATGAAAACTGTAATATTCCCGGAGGTCTATCTTCAATTTAATGCTTAGAAGGATACATACTATATTTATGTGTCTTTTCATAAAATCATAGAGTTGAAAGAGAGCAAAAGGGCCATCTGGTCTAACATCCTGCCATGCAGTAAGACACAATCAAAGCATTTCTAACAGAAGAACATCCAGAGAATGAGACTCTGTGATACTCTGAGGCAACTTACTTATCAAAAAAGTTTTAAGTATAACATATGCTGGGTAACATTTAGAAAGGAATATTTTTTTCTGATGTGGGGGATTGGGGCAGGAGGATTATTTAAAAGATAAGTTCTGCACACTCGCATGGGCAGTCTTGGAAGGAGTATTCTTTTGTTAAATTGGATGGAATTTACAAAATATTTTCCTAAACATATTCCTACATTGTTCTGTTTTTTTATCCCTGCCCCTTTGTGTACCATGTCTATCTCAGGTTTACTAGAAAGGTTAGGTAATTTTTTTCCCCTGACATTAAGTCTAGTTGTGTCTGACTCTGGGGGTTGGTGCTCATCTCAATTTCTAAGCCGAAGAGTCGCATTGTCTGTAGACATCTCCAAGGTCATGTGGCCGGCATGACTGCATGGAGCACTGTTACCTTTCCGCTGGGATGGTGCGTATTGACCTACTCACATTTGCAAGTTTTTGAACTGCTAGGTTGGTAGAAGCTCGGGCTAACAGCGGGAGCTCACCCCACTCCCTGAATTCGAACCACTGACCTTTTGATCAACAAGTTCAGCAACTCAGCGGTTTAATCTGTTGTGCCACCAGGGGCTAGAAAAATGAGAGCAAAAAGGGTTCTTCTTTGTGGTCGCTGTGACTCACACAAATGGGTCATCTCCAACTGAGCAAGTGCATCATTCATAACCTTTTAGAGCTATGACATAAACCCTTTGGAGTGGTTGTCCAGTCCATCCTTTGAGTGCCATATCATCATTCACCAGCATCTTAGGAACCCTTCAGAGCATAAGCTTAGGATGTACAGCTAAGGTGTGCATGATAAGGGGCAGATAATACTGGCTAGGTGGATTGAATCTAAACAACTAAAGGAGATACTGTAACCTTATCAATTTGATTAAAGGCTGTCTAGAAGAGATAATCTTTAGAGCCACCACCCATTATTGTACCACTTCATAATATGTAGTGGGAACGCAATGGATTTTAGGCAATTATTCAAGCCTTTGTGTTTCTCATTGTCATGTTCCTGTTTTAATTTGTAGCCTTGGATCTTTGATCTTAAGAATCACAGGGTGACTGTTGATAGATTTTATTGTTGCTGTTCATGAAGTCCCATGGCAATTATCCTTCAGGGCTGAGGTGATAACCGTGTTATTTCAAACTGCTCCTAGTTTCTTGTTTTCCATAATGGTACTTTCCTTTTTCTGTTCCAGTGATTTTCTGATAAGTTCTCTATTATTTATTCTAGGACATCCTTCTTATACGCCTTTTTTTTTCTTAAAAGAGGCAAAGTGTTCATAGTTAAAGATAAATCTTAGTCCTGGTTACACTGATTTATGTGGGAAGAGATTTTGCTTTGTAACTGACTGATCCGCCTCTAGTTCTTGATAAGGTGTATTCTAAGAAGATTGTATAGGGTGGAATAAAGATTAATTTCCCATCTGCATTGACCATATAATGCAGTTTCAAACTGTGTTATATGGCATTATAGATGGGGCCTAGGTGTGCAGATGTAATTATACAATTCATGCAGGAGAAGTGAAGGTTCACCAGATTAATAAGGACTTTTGAGCAAGATTTAAGCACCTTCTACACTGCTTTATAAAATCCAGATTATCTACTTTGAACTGGATTATATGGAGGTATAGACTCATATAATCCAGTTCAAAGCAGATAATGTGGATTATCTATTTTGATAACCTGGATTATATGGCAATGTAGAAGGGGCCTGAGTCAGGAGACAGCAAGGAAGCCCCTTCTACACTGCCATATAAAATCCAGATGATCTTCTCTGAACTGGATTATATGGCAGTGTAGAAGGGAGCATAGAAAGACCTACAAACACTTTCAAGAAGAAAGATACATTTGGAGCATAAGTAAGTGAAACCATGGATACTGAATCCATGAACAAGAGTGTCATACCTGTCAACGTGAGTTCTGGGGGGAATATCCTAAGTATATGTGTGGGTATTAACATCTATATCAGGTACAGGGTAACTTTTTTTATGGGCGAGGAGTGAAATTCCAGTTTGGGAAGATACTTGGAAGCTGCATTCTAGCAGTAGGCAAGAGTTTCATGACTTCAAAGAAAAATTAGGTTGTTTGTTAAGTACTTAGTTTAAATAGCTTTAAATGCAGTCTGATCTCTAATCACTTCTTGGAGGTTAAAGCACAAGGAATTTGCAGGCTTCCATTAGCCTAAAGACCAGATATTATTCATCACTGCAATATTGTTTTGCATTAAAAATAAGAATGGAATGCTGTGTGAGAGAGCCTTTGGGTGCCCCTTTTCCTTGCCATCTTTTGCACGAAAAACAGAATAGCATTAATGATGCAGAAGCAATACAAACAACAACAACAACAGATAGTTACTTAATAAGGAGTCTCCTCTGCTGTTTAATTTCTACCCTGTTTCCCTGAAAATAAGACATCCCCAAAAAATAAGACCTAGTAGAAGTTTTGCTGAATTGCTAAATATAAGGCCTCCCCCGAAAGTAAGACCTAGCAAAGTTTTTGTTTGGAAGCATGCCCGGCACCCGCCAAACAAAAGACCATAGCATGCAGGATTGGTAAATGTACATTATTATTATTATTATTATTATTATTATTATTATTATTATTATTATATTTTTATACCCCACCTCCATCTCCCCAGAGGGACTCGGGGCAGCTTACATACCAGTTGTATATGGAAATAATGGTAGTAACAAGAAATTTGTTACAGTTTGTCTGGTTTAGTTGTGTTGGTTTGTGATGACAACTACTGTACAGTATAGAATCAATGTTCATTTTTTTTGTTCAACAATGAATATGAATTCTTCTTCATGGAAAAATACGACATCCCCTGAAAATAAGACCTAGAACATCTTTGGGAGTAAAAAATAATATAAGACACTGTCTTATTTTCGGGGAAACACGGTAGTAGTTGTGTATAGGTGCACATTCTTAGGTAATAACCGATTGAGAAGCTGTATTTATTAGTCCCTGTGTTCCTTTTTCTTTCTTCTAAAAGAAAACAAATGGCCAACAGGGCCCATCTGGAATTTGATGTAGTTATCATGTTTAATGAGGCAAGCTTTCCAAGAGATACCAGCTGAAGCAAGAAAGAAGTCACATGTCCCTATAAACAAATGCACATCTATTATTTCTTATGTGTTCATGAGCCAGTCTTCCTCTGTTCATCTGATGCATGACATGTTTTGTATTACTTATTCCTCTATTCATATTTGCTCACATACTCTATTGTTCATTTTATTTGTATGTGCAGATTATTGACATATCGTGCCACTCTGTTACACTGCACCCTTCTGAAGTTTATTTTTAATCCTTTAATTGTTGCCTTACATGGGAACTGTCCTGCTAAGTCTCAGTTTGTCTCCTGGATCATAGTGATGGATTTCCAGATTTTCTGTTTTGCAAAGAATGTACTTTATCACTCAACAACCTATCTTTTATTTGATTGTTTTAATTTTTTGGGTTGATTGATCAATACTCTTATTATTCTTGGTGTAACTTGGATTTTAACAGGGCCAGAGGTTTTTGAGTCTAGCATCTATTTCCCAGTAGGAGAAATAATGCTGCTTGAGCTAGACTATTAGTATCCAGGTTAAGACTGTTTTTACTAGATTTTGTATGCAAGCACAAACTGCCTGTTTGTACACTCTATCTTCTATCTAGTCTCGTATGATTTGGCTGGGTTTCTTAAAAACCAAGCACTTCTGCTAAGGGCTGCATGAAGCACATCAGCTCTGCAATGTCTATACTTCTTCAGTAAGATAGGTTCTTCAATAAAAGATCTTCAACAGTGGGTTGAAAATATAACTGTATCTTGCTCTCTTGCTCATACTGGGATATGCTGATTTTCCCCCCCAGAAGTGATAGCAATCTAATAATGTATAGAGTTTCTATAGATTTCTTCATCTTCTCCATGTGAGTGTCTGCCCACTTGAGTTCTGAATGGCATGTTCATTGAAGTGAGTATTAACACTTCCAGGCAGATGGCTCTTATCATTTCTGATCAAAATTAAAGTGTGTGGTGCCTTAATTTTAACTGTTCCTCCTTAAACAGTTTTCTGTAGTAAAAAGAAAGTTACAAATGGGAGATAATGCCATTTGGACCAGATGTAAAATACTGTGAATGAGGCAGAACAATTGCACAATAAAGAAAACTAATCTGGAGATATTTTAGGAGTGCTAGACCAACCTTGGGAGAGGCATTATTAGAGAGCTGTAGAGCTGGGAATTAACTGAATTTTGTGAGACCATACTTGTCTGAATAAGGAAGAATCCTTTTAAAGAAGGGTAATTTTGTAACAGCAAGAACATCTGGCAAATGTTTTGGAGTACTTGCCAGTAGTAAAGTTTCTAACTAACAACCAATAGATTTTAAAGTAGTCAAGGGTACTTTGGAGCCCCATTCTTGTTTTTTCTAAAAATGTGAGTACAATCTATTATAGTGATATTATTGTATAACCTCAAGTCATTCCTGACTTATGGTGAAACTAAGGCAAGCATGGGCAAACTTCGGCCTTCCAGGTGTCCAACCAATTGTTAGGAATTGTGTAAGTTGAAGTCCAAAACACCTGGAGAGACAAAGTTTGCCCATGGCTGCTCTAAGTTGAATATATCAAGGGGCTTTCTTGCCAAAGTTAGTTCAGAGGGGAGGCTGCTTTTGCCTGCCTCTGAGTCTGGGAGAGTGTGACTTACCTGTAGTCATGGGATTGCCCATGGACAAATGGGGATTGGGATTCTAGTCTCAAGTGTTATTATCAAACAGTCAAACCTCTATATCACAGTGGCTCAGTTTGATATTAGATAGGATTAATTATAAGCACAGGCAGAGAAGCAAAACTAGTTTACACTTATACAGAGTAATATATTGTACATATAGTGTACAACTCAAGCAAGCTTGCACTGTTAAGATTTTCAGAAGTACGGACCAAAATGTAGCAGAAAGAGCAAAACCAAACAGGAACTGTTCTCCCACAAGGCTAATTAGGACTGAACATATTCATCTGCCAAAGAATGCTGATTGTCTATTGCTGAAGGAATGGAAATTCCTGGAAAAAAGCATGACAGAAAGCATTAGTTATAAACTGCCATTGCCAGCTTTCCTATTTGATTCCTAGGCCCACTCTCGAGTGGATGTTCCCATACTCACTTGCAATCCTGCTGTCACCAACCCAACTGCACTCATCCCTGGAAGTCCAGACCATGGGGTGCATGCTACCTATATGATACCTTGAATCAGACATACAACATCCCACAAAACATGTGGTAAGGTAGTTTTTTTGTCATGGCTAATGGAGAGAAAGAAATTGAGGACTGTACCTTTAGATGAAGTCACAAGACAGTTCTACACATAAATTTTTTTTCAGTACCAATCCAGAATTCTCAATTCTGGATTACCCAGATGTTGTTTTTCCATTAGCCTCAAAGCAGGAGGAAGTCCTTACTGCCAGCCCTTGAGCTGCTAGAGTGGTGGGAAGGAGTCCTTATTGTCCCTTCCTTTTCTTGTAGCGGTGGCCATCTGGTATAATATAAGTAGTGGTTGTTGCTCATTGCTTGGACTGATGTTGAACAAGGTGCCAGAGCAACATGATGATGGGAAAAGAAGGAATCACCCTCCTCCCTTTCCCTCTTCTCTGAATGCACCCCAACCCACACCACTTTAGGCAGTGAGCAGCAGACACTAGCAATGTTGCAGCCAGTGACCATCGATACAGTGAGAACAGGAGGATGATGGTGCTATTACATGCTCTCAGACCGTTCAACCCTGGGAAATATAAGTTGGTCATGTAAATAGTTGTGGCCAATTGTGTCTCAGAACTGGTCCAGCTGTTTACATGAGCTCGAAGTTGTGGTTTGATCTAGATTCTCAGGGACAGTTTGGAGAAACCCAAGTCTTTTGTTAATGTATTTCAAAGCTGCATTAACCTGAGTCAGCAATATGCGTTGTGCAACCTCCATGGGGATGATCCTCCCCCCTCCCCCCACCTAAGCCAGATTAAACTAGATGTGTCTAAAGTATCAGTTGATAACATTACCACAGTGTGAATGGATAGGAAAGTGTAATCTCTGCAGGCCACACATGAAGAAACATTATGGTCATCCCCAGCTAATAACTGATAGTCTTCTCCATCATGATGGTCAGTTTTATGAAAAGTCATGAATTGCCTTCAGGTCCTTTTCAAATCACTGTATTGAGGGCAAATTAATACCATTCTTACAACTCTGCATTCTCTAAAACATTTTGTTTCACAGACTTTTCTTTAAATAATTCAGAAGCATAATTTATACTCCTGCTTCTCTTGAGGTAGTGATTGCATATTATGCTCTAATCATCCTTTATCAAATATAGACAATTTCATTTAGCTCTGATGTTTTCTACATGATAACATACCTTAAATAACATCTTGCTGTTTCCTCCTCTTGATTTAAGATTTGCCAAGAGACTTCACTAACATTGTTAGAAATAAAGGAATCATGAATCTTCTGAAGAATTGTGATTTATAACTTATCATTTTGACTTAAGTATCATATTTAAGTGTGAAGATACATTATATTCCCATAGTAAGGAACCTTGAGTTCAGAGAAAGATTGATGGTATGGGTTGAGTATCCTTTATCTAAAATAATTGGAACCAGAAATATTTTGTATCTCAGATGTTTTTAATGTTTTATTTTAGAATATAACTATTTGGAGATATGTACATAGCGAAATATCTTCAGAGATTGAATTCAAGGCGAAATACAAAATGCATTTATATTTCATATACTACTAATACACAAAGTCCAAAAAGTAACTTAATACGATATCTTATAATAGTTTTGTTCATGAAATAAAGTTTGTGTATATGGAGAAAGCAAAGTTGTCTTTATCTCAGCTACTTATTTGAACAATTTTAGATTTTTGAGTATTTCAGGTTTTGGAATTCTCAACTTGTAAGTAGCCCTACTCTGCTGAACCCAAATGCTATGGTGATATTGCACTGAGTGAGCAAGGCTAGATTTGGTCTCTACCCAGCTTCCTTCCACTGTCTTGATGCTACGATGGTTATCCAGAAAGTAGATTATGTTTTGGAATTAAAAATGAACCAAGTATAGGAGAAAACAGTTACCATATGCATTTGAAAGCCACACCCAAATACCACTTCTTAACATAGTCGCCATTCAAATCTAGGCACTTATCATAGCAATGAATGAGCTTTGCAACTCCTTCCCCACAAAACTCTGCCGCTTGCATCCTTAACCACTTGTTTCCAACAATGGGGCATGGCTGGCAACCAGAGCTGGCCCTAGGTATTTTTCAAGTGTAGGTGAACAGAATTTTGGCGCCCCCCCAAACCAATCACTGAAAAATAAAAGCGTTGGATAAGCGAAAATGTTGGATAATAAGGAAGTATAAAGGAAAAGCCTATAAAACATCAAATTACATTATGATTTTAAAAATTAAGCACCAAAACATCATGTTTTACAACAAATCAATAGAAAAAGCAGTTCAATACATGGTAATGTTATGTAGGAATTACTATATTTGCAAATTTAGCACTAAACATTGAACAGGGATATAGGGCAGTGTGGACTTAGATAACCCAGATAGCCCTCAGTATTAAAAAAAACCCTCTAAAATCAGGACAATAAATAAAGAACAACATTCTGAAAACAGAAGAAATCCAGACAGTAAACAATCAGGGACAGCTAACTCCTCCCAAAAAAAGATTATCCCAGGCAAGAAGAAGCCAGGCCTTGAAGCCACAGGGCCATTAAATGCTAATCAAGGTGCCTGCTTCAAAGAAAAGTTCTTTCTCCCACCCTGGACCTTCTACAGATATATAAACACCACATACCTAGCTTCCAAGTTCCTACAGACCTCACAATCTCTGAAGGCCCCAAAGGTGGGCCTGCGTGGTGCGAAGGCGGGTCTGCGCTGGCCGGAAGGCCCAGCGCGGCCTCTGGAAGGCCCGAAAGAGAAGGAGGTGGAGAGTGGTGCCCTCCTCCCAGGACGATGGTGCCCCCGGGACGATGGCGCCACAGGCAAATGCCTATTTCGCCTTATGGTTGGACCGCCTCTGCTGGCAACACAGCGTTTTGGCGACGATGCACAGCTCTGGAAAGGGGTGACCGGCTGCAAGCGGCAGAGTTTTGTGGGGAAGGAGTTGCAAAGCTCATTCATCTCAATGATAAGTGCCTAGATTTGAATGGCGACTATGTTGAGAACTGGTATTTGGGTATGGCTTTCAGCTGCATATGGTAAATGTTTTCTCCTATACTTTGTTCATTTTAAATTCCAAAACGTAATCTACTTTCTGGATAACCCTCGTATATGGTAATCTATTGTTCAAAACCATTATGGACAAATAGTGTTTCTTTTCTTCTTATTAGGAATTGGTAAAATGTTTGTATCTCAATTAAGAAATTAGCTGATGTTGTAGCCAAACTCATGGAACAACACTTACAGCCACATTTTGAGTACTGTGATTAACTATACTGCATAAATCCTTTCTGTTGGTGGAAGGAGATCTGTAAAGATTTTGTGTTATTTTTCACAATTATTATAACACTTGTGTTCAATTTCCAAGTAAAACATATTCAATACAGTTGACTTTCCTTCAAGCGCATTACAGCTCAAAATATCAGTATAGTTTCTTTATTCTTCCTGAGCCTTCAGTACTTGGCTAACCTATTTACAAATTCTCTTTGATATATATCAGCAACTCTTCCACATTCTATATCTGAGAATTAGGAAAGTCTTCCTTTTATATTTTTCTAGCCCTCAGTTAGAAAACATGGGAAAAAACCCAACTACATACAAGTATTTGGCTGTGACCAAATGTAGCCTTCATACATACATACATACATACATACATACATACATACATATATATATATATATATATATATATATATATATAGGATCACTTCACTTTTGGGTTTTGCTCTGTGGATGCTCTATGTCAAAAAGACATATACCTGTGAGATGAATACCCCAGCTTCAGTTAGCTGCACCTGATAAAAATGCACTTCCTAGGAATTTTGTAGATCCTCCAGGTGATTCTATAGTATGCTTTTGTCAGAAGTTACCATAGAGTTGCATTAGAGGATATAGCAAATTCCTAAAGAAGGTCCACTCTAGGAATTTTATAGGGCATTCAAGATGACTTTTTGGTAATCTCAAGATGGGTCATTCATTTCAGTAGGTTTCATTATTATCCACACTTTTCTGTTCCCACCATAATTTCAGGAACAGAACCACTGCAGATATAGCTAAAACACTATATAGAATTTTGCAGCTCATGGAAGGAAGTTCCAGAGATGAAGGAGCAGCCACCGAGGAGGCCATCTATGTTGTCCCTGCCAGCCACCATGACACATTATAGTATAATGCTCTGTATATGTGATTGTTCTACAATGAAATGACAACACACGGAAAACTAGCATATGTGAGATACTTGAGACACAGATGGCCATATAGAAGTAGCATTTTTGCAGTACATTGCAGTAAAGACTGTTCCTGCTGAAGTTGCAATGATACAAAGGTGGTTACTGGTCTGAATTCATGACTGATCATGGCCATTAAGAAGAAATCTTAACAAGATTTTTAGCCCATATTCAATTTTGTTAATCATGTTTTGTGCACATTTTAGACTTTTGTTGTTCTTTGTTTGTAATGACTTCTTTGGCTAAATTTTGATTTGTACAAAACTCTTAACTTTTGCACTAAACATTGTATTTTGCACAAACATTTTTTTTTACAAAGATTACTGAATTTTTAACTGGGTATCTTGATGTGTTAAGATACTCTTTCTCATCAAGGAAATTGTGTTTCTAATCTAGAGCAAAGGTACCCAAAGTAATCTTCCTTTAGGTGCACCACAGCAACAGGAGGAATCATTGCTGGTGATGCTTATTGACAATTAGCCTCTTAATTATATTTTTTTTACTTACTTATTTATTTTGGATGTTAATTAATTAGTTTATTCCATATTTGCTATCATCACAGTTTGTTTTCCTGTACTTTAACAAACAAATTTTTCTCAGGCAGTCCTGAATGTTTTATTTGTATGAAAGATTTGTGAATATTTAATGAACACAAACCGCTTAAGACAATTCTGTATTGATTTTGAATTTTAAAACGTAGATTTTGAGGACAGACTACATATTATATCCAAATGTGTGTGAGAAAGCTCAGCGGACATATTCTCATTACATTTATGAAAACAGAGGCAAGGTACATCTTCTGTTTTTTTAAATCTTTTATTTAATATATGCTAAATTGCTGTGTGATCTTTATGATTTTTACTATTGTCTATGGTTAATAGAGGTCGCAATGATTTAATATATAACAAAATATTGCAGCTGAGTAAGAAGGATAATGAATTTATGTACATTTTAGTCACGACTGAAATACTCAGTTTTGATTTTATTGCTATAATAGGAGACTGGGATTAATAGAAGTGTATCAAATTGTACAAGGAACTTATTCAAGAAGTTGTGTTAATTCAAATATGCTATGCATTTAACAATCCTCCCACAGAGACTGGTGTCTAAAGTTATGGATTGTTATGTTCAATCTGTTCCTGGATTATGGACTTCTTGTCTGGACATTCCCAGAGGGTTAGATTAGGTAATCATACTTCTTCAGCTCTCAGTCTCAACGCTGGGATGCCACAGGACTGTGTGTTGAGTCCTCTGCTTTATACTTTGTAGACATATGAGTGCATCCCCGTCCACCATAGCAATACCATTACCAAATTTACAGATGATACAACTGTGTTGGGGCCTGTCTCTGAAGGGGATGAAGCTTCCTATCAGGATGAGGTGGATTGGCTGCTCTTGTGGTACAGGGACAATAACTTGGTTCTTAACATCAATAAGACTAAGGAGCTCACAGTGGACTACAGAAAGACTACCAGAAATTAAGCCATTGGTTATAAATGGAGACCCAGTGGAGCGGGTGGGCAGTTTTAAATTCCTGGGTGTCACTGTTAAGGAGGATATGACCTGGGGCACGCATACGGCAATGTTGGTTAAGAGAGCCCAGCAGAGATTGTACCACCTGAGACTCCTAAGGAACCAGCAACTGAATGAAAAACAGCTGGTGACCTTCTACCACTGTGCTATAGAGAGTGTCCTAACCTACTGTATCTGCGCATGGTTTGGTAACTGTCAGCGTGTTACCAAACCATGTAATCCAGCACCCTGATGAATTGGTTGCAATCGTCTGCCACACCAATACAACCATAATCCAACAGTAACTTTACAATGGCAGACAGGAAGGCACTCTAAAGGGCCACCACTACTGCACAGAGAATCATTGGTTGCCCTCTCCCCTCTTTGGAAGAAATTTATAAATCCTCCAGCCTTAAGAAACATTATTAAGGATCTGTATCATCCAGTATATTCCTCTTTGTTTTGAATTATTACCATCTGGCAGGCGCTATAGGGTGACAAAGACAAACAGACTGAGAGATAACTTTTATCTTAAAGCTGTAACTGTACTGAACTCCATGGTTTTGCATTGATGTGGCATTGGGGGCTGTGCAGAGATGGTTGAAGTGTGGAGGGATGGTGTGCTGTTTTGTGATGTGTGCTGGGGAAAGCATTTTTGTTGTACAGTGTACAATGACAATATATATTATTAATTAATATGAGTTAATATTTGTTATAACAAACATGCACACAATCATTAAAACCTGTGTTTGCACTGTTGTTGTTTGCAGTCACCACATAATGGGAACATTTCCCTTTTACATATTTATGCCAGTTTTATACCTATTTTGAGCCCCCTCAAAAATTTAGATTTAATATTTTACAGATACAGACCTAAATACCTTCAAGGCACCAGATCCTGTCTGATCTTGGAAGCTAAACAGGGTCAGCCCTGGATAATACTTCAGTGTGAGAAAGAGAACGACAAAATCACCCCTAGGTGTTGTCGAAGGCTTTCATGGCCGGGATCACAGGGTTGTTGTGGGTGAAACGTCAGGAGAGAATACTTCTGGAACATGGCCACACAGCCTGAAAGACATACAACAACCCTGTCACTCCTAGGTATTTGCAAAAAGAAATACCCCATATGAAATTCAAGGGACAGGTGACTCAAAGTTAGTTACATGTGTACCAAAAAAATTATTTGGTACATTTATAAATTGTAATTTGTTGGATATGTTATGTATACATTTAAAGAGTATTAAAACATGTTTTTCCTGTAGATGTGAGTTTGGAATGAACACCTTTCCTAACAGATTGATATATCCAGTTTCTAATTAAAGACAAAAATAGCTTACAGTCATAATCTTCTGGTTTTCAGTATGCTGACAATTTAGGATGGCAGCGATTAATTTTGAAGAGATTTAGAAATATCCCAGTATGTATATCCCCAAAGACTGACTTTGAGCCTCACAGAGCAAACACTATTTTTAGTGCAGAAAAGAAAAGTATCTAAATTAACTTTCAGTATTGGGTATGTGCTTTTTCATGCCTTTGTCTGTTGGTAGCTGATAATCACTCCTCTGTTTTCTTTACTGAATTGTTACCTTTTAAATGTCCATTCCTAAGGTTTAAAAAATATTTTTTTTCAAATCTTTGCACAATATAATTGCAAAACAAGATTAACATTTTAAGTATTAAGCCAAAAGCCTGTAAAACTTTTTTCCTTAAGGTGTTCTCTGCATTTCAGCAGAGGTTCTATTTTTCTTTAAATTGTTTCCTTCCAGGTGATTTGTGTGAATATGAAGATCTGCATGTGGTTGTCCTTATGGAATTTTGCTCATCCATGAATTTTTTTTCCTCACCTTATTGTCCCTCTGTACCTTACCAAAATGTGGGTAGGAGGATCTCCCAATCTTTACAGTACATTTGGAGTACTGTGAAGAAGTGGATTTTCTGTTCTGTCAGATAGCATTACAGCTGATATAAAGTACTTGTAGATACTGAAAAGTAGTCAAATCATGGTTGGAAATATTGGGCTAGTACTCTGGAAGACGAGGATTTGAATCACCATTCAGACATGAAATGTTTGCCGTATATATGTTGTGTTCTGCCCTGAGTCCCCTTCGGGGTGAGAAGAGCAGAATATTCATGCTTTAAATTAATTAATTAATTAAAGCAAATAACAACAAACAACAATAACATGTGGATAGTGTATCCTCTATGATACCCCCCTTTAATAATGAAAATGATTGTTATTCATGCTGCAGGAAACATTACATTTAAAACAAGACTGCACACAATTTCCCCCTTTCAGGTTTTGCGGCACTAAGAGATGATGAACTGCGTGCTAGCATGCTATTCAATGTGCTGAAGTACAGCAAAGTGAATTTTTTTTTACAATCTTCAGAGTTATTCAGAAAATAAGCATTAACATTACTATGAATCTTTGGCTAATATTTGTTGACATAGAATGCACAGTGATATTGGATGAATTAAGTAATTATATTCATGGCTAAAATGTAGACAGGAATATTAGATAGATAGAGAGATGATAGATAGACAGATAGATAGCCAGAAAGACAGGCACATTGCTATCTGCCTGTCAAAAACTGAAAGCTTGTCCACTAAACAGCCATTTAAAATTACTTGTCAGGATGTTTAAATGTGTTCTGTTCCAAAATACAAATTGCCAGCCTAATTCCAGTGAGTCTTGTATTTAGTCTGATGAAGTAGCCAGGGGATGGACTTGCTTCATTTGGAACTTGATGAAATCTGCAGATGCCTCCTGGCACAACACTGGCTACGGCATTGAGCAAATTAGAGATTTTACTGAAATGAATGGAGGCCTGTCTTGGGGAAATGAGCAATAGACCAAATGCAATGGCTTTAATTTTAAATTATTTGTGAGAGTAGAGTAAAACTGGACTCCTAGAAATATTTTTCCAGTATAAAATGTTTTGTTAGAAAGGCCTCAATTTGAAAACCGTATTTGAATGCTGACAAAATTTATCTAATGGGTTAACCAGGCTCTGGAAATGGAACAAGAATTCAGAATATAATGTGGAAAAGTTACTGCTTGGATTTATTGAATGCTATAGTAAATTATCCATGAGTTTTCTATTGGCTATTAGTCATAATCACTAAATATTCACTTTGATATCATCATATCCCTCTTACATAATACTATCTACTGGGAAACACAAATGTTACAGATGCTATTGCTCCTATCTCCTGTTTGAGGACTTCCCATAGGCAGTTAATTAGTCACAATGTGAAGAGAATATTGGACTGAGTTCTTTTTAAGTTCTTATCTTCCTAAATTCCAGTACAATAAATTTGATCTCGAGGCTTCAGCTGTAATATTTAGACTCCTAAGACTTCAACTGGAAGAGGAGATAAATACCATACTGTGATCCTTCACTGCATATACTTGATGCCTTCTGTAAAGGGGAATTACCAGTTCTTCTGTGAACTTGCGTACCAAAAGGTCACAGGTTCGAATCCAGGGAGCGGAATGAGCGCCCGCTGTTAGCCCCAGCTTCTGCCAACCTAGCAGTTCGAAAACATGCAAATGTGAGTAGATCAGTAGGTACCACTCTGGCGGGAAAGTAACGGCACTCCATGCAGTCATGCTGGCCACATGACCTTGGAGGTGTCTACAGACAACGCCGGCTCTTCGGCTTAGAAATGGAGATGAGCACCAACTCCCCGAGTCGGAAACGACTGGACTTAACGTCAGGGGAAACCTTTACCTTTACCTATCAATCTTCAGGTAGAAGCAGAACCTAAACCATTTTTGTTTGCACAGAATTCCAAGACTTCTGGACAGCCAGCCTTGATTTGACCAACTAGAGAGTTTTTTAAAAAAAAAAAACTGAAATGTTGTTTCCACTGGCATGACTGGAGTCAATTGAGTGAGATGGTTCTTGCTTAGAAGTATCTCTTTACTCTGTGTGCATGTTTGTTCTACTTAAGAAACTTTGTTTTTGTGGCTAAAACTTTGTTAAATTGGTGGAGAGAGACTCAACAAACCATCATGTGCTATTTATAGGATGATGTCCCTTATGTAAAGACAGTGCCTTCAAGTCATCCTTTGACTTATGGTAACCCCATGGATTTCATAGTACCTTCTTAGGAAAGGAATATTCAAAGGTGATTTTCAAGTTCCTCTCTTTGATCTCCCATCCAAGTACTAACCCAAGCTGACACTGCTTAGCTTCCAAGCTCGGATGAGACCTTGAACCTTTAGGATTCCAACTAGTCATTATTTTTATATTATTTTCATCATGGCAAGTGAAGTGCTCAGAAAAGCTGGCCACTAGCTGGAGTGTGATATCCTGCAATGCTGAGGTTGTCCAAATAATTCAAGGATGTCAGCAAACCAATCTAGTCATGTCAGCAAACCAGTGTAGCAGACTTTAATCAATTAGTTCCTCACAGTTCAATGGCATGTCACATGACTACAATTATACTGTTGTAATCAATATGATGTATAAATCTAACACAAGGCTGTGGCATTTGTCCAAAGATCAATATAGTAATGCAAAGTTTAATATTTAAAGGCCTGGATTTTATAAGGAATTTAGAGACACAGAAGGAACAAATGTTAATTCAGATTAAATGTCCTATCTTTGCCTTGAAAAGAAACCTATGGGCTAGTATGGAACATCTTTTGCTTCAAGGACTTCAGTTCAGGCTTTTATGACTGGAATCCTTTGGTGTCATATGTCATTGAATTGTTGCAGAAGGAGATATTCCTTTTCGATATCCAAGAACTACTCTGCATTAAAACACCAATGCTTTCCCACAGTGATGTATTTTACTCATGAATGTTGTGAAATGTAGAGCCAGATTTGAGACCTGCATTACTTTTTAAAAATTTGGCACTAACAACTGAATATTTATTTCAGTGGAAATTTCAGGCTGAATGTCATGGAACCCTTGCTGGACAGGGCAAAATCGCTACTAACAAATATGTTTTGGAATAAATTTTTTGAACCAGTGATGGTTTACACACAATTGACATTTGGAGGTTGTTCTCTCAGGGTTATTTTGAAAGTTATCATTGCATGTGTGGTTAAGGAATTCTAGTCCATTAGAGCCATTTATGGGTGTACAAGCTTCCAAGTCACCTATTGACTTATAACAAACTCATGGATTTCATAAGGTGTTGTTAAGGATGGACTATTCAGAGGTGGTTTTGCAAATTCCATTTTCTGAAATATCATCTACAACACCTGGTATCCCCATCCAAGTACTAACCAGGGCTGACACAGTTTCTAAGATCAGAAAGATGCCATAGAACCGTGGAATTGTAGAGTTGGAAGGGGCCTTATGGGCTATTATGCCCAACTCCCTGTTTAACATAGGATCTCCAGCTAAAGCACCTCCAGCAACCTCTTTTTGAAGATGCTCAGAGGATGTGATATATTAGCTCTCTAAGCTGTTGCTCAAACTGCTCTTCCTGTCAATATGTTCCTTTTGACGTTCAACAGAAATCCCCTGTATCTTCAAATCATTAGAACTGGTATTTTATTTGTTTATTTACTATATTTCTGGTAGCAGCTTCCTTCTATCTGTGACAGACCTTGAGGCATTTAAAGAGTTCAATAGTATCTCCCCCTCAGTCTTTTTTTCAGCAAGCTGAACTTGCCCAGTTCCTTAAACCTTTCTTTATATGTTTTGTTCTCCTTTCCTCTTATCAGCCTCATTGCTCTTTTCTGAACTTACTGTGACTTAAAATGAGGCGAGCGCATCAGAGACGTGATCTCCTTCCTTGAATAAAAGCCGTAGCATTATGGATGAGATTGGTTTCTGCATTTATAGTGCCATTTAGCCTGGTGATACTTAGCCTAGCCAAGTATCAACTCTGAATGTGATAAACATCAGGGTCTTGTTTAAAAAGTTTAATTCGTATTCAATTTTGAATCTGGGATACCTGTCTGAGGCCCCATCGACACTGCCATGCAGTCCAGTTTCTGATCTCACATTATCTGCTTTAAACTGGATGATATGTCAATGTAGACTCATATAACCACATTCAAAGCAGATAATCTGGGATCAGATACTGGATTATATGGCAGTGTAGACCCAGCCTGAATAACAGCTTTAAAAATTCACTTGATCAAGATTTCTTTTAGTTTTTTATTATATAGTTTTTACATATATTTCAAAATCCACATGATGAAACTTTCCATTATGAATAAAACTGTACCTTCTTTTGATATGCACATTGGGGATATTCTTTTCCGCAAAATACTTTAATAAATTATCATTCAGTAATTGATTCTCACATAAGTGAAAATGAAAGATACAGCTATCACAATTAACTCTATTAAAAGGGAAAATACAAAAAGCTGATTACACAGTGAAAAAGAGTAAAGGCTTCATGTCCCCAAATGCATGGAATTTTTTACAAGTTTCCTACACCCACCTCTTTTTCTATGAAACCTTTACTGCCTCATTAGCACACAGAATTACTAATATTCCTGACTGTAAGTAGATTATCATGCAGCATGGTTATTTCTAACTGCAACAAGAGCAATAAGTCATGGGATTTGTCTCGCTGAATTGTAGAAAGAATGTGCCACAATTTGTTCCCTATTTAGTAATAGGGTGTCCCAAGGGCAGATGTGCTGGGAACAAAAATAGGTCCAGTGGGATAGAAAGGATTTGTGTAAATTGTATTTATACCCAAGAAAATGCAGGGAAAGTGTATTTATGTTTTAATAGTGTCCAGCAATATCTGCATCTGAATTTGAGAGTTCGACCCCTACATTGATTGCTTCCAATGGTCTCAATGGTTGAAGCTTTGAATCCAAAGGAAGAGAAGACAAGTACAAAGGGATATACCGTATGTTCTCAAATAGACATGCTCAGAGCCCAATTTTCCACTGAGTATTTATTTGCTACTTTTATACTCAGCTTTTCTTCCTATGAACTCCAGGCTAACATATGTGAGTCTCATGTCTTTATTTATGTAAATCCACCTTGCTTCAAGTTTGGGGACTTAAGGATGTTTATAAAACTCAAAACAGATGTAGATAAAAGTTTGCATTACTAAAAACATGCAAAAGTTATAGTGTATTTGAACAATATAACAAAGATAATATAATCAATAACACAGGGAAATGTGTTGGTCCAAAGTAGGGAGTAACTACAGTAGAGTCTCACTTATCCAACATAAACGGGCCGGCAGAACGTTGGATAAGCAAATATGTTGGATAATAAGGAAAGATTAAGGAAAAGCCTATTAAACATCAAAAAAGGTTATGATTTTACAAATTAAGCACCAAAACATTATGTTATACAATAAATTTGACAGAAAAAATAGTTCAATACACGGTAATGCTATGTGGTAATTACTGTATTTACAAATTTAGCACAAAAATGTCATGATGTATTGAAAACATTGACTACAAAAATGCGTTGGATAATCCAGAACGTTGGATAAGCGAGTGTTGGATAAGTAAGACTCTACTGTAGTTACATGTTACTGCCCATCAAAACATTTGTTTTGGGTGTTTTGGTTTTTAGGCCTGTTCCTGGGGTTATTTGGGGCACTGATTCAGAAAATTGCATTGGGTAGACTGTATGAACTTTAGTTTCTTAGATATGGTTATTATTTTCTGTGGACGAGCAGATGAAGATTGCTTTATGGCATATGTTATGTATTTCCGAAACTAGAGCTGATAGGGGAAAACTGCTGCAATTGTTAGAATCAGCTGGTCATTTATACCTAGAAATAGGTCAAACATTAGAGGCACCAAAATGTGTATTGGCCAATGAAACTATCCTTCTCATTTCATTCCCGCAACAGCTCTGTGAGATGGCTCAAATTGAAAGCAGGTACTTTGTGTGAGGTTCATGTCTCAGCAAGAAAAAGAATCTGAAACTTCCAAGTCCCAATTTAATCATCTACTGACAAAAATACACTACTTAAAAGCAGATTCTTTAAAATGTGCACACTCAAGGACATTTCTTACTAAGGCCAATTCCGTCCCACAAGTCCTGCAATCATATATCTTTCCTCAAGTAGTTTCTGAATATACAGTGATTTTATATAGCAGTGTTTCTCAAACTGTACTCCTCCAGGTGTTTTGGACTTCAGTTCCCAGAAATTTCCGCCTATGTACCAGCTGTTAGAAATTGTGGGAGCCGAAGTCCAAAACATCTGGAGGAGCACAGTTTGAGAACCTCTGATCTATAGGACCTGCTGTCTTCAGCCAGGCATTCAGATGCCTTACTTAGCTATAATTAAATGGCACCTGGTCCTCCCTGAAATCTATCTTCTCACAAAGATGGAATATCCAGTTTTGTCCAGGAGGAAGTAAATTCTTCTCATCTAACTGGTAATGAACAGTTTGCTTCTGAAGAGGCCTTAGATCCAGAAGATAGGAACAATAACAGTGTGATTACCACATCCTCTTCCTGGGTATGATGTTGGAGCAAGTAGTTGTTGGTCATTTCCAGAACTTCTTCATTTATTTTCAGATGGATTTCAGCCAAACTTGAGGAAGAACATCCATTTCCCCATCCTGTGGGAAAATGTGTACTGAGACACAGAGAAGTGGAATTCTAATGGTTCTCTTGTGTCAGTGTACCTATTGGCACCATCTACCATGGTTTTCATTCAGGTAGACTGTCTGAATTGGGATGTAGAGGCACTGCTTTGTAGTCACTTCTTTTCTGCTTGAATAGTCATTTCCAGGAACTGGAAATGCTCTGTTCTGCAGCAGCTTTTTTTGGAGCAATATTTTACTTGCTTTAATTTTTGGTATATAATAATAATAATAATAATAATAATAATAATAATAATAATAATAATAATAATAATAATTTATTTGTATCCCACTTTGTCTCCATGAGGGGACACAGGGTGGTTTTCAACAAAAGTAGCAAAAAGGCAAACATTCAATGCCAAAAACCGACAATGATAAATCAAATCTAAACAGTGGATAAAACAATCTCAAAATAAACTTATACAACTAAATAAATATAATATATAATTGAACTTAAATAAACATAATATTAACCATCACACACAATTTTCACAATTTATATGCATGAAACCTCTAGGTGGAGTTAAGGCAGTGATTCTCAACCTGGGGTCTCCAGATGTTTTTGGCCTTCAACTCCCAGCAATCCTAACGGCTGGCAAACTGGCTGGGATTTCTGGGAGTTGTAGGCCAAAAACATCTGGGGGCCCTAGGTTGAGATCCACTGGTTTAAGGAAGTGTTTTTTAAACTTTGGTCTTCCATATGTTTTGATGTTTAGCTCCCAGAATCCCTGTTAACCAAACTGGAGGACCCAAGTTGGGAATCACTGGTCTAAGGCATCACAGGTGTATGGATGACACAAATCTCTATGTCTACAAGCACCTGAGCTGGGAGTGGACTGGATAAAGATTTTTAAAAGACACCCTTGAGATTCAATTTGGACAAAATGGAAATATTGCTTGATGGTGGTACATGCTGACTGTGGTGCCTGGGGGGATAACAGGTGAACATCATAAGTCTGGGAATGGTTTTTGTGAAGGATCCATTATTCAGCAGCTTTTAGTTCTGCTATTGTCACCGGAGGCAGAGGTGACTTCAGTGACTTAAGAAGAGTGCTTTTTATTAAATTCGGCTCCTGCAGTAAACAGTATCCCAACAGGAATAAAGTTAGATCTGCACCAGAAATTCATACTCTAATAACCTCTCATTATGATAATGCATTTGTGTGGGTTTGTGTTTGCACATAACATGACAAGGACATTCTAGCAAAACTGTTAGCTGGTACTGTCCAGTAAATTTTCCAGCTGTGGTGGCTTGTAGGTCTGTTTTCTGGCTAAACTCAATATATTGCTTTCAATGTTTAAATCCCTGAATGACTTAGGGCAAGGATATGGGAAAGATGTTTACTCACTCAGATCAAAGGAATGTTGTCTGAAAGCTGCTTCCATCTAATACAAGTTATGTGACACTACAAAAAAGAAAGGTCTTTTTGGAGGTGGGAATTTGGAACTCCATATGTGGAAAGCCTTTTTTGGAAAGCCTAGAAATTTACATGCAATATTTTTTGTGCCAGGCAATTAACATTTTGATCTCTCGGGTATTTTAAGAATTGATTGAATTTATTCAGGTCTTTGTACAGCTTCATTTTTGATGCCAGGTGCTACTATAGTTTTATCATATGCTGGCATTTTTTTACCCCTCTTTTGCTGCTGTTATTCCCCCCCCTGTTTTATTAAAATGTCTTTATTCTGATTTCATGTTTCATGATTTTAATTTACCTGCATGCGAGTTGATTAATTTGCATTACTGGTCAATCCTAACATTAGATCATAAATTAGGAATAAATATATATCTGGCAACCTAGCAGTTCGAAAACATGCAAATGTGAATAGATAAATAGGTAAGACTCTGGCGGGAAGGTAACGGCGCTCCATGCAGTCATGCCGGCCACATGACCTTTGAGGTGTCTACGGACAACACTGGCTCTTTCACTTAGAAATGGAGATGAGCACCAACCCCCAGAGTCGGTCACGACTGGACTTAACGTCAGGGGAAACCCTTTACCTTTACTATATATGTAAAGGCTGGAATATGCGAGTCAATCTGTGTACTTGTGTACTTCTAGAGGGCTCAAATGGTTCAACAGTGAAAGATTGTTTCAATTTCAAGAAGGCAACATTCTAGCACTATTGGCCACTATCTTACAATGTTTTAAACAATGTAACACAAGAAAGTCATCAGTTTTCTTCCTTCCTTCAATCTTGAATTTAAACAATTTTATGTTTAATGTCTTGTCGAAGGCTTTCATGGCCAGGATCACAGGGTTGTTGTGTGTTTTTCAGGCAGTATGGTCATGTTCCAGAAGTATTCTCTCCTGACGTTTCACCCACATCAATGGCAGGCATCTTCAGAGGTGTTGAGGTATACCTCACAACCTCTGAGGATGCCTGCCATAGATGTGGGCAAAACGTCAGGAGAGAACACTTCTGGAACATGGCCATACTGCCTGAAAAACACACAACAACCCAGTTTTATGTTTTTCAAGTTATGTTAGGAATGAAGCTGATATTAATATTTACATCAGTACTTGAGCGCTTGTAAGCCTCTTCAAAAGATATTTCTATGTGTGCCAGTCTCAGTCCATTAAATGAATTGTCCCTTACTTTCATTGTTTCATTGCTCCATTACAGCACAAGGTTACTTCACAAATTATAGCCATTAAAATGGTAAAACTTGTCTTGGAGCAGATAGGGTTTTCCCCTTAGATTTCTAGTTCTTCTTAATATCAGATTTTTCTGTACATGCCCTCTAGATGTTTCACAACTGACCATGTTAAAATTAATATATTCCTATCCAGATAAAAACCAGTTCAAAATATCTAATTACAACAAATGCAGAATAAAACAATATTTGTATTAAAACAATGTTTTATTTACCAACAAGAGCAAAGTAAAAATTGGTAAAAGTTGTCAGAATGACAACAGTGAATATATTTGCATAATACTTTTATTGAGGACCAACGAAAATGGCACAAAAGAATGTACCAACTCCCCAGTTCCCCAAAATTATTCCTTAATTCTACTGTTTTTGCTCAGGAAAAAACTATTTTCTATGTGATATGCACATTTTTAACCATTTTTCCCAAAGGAAAGATAAATTTCTGTTCTGCTCGAAAAAAACACAGAAAATAGTGTTTCATATGCAGAAAACATTATTTATGTACATACAAATTTTGCGTGCAATAAGTCCCAAATAATGAAGATTACCATTACTCCAGAATTTTTTTTCCATCAGAGTTTCCTGACATGTAAAATGTGTTTTTCAATAATTTTTGAATGTATTCAAAGATTTCTACCATTCCTGGTTGAAAGAAGAGAATAGTTCTTTTTTGTTATTCAAATTAGTGAACTTTGGAAAGTTCAAAGAAGAATAAAAATATCCCAGTATCCTGCAGCAACCCCCCCCCCCCCAAAAAAAAAAAAAGGAAAAAAAGAAAGAAAGTGAAATGAGGTTTTCAGGGAAGAAGAAGGTAATGAAAAAAAATCCTGTTTCTGAGCTCCATTACTTTAAGATTCAAAGCATTCCAAGATACTTCTGGCCATGGTGGTTAGTGGACAAATATAAATATTTCACTAAATAAAGATAACACTAGATGTTCTTCCTCTTTGAGTTTAGATGAATCAGCGATAATTGTGACTGTGAAGAAACTACACCCTGTGTATTACTCAGGCCCCTTCAACACTGCCATATAAAATGGATTGTATGGCAGTAGACTCTCATAATCCAGTTCAAAGCAGATAATGTGGATTATCTGCTTTGGTAATCTGTGTTATATGGCAATGTAGAAGGGGTCTCAGAGTATTTCTTTGTTGTACTGTAAAACTGAGCTAAAGTGAGAGGGACATAGGTAGGGATATGGATGGTATGAAATGACTGTAGGACAGATGTGAAGAGTAGCAGTTTTTGGAGCATAAGGTGGAGACCAAAAGGTAGCTTTCAGATGTGAAACTCACTTGATCTTGAGCAAACCACATGTTCTCAGTCTGACCTAGTTCACACAGTTATGGGCTGGATCTACACTGCTATATAATCCAGGTTATCAAAGTAGATAATCCACATTATTTGCTTTAAATTGGGTTATATGGGTCTACACTGCAGTGTAAATCCAGCCATGGTGAAGATAAAGTGAACAAGAAGACAGCTGCCATGAGTCCTGTACTAGAAGAAAGGCACAATATAAATAAATTAAATAAACAAACAAACAGATAAACATGCACTGCCTTAAGATCACTGAGGGAAAGTCAGTGAATTAAATAAAAATGGTGAATTCACAATATTAGGAGGATAACATGGGCCCCTGGTGGCACAGTGTGTTAAAGCGCTGAGCTGCTGAACTTGCAGACCAAAGGTGCCAGGTTTAAATCCCGGGAGTGGAATGAGCGCCCGCTATTAGCCCCAGCTCCTGCCAACCTACAGTTCGAAAACATGCAAATGTGAATAGATCAATAGGTACCGCTCCGGCGGGAAGGTAACGGTGATCCATGCAGTCATTCCGTTCACATGACTTTGGAGGTGTCTACGGACAATGCTAGCTCTTCGGCTTAGAAATGGAGATGAGCACCAACCCCCAGAGTCGGTCACGACTGGACTTAACTTCAGGGGAAAATCTTTACCTTTTACCTAACATGGGATTATTTTATACTGTACATTACACTGGAGTTTTCATACACTATTTCAACAAAATTTGCCTATAACAAGACAAATGTCAGCATAAAGGAGGTAATAATATGCAACCAGTCTCATAAAATTATATGAAGTTTGTATGACAGTTTTAAATAATTTTATGAGTTCACAATCCAAGAATGAACCAGAGAACATTGTTAGATTTTATAGTAAAATACTAGACTGTAAATTGTATTTTGAAAATTGAAGTATTCAGTGTCAATGACAATAAAAATATATTAGCCAACAAACATTTTTAATGGAGTGTTTTAATGGATTTATCCACCCAGTCACGTATCTTGTGAAAAATAAAGGGCAACATCTTGTTAGTGACATAGATATGCATACACGTAGACTATGTGTACTTACATCTTTTTTGGAACAGTTTTTTGGAACAGACTTTTTCGGACCAACTGGTGCTGAGGAAGAGGGAGGAAAAATGAGTGCAGTTCACCTGGAAGTGAATCCTCATTGCTTTCCCCCTCTTAAGTCAAATCAAGCTCTTCTAATTTCAGTGAAATTTCTGAGTGCAGGTACCCTGGACTAGACTTTGTATATACATTAGACAAACTTCATTGCTGAATGGTGTTCTAATATTTTATGATCTGATTTAATGTATTTTTCAAAGCTTAGTATAAACAGAAACAAGTCTGGAATTTTATGTCAGTTTTGTTTTTAGTATAACACTTGCTGCTATTTGCGCCTTGCTTTGGCCAAATGGTAAGAATTGTCATTGTTGTACCCACCCCACTCAGGAACAGGGGTTTTAAGTGCAATAGTAACATTATCTCACAGGGTTGTTGGGAGGACAATGTAATACTCAGAATTCCTTGGAAGGAACAATAATGAAATCATAATAATTAAATGTGATGAAAAGTATATGACTGACTAAAAACTGCTGGAGTAATTTGATATTTGGTCTGGTCTAGAAAGAAGAAATTGGTGATTTATTTCTGTTAGTATTTCTCTTACCACTCATTGTCCTTCTGGCAGTAGAAGAACAACTAACTGAATAGCATCCAGGGACAGGCAGGTAAGTATTATAGGATTTATATATAGCCCTAAGTTGTTTATCATACGTAGATGATGTGGAATATTTAATATTTTAAAGTTATAATGATACATTTACTTAACGATATGCTATGGATGAATAATGTCAGTTATATGTTTTTATCACAACATTCACTTCTTCCTTGAAAGCAATGAAGGCAGTCTGTAGCAGACTGATAAACATAGACTGATAAACATAAATGTTGATCAGTCTGCTAGTGTCCATGGATCAGTACTAGTCTACAAGCTGTTGAATGCTGCCCTGTGGTCTGTTTCCAAGAAAGAAAGGAAGAAAGAAAGAAAGAAAGAAAGAAAGAAAGAAAGAAAGAAAGAAAGAAAGAAAGAAAGACAGACTGACAACCCAACCGACCGACCTTTTTTGGTTGTGATGGTGGTGGGAAGTGAACAAAAAACAATCCAGAAAAAATGGTGCCAGTGCCCGGCACATTGGAAAAAGTATCCTTCTTGTTCCCCACACCAGATAGCTTAAAATGCACTGTTCAGTGTTTACTTTGGGTGAAAGATATTAAGGTACATGGCTAAGTTCCTGTGGAATCACTATCGTGTGTGTATGTTAATAAGAGGGTTGAATGAAAAGTAATGCCTCCACCTTCGTTACTTGGGTTTGGATGGGAATATTTTAATAAATCAAACGCAGAAATAATCCTTAGAATGTGCTCTTTAACTACCACTATTTACTTTTCCACATAATTACCAGACAATTGGATACATTTCTGCCAACGATGAACAAGTTTTCTGAAGCTGTCACGGAAGAAGTCAACACTCTGTTTCTGCAACCAGCGTCTCACAGTACCCATTGTGCACAGATCTTCCAATAGCCAAGCAAAGCAATAATGTGACCCACATGTTCTTGTGAAATGCCGATTATGTTTGAAATTTCTCTCTGAGTGATACGACGATCGTCCTGAATCAATCTGTCAATCTTTTGATTGTGAAACTTAGTGGTTACTGTCACAGGATGTCCAACTCTTTGTTTGTCACGCAAGTCAGATGCTCCCACCTCAACATCTTAAAACTTACTTGCCCAATGATGCACAGTACTCACACCAACATAATCACCATAAACAGCTTTCATTCTCTGATGAATCTCCTTTGGGGTGACACCTTCTGCTGTCAAGAATTCAATGACTGCATGTTGCTTAAGTTGCATTGACTGACTGTCTGCGCAGGGTTTCATATTTCACACTTTAATAACACAAGTGTTCAATGCTAAGGCTTCCCGCCAAATGAAACTGTAGAGGAGAGTCTACTGAACAAGCCAGTACCTGCCACATACCAGTATTGCCATCTATTGAGGAGTTACGAAGGTGGAGGCGTTACTTTTCATTCAGCCCTCATAAAAAAGACTCACCCTAGATGATACAATCTACAGGCTGAGTAAATGGAGTGATTAAGGTCAACAAGTTTTTGGGCCACTCCCAAAGGGATATAACTGGGGAGAGTTTGTTGTATGTTTTTTGAGTTTACTGAATGCTTGCCTCTGAACTTACTTGGTGTAAGCTCCTCACTTGCAGCCTATTTGATGCTGGCAAGTTTGTCTTCCATGCTCGTCTCCATGAACAAGATAAAAGATTGGAAGAAGACATATTTTCAGATGGAAAGCATTGCATGAATTAAATGCAAGGGCTATATGTGAGTTTGATACTCCAGAGCAGTGGTTCTCAACCTGGGGTCCGCAGATGTTTTAGCCTTCAACTCCCAGAAATCCTAACAGCTGGTAAACTGGCTGGAATTTCTGGGAGTTGTAGGCCAAAAACATCTGGGGACCCCAGCTTGAGAACCACTGTTCCAGAGGAACTTTTTTTTCTCTCGTGTCAGGAGCAACTTGAGTCGCTTCTGGAGTGAGAGAATTGGCCGTCTGCAAGGACGTTGCCCAGGGGACGCCCAGATGTTTTGATGTTTTTACCATCCTTGTGGGAGCCTTCTCTCATGTCCTCGCATGGAGTTGGAGCTGATAGATGGAGCTCATCTGCACTCTCCCCGGGTGGGATTTGAACCTGGCAGCTTTCAGGTCAGCAACCCAACCTTCAAATCGCGAGGCTTTAGTCCACTACACCATCGGGGGAACTGTGACTGTATTATTACTAGAAAGTTTGTGTTGAAGTTGCTGTTTGTTCATGAACTCAGCTGCACAAGAGTAAAGTTTGAGTTTTGAATTTTTTCTACTTGCGTTACTCTTCTTTGAATATACAAAGGCTTAATCTTCTGCTGGTCTGCACGCATCATCAAACTGTAACAAAAGAAACAACATCAGAACGTAGTATAGTATAGAGTGCCACTCTTTGAGGCTACTGAGCAATATATACAGAAAGGAATATGTCCAACCAAAGTAAAAGAAATTCCAGGGAAGACAGACTCAAACTATGACTTCACACCTCAGAAGCCTTTCATTAAAGTAACTATGGGAACCAGAGAATACTTAGGAGACAGTTGGTTCTACTGCTAGTGCCTGGCTGGAAAGCAGAAGAGTTTCTGAGTTACTGGCAAGATCAATAACTTTCTTGAAACTGACATTGAAGCAGTAGCTGTGTCAGGTTTCAGTTAGGGAAGAAGCAACTGCTTCAGAAGGGTCCAGCAGTTGCAAATGTAAAGGTTCATTGCAGAGTGATTCTGAGCTAAAGGCCCTCGAATAAGGTCAGGTTTCTATCACTTGACTTCACTAGAACTGGGGCAGATTGTTTCCAGTAATTTTCACTTATTCTACTACTCTGAAACTGGAAATGGCATGCCATCATTTTGCATTTTATTCTTGCCTGTTTTGGGATGTTTGTGGGGGGAGTGGCAGAAAGGGGAGGAGAAGTTCATGGATCAGAGAGTATGGGGATGCAAAATGCCTTATGAAGATTTAAGGGCCAAACCCTCTCCCTCGAGAAATATAAATGGGGTCTTGGGGTTTGCAAAGATGTCCAAGGGACACAAAGGGCCATAAGAAGGGATATTACGGGCCTTCGTGAATTCCATGTTTCCCTTATTTCTGCACTAGAAATACAGTAATATAATCTCCTAAATGGAAGGATGGATTTGCTCAGAAGGGATTCACATAATGTGAGAGTTTGATACTTGGTGACATGCTCATATATTTTCTGGGGTGGACAGAGGACAGGACAGCATTTCCACTGCTTGCTCACAATAAGAGACATGAAAGGATATTGCTATTATTCGAAAGATAAAGTCCCATGATTAGAGCAAGGCAGAGGGAGAAATAAAGAGGTCTTGGAAGAGGTGAAATCTTGAACCCTTCCTGAAATTGATGTACTTACTCATGTTTACTTTATGAACATTAAAAGCATGCTTGTTTAAAAAAGTGATACCTCATCTTATATATAACTAACAGATCATTTGTAAAATGTGTCATGTACAGTATATTATTTTTGGAATTTTATGTTCTTGTAAATGTATTGCTATCACCATCATCTTCAACATCATTCTGTGGTGGCGCAATAGGTTAAGCCCTCGTGCTGGCTGAACTGCTGACTTGAAGGTTTGGTTACTGACCTGAAGGTTGCTGGTTCAAATCTGTGAGATGGGGTGAACTCCCATCTGTCAGCTCTAGCTTGCAGGGACATGAGAGAAGCCTCCCAGCTAACACATCCTGGGCAACGTTTCTGTAGATGGCCAATTTTCTCACACCAGAAGTGACTTGGTATGTTCTCAAGTCACTTCTGACACGATTAAAAAATCTCCATATTGGGGATGGAAGCAGTGGTTTATCTACGGCAGGGGTCCCCAAACTAAGGCCCGGGGGCCGGACGCGGCCCATCGAAGCCATTTATCCGGCCCCCACGGCACAAGGGCAAAAGGGGGTTGGGCTAAATAATCCAAGGGGTCTCTTCTCTTACAACCCTTATTATTATTATTATTATTATTATTATTATTATTATTATTATTATTATTATTAACATTGAGGCTGGGTGGCCATCTGTCAGGGATGCTTTGCTTGTGCTTTTGGTGCACAGAGGCAGAAGGGGGTTGGACTAAGAGTCTCTTCCAACCCTCTTTTTTATTATAAGTATGACACAGCAAACAAGACAGATCTGCTGGATTTCGTTTCACAAAATCACAAGTCGGACACTTCCCAAGTGTCTAGGACTGTGTGATGTATTTTTGGATGATGCGTGCAGATCCCAGTCGGGTGGTCTTTTGCAGATCCCAGTCGGGTGGCCTTTTGCAGTTGGCAGATCGTAATTTTGTCAATGTCTATTGTTTCCAAATGCCAGCTGAGATCTTTTGGCATGGCACATTTATTATTATTATTATTATTATTATTATTATTATTATTATTATTATTATTAACATTGAGGCTGGGTGGCCATCTGTCAGGGATGCTTTGCTTGTGCTTTCAGTGCACAAAGGCATAAGGGGATTGGACTCAATGGCCCAAAGGGTCTCTTCCAACCCTCTTTATTATTATTATTATTTTATTATGACACAGCAAACAAGATAGATATGCTGAATTATTATTATTATTATTATTATTATTATTATTATTATTATTATTATTTATTGCTCAGTGGCCAACTATAGTCCGGCCCACCAACAGTCCGAAGGATCATGAACTGGCCCCCTGTTTAAAAAGTTTGGGGACCCCTGATCTACGGCAACCCAAAGAATTTGTGATTGAATGGAAATTGAATGGAACCTGTCTTGCCTTTAAAAATGTTCCGTCTAAGCCATTTCATCTTGCCATCTTTAATATCCAGCTCTTTAGCAAAATTTGAAAAATATTTCCTGCACAGACCAATATAGCATGGCGCAATCAGTTTGCTGTCTTGTTGCTCACCCTTCTTTACAGAGCTCTTTAAACACTGTGATCAAATGAGTCCATCAAGTACGGTTCCTTTCACTCACTCATTTTTGATTGCATGTTGCTTTGTCAGTGAGTGACATCTTGCTGAGTGATATGATATGCTTGGCTGTGCTCGAGAGTTTTTGCACTGAGGAATGACAGTGCCGAAATTGTCTGATGTATGATCTGGCCACTGCTTGCTAATTCTGACTGTGAATTTCATACTAGCAAATTGTCCAACGTGAAGGAGCCTGCCCTGGGGGAACTGGCTGCCTGTGAGAGGACAGCATGACACTCAGTAGGATTCTTTCCAAGCAATAATGCTAATTGCAGCCTTCTCCAATAAGCACCAAGTGGCTGTAATACTTGATTTCACTCCATTTATTCTGCTGGAAACTGTACCAATGAACTTTTATATATACAGTGATTAGTTCAAGAACTATTTACTCATGGGTAGGGCTGTTCCTTTCTAGAATCTCAAAACAGCTTCAGGACTGAAGCATCATGCGCCAGTGCTTCCTCAGCTACAGATTGGCACAGGTCCCTTTCAGTGCAATTGGGCTTTGCAGGAGGATTGCTTTGAGGATTGTTAAGCCTTTTATGAAGCTTAGACTTATTCACTAGCAATATACAATGCGTGTCATAAAGAGTTAGGCAGGCTGTCTGATAGAATGGATAAATTCCTATGGTAACCATACAAGTAATAGCACTTCATTTAACATTGGAATCAAACCCTAGATTTATTATCCCTTGCTATCTTTAGCAGAGTTGGTTATTGTTAGGGGCTGATGCATATGACTTTGGACTTTATTACATGATACTGCTATCCAATGCCATTCATTGCAATCTGAGCAACTTACTGGCATAGTGACCCTCGGGATCATACTGCTCCAAGCATTAACAGTTGTAGGTATCATGACTGCACTTCCAGTGAATGGTGTAACTTCTACATGTGGTACCCTCCCCAAAACATCTTTATTTATCTATGAGGGAAGAGTAGGAGAGAAATTCAGTCCCATCCTCTGATGTGACTCCTGTGCCAGGCAAGTGGTTGGGGGTCATTGCACTATGTAAGTTGTAGCATCATGTTGCAGTCAGGGGCAACAACAACAACAACAACAACAACAACAACAACAACTTTATTTGTATTTTGCCCCATCTCCTCAAAGGGACTTAGAGCGGCTCACAACAATATAATTATACAAATCGTCTCAACAACACCACACATAAGTATATTCAATTTAAATTAAATTGGCAGTTAATAATGAGACAAACAATACAAAAATAAAAATATTGACGGCCGGGCTGTGGCGCAGACTGGTTAGCAGCCAGCTGCAACAAATCACTCTGACCAAGAGGTCATGAGTTCGAGGCCAGCCCGTGCCTGCGTTTGTCTCTGTCTCTGTTCTATGTTATGGCATTGAATGTTTGCCTTATATGTGTGCAATGTGATCCGCCCTGAGTCCCCTTCGGGGCGATAAGGGCGGAATATAAATAAATATAAATATATAAATATAAATAAATCAATTATTGTCAATAGCAAGGGATGGGTGTGTTGCTGAGAGGTGGCAGACAGGCAAGGGGTTGCACATGGTGTCATGAAATGGGGACCATCACCAAAGGTGACAGTACTTCTATGCCAGTTTGCCAACTTTATGTGATAAAGCCATAGTAAATATCAGTGATCTAGAGAACCATGTTAGTCATGATACTTGTTGTACAATGTAAGCATCCTTAAAACAACAACAGCAACAGAAATTTATCTTAAAATACAGTACTGACCTGAAGTGTATTCTTGAATTTCACAGTGGCTTTTGAACTTTGCTGTATTTGTCATTTCATCTCTGCCCTGTCCTGAAATTTGCATATACACTATTACAATATTTGAAGAGTTACTGATATTTGAGATTTTTTGATAGAATACCCACCCTAGATCATGGGCCAATGTTTTATTAACATTTTAATCCTCTTTTTAAAAACAAAAAAAAATCCCCCAAAATGTGTTGTCGAAGGCTTTCATGGCCAGGACATAGGGTTGTTGTGTGTCTTTCGGGCTATGTGGCCATGTTCCAGAAGCATTCTCTCCTGACGTTTCGCCCACATCTATGGCAGGCATCCTCAGAGGATGCCTGCCATAGATGTGGGCGAAACGTCAGGAGAGAATGCTTCTGGAACATGGCCACATAGCCCGAAAGACACACAACATCCCCCAAAATTCTCCTAGTGACTAATTTGCATTAGAATCAATACAATACAAAACTACAAATTAATCAGGTAAATACTTGGGACAGCCCATCAGAACAATCTAAATGCAACTAAGTAATTAATTATTGTAGCGAAGCTGTTGCATTTCAAGTGAACTTAGTCAACCAAGGTAGACTAGTAAAATGGTTATTATCCTAGAGTCGTTCGGGCAGAAAACTCCAACTTTACCATGCGATTGTCTGCACAGACACATACTTTTGGGGGCTGTGACAGCTTGATCTTCCAAGGATTTGATGAAAAGAAGAGAGGGAGTGGGTGGAGGGAGAAAGAAAGTTCACATATTTCATAAATTTAATTCCAAGAGCCATTTCAGATAGTGCCTTTTTACATATCTATGTAGAGAACGTTCTATATGTTCAAAGAGCAATGAGTAATTTCTCTGCATGCAGATAGATTTTCTACACATCTAAAAGATACTGTAATAAAGCACATGGAATGTACTTCTGATAAAATTTGTTTAAGACTAGTATCTTTGGAACTTTATATGTCCTGATGCCCATCTCCTATTTGAACATTATGTCTTTGAGACATTGCTTGGTATCTTTGCTGACAAGAGGAGAGTGCTTGAGAAATCTGTCATGTTGCATAAGCCCTGTTTTTCAGAACGTAGAAAAGTTTGAAAGCTCAATCTAAGAATTTTAAAGTGTGCTATCTTTAGACATATATGTCTTTGGAAAGAGAAAGATAGGAATGTGTCATGAGTTGTATAATTTTACTTCTGTCTTAATGGAATTTACGTGTAAACTGTATGGTTCAGTTGACAATATTGTTTCAGTGTTGCTGCTGATGGCCATTGTCGTGAAGGCCACTGAGGTTTCACAGTTGAATTTAAGTACTATGCACTCTCACTGAGTTCTCACCACATGCACTTACTTGGGGATTCTTTTTTTTAAAAAAAAAAATCAATGTTGCAGCATTTAAATTAATTCACAGTCTTAATTGAATGTTTATTCTACTTTGCAATCAATATTGATGATTTTGTGAGCTCATGACCATTGATGCTGTAAGACCTAGTGATTACGCTGCATGACGTTCCTGTCTCAGATGATGGAGGATGAAGAGTGGTGAACTTCCCATGCACCCTTCCCACCCCATGCACCCCTGCTGCATTGGATCCAGAAAATAACTTTAGTCACTCTCATTCTGTGACAAATACAGCCATACTAGAAAGATGGAGAATGGTAATTTAAAGCCATTTTTGAATAGAAGATGGTATCCAGGAAATTACAGGCTCGCTATCTTGATATAAAGTGTTATTACAGATGAAACTGAATATAGCAGGGCATGTTTTGCTGAAATGAAATTGAGTACAACTTGTGCAAAGGAAACTTTGAGAAACCCCCTCCCTCCCCCAGGGCTGTTTACATCAGGCAATTTAGCCTGATGTAAATCTGCTTCAGGGTCATTGTCTATCCTTCTTTTTTGCTTGGTTTCAATCTTTTCTCCTTTTGCTTGCTTCATAGGTGTCCCAGTGAACCCCCTTCCCTTTTGTGTATATTAAAATTAAAATGAAATATTGTGTATAGAATTAAAATTTGTGCATAGAACCATGGGAGGCATTGCGAAAGTGGGAAGAAAGTAGAGTTTCTCCCACTCTTCCAATATTGGAATCGGGACCTCCACTGAGCGGAAGTGGTAGAAAACTCAAGACTGATAAAAAGAAGTACTTCTTTACACAATGCCTAACTAAAATAGATTCTTTTGGCACAAGATGTTGTAAAAGCTGCCAGTGTGAATGGGTTTACAAAGAGATTGGACTAATTCAAGAAAGATTTCAGTGGTGATAACTTAAAGGTATAGGTAAAGGTTTCCCCTTGACATTAAGCCTAGTAATGTCCGATTCTGGGGTGTGTGTGTGTGTGTGCGCGCTCATCTCCATTTCTAAACCAAAGAGTTAACATTGTCTGTAGACACATCCTAGGTTATGTGGATGTCATGACTGCATAGAGTACCATTACCTTCCCGCCGAAGCACTATTAATCTACTCACATTTACATGTTTTCAAACTGCTAGGTTGGAAGAAGCTGGGGCTAAAAATGGAAGCTCACCCCGTCCCGTAGATTTGAACCTCTGATCTTCTGGTCAGCAAGTTCTGCAGTTTATCAATTTAACCCACTGTGCCATCGCAGCCCCTGTGGTGATAACTTAGTAGGGTAGATATATTCCTGCTAGTATTGGAAGCAGTATCCCTGTGCATATAATTGCTTTGAAATATGAGATTGAAGGTGCAGTTGGCCTCATGTCTGGTTGGCATGTTTTCTATAGACAACTAGCAGACTGCTCTGGGAATGGAATGCTGGACTAGACAAGCTTTTTATCTCATCTAGCGGAGATAACCTCCATTTGGAGCAATGTTGTAAAATGGTTTTAGAGCAAATGAATACATGAAATATCATGTAGTTGAAGTCCTTGTCTTAATACAAAAGTCACCACCAGCTTGTAAAATAGACTAATTTAGATATGACTACAGAATTATGCTGAGTTGAAAGGGATCTCATTGGCTCAGGATTTTTTTACTTGTTATTAAACCTACATCTGTTCACAAAGATCCTGTCCTCTGCCAGAGACCTGGCCACTAATTGGAATTTACTTGATCTTGTTTACCCATCTGGAATGTGTAGAGCTAAATCATCCTCAGCAAATGTTCCTCCTGTTTTTTTAAAAAAATCCACAGAGGGGAAACTAATCTGAGGCACTCCTTTTACATCTCATCATCATCATCATCATCATTTGTATCCCAACCCATCACCCAAAGGGACTCAGGGCAGCTCCCAGCATAAATAAATACAGTAACATACATAAAATAAAACAGACAATAATAACACATCAAACAATATAAAATACATGTATAGTACTTTCTTCATAGCCTCTCATAAGCCACAGTTTTAAAATCTTTGTCATGTTGGTTTCTATCCCTTATTTTTCTAATATTCTAGTAAAATTGTTTATATCCAATCTGAGTAGCTTTTTGTAATGAATACAAATACAACTTAAAATTATATATAATTTAAACCATTAAACTAAACTGTAGGGGTGACAATGACATATGATGTACACACTCAGTTTTATTATATTTATTTATTGTATGGTTACAAGTGTTTTATTTAATATTTGTATAGAATGTAACCAGGTCTTTTTGAGCCCAGTTGTTTGGCTTGGTACTTTAATATGGCCTAAGGGCTAATCAATAAAATGTTCTTCTTCATTAAACTACAATAAGCATTAAAGCATGTTTATTCTTACTTGTCATCATATTGACTTGAATGTATGGTGATTTTATGAATGAGAGTCCTCCAAGTCATCCTGTCATCAACAGCCCTGTCCAGATTTTGCAATCTCAGAACAGTTGCTTCTTCCTCTTTTCCTATTGACTTCTGTCTTGTCAAGCATTGTTTTCTCTTTAGTATGGCAGTTATAGTTTAGTCATTTTGGCTTCTAGGGGAACTTCAGATATGATTTGCTTCCAGATCTCTTTATTTGTTTTATTTTGAACAGTCCTTGGATAATCTTTTAGAGTACCACATTTATAATGAATTGATTCTTTCCTTATCAACTTTCTTTACAACCAAACAGAAATTGCTAAACATGAAAATTCTGATTTTTGTATTAAATGATATACTTTCAATATATGGTTCTCCTGGTTCATATTCTGCCCCTTCATTTTCCTGGCCCTTTACTCATCTGCCTGCCCCCTCTGAAATTGGAAGGATGGGTGAGATTTGAATGGGGATTGTACTGGTTATTGCTTTCCATGATCCCCTCCTAACTCATCATGCTCATGCTCCATCTTTCCCCATAACTGGAGTTATTTGGGGAAGTACAATTAACTTAGCTCCCCGATCCCAGTGTCATGGAGAAGCACCAGACAAGGAGGATCATCCTGTGTTTTGATTGCCATTCTGATTTGCCCCCCCCCCCCCCAATCTCCTCAAAGCTTTGAATAGGTTTTCCTTTTCCATTGTAGGGTGTGTATCTTACTCTCTGTTTTGATACAATAAAAACAAAACAAAAATCCCAAACAATAGTTGGCAGACATTCTGATCTATATATTACACTGGAAGTTAAGGATCAAATTATTCTGTATTGGACCTTGAAATTGTCATATTTCTCAGACATGACTATGAACACGTTTATTCAAATAAATAGCTTGGGGACCCAGCAGTGCCTGGGTTATTAGAAGAAGGCATTGTTTGTTTTGGGATGATAGGTAATATCACTTACATTTGATCCAAATCCATCGTTGGTTGGGTTCAGTGCTCTCTGGAAAAGAGTGAACTACAGGTCTCATATGTCAAGGACGATCACCCCCCAAACCCTGCCTGTATGCGCAAATGGCCATGTTGTGTCTGTGTGCCAAGTCTGGTGCAGATCTGCCATCAGCTGGGTTCAGGGCTCTCTGGATAACGGTGAACTACAACTCCCAGATCTGAGGTCAATCACCCCCAAACCAGGATTGTATGCACAGTTGGCCATGTTGGGTCTGTGTGCCAGGTTTGGACCAGATCTGATGTCAGCTGGGTTTAGTGCTCCCTGGATAAGGCTGAACTATAACTCCCAAAATCAAGGTCCATTCCCACTAACCCCTGCAGTATGTTCAGTTGGTCATGGGGCTTCTCTGTGCCAAGTTTGGTCCCAGTCTAGTTTTGGTGGGCATCACAATATCAGTGAAGGTGCTGCAAGTCCCATCATCTGTGGCAAGTGTGGTCCAGATCCATCATTGGTTGGGTTCACAGTGCTCTCTGGATGTAGGTCAAGTTCAACTCCTGTAAATCATGATGAATTCTCCCCAAACCTCTTGTTCAGTTGCTGATCAATTCCTCTGTTTGCTGTGTGCCATAGGAAAGGGTAAGAAAACGTTAAGGTAGAGGCAGTGGGCAAGATTATGCAAATTAAGGAACCCTGGGATGTTCATTTTGGAGGAAAAACAGAACATCTAGGATGAAATAGTTCCTGCATGAAAACCTTCACTTGGGTGAGGGGAAGAATGGTGTTTGTGGAGGACACTGGCAGGGTGTGGGCTACATGTTCATGGTGCCCACTATAACCTGCAATGTTCCTTGGAGGGAAGGCCATTGGTGTCTCCTGCTCAGTGGGAACTATAGCTGTTTGTGGAGGAGGGAGGCTGTCTGTGTAAGTAGAGACCTCCGCCACATATACGTTTTATTATGTGTATATTTTAAAGATTGAAAACCCCATGTAGCAAATTCTGCTTTATGTCCCAACAGTCCATATTTCAGAAACCAAGCCAAGATGAAGCAGTTCTTATCTTCATGTTTGAAGTAGTATAAATGGGGAGATGTTTTATTGCCAGAAGCAATAAGAGCAGCCCCCGCCCTCTTGGCCTTTAGGAAAAACTTGAAAACTTTCTTATGTGAAATAGTTTTTTAACTAAGGTGACAGAAGCCTAGGACCTTTGTTTTATAATTATATTTTACATTCCTGGGTATTTCAGAGTGCTTTTAATCATTTTTGATATATTTATGTCCAACAAGGACTGATTTGGCATTATTTTAATGGGTTATTTATACTGTTAGGTTTTATCTATTGTAATCTTCCTTGAGTCCTTGGAGAAAGGTGATATAAGATATTCTAGAAATCCCAAAATAAAAAAAATAAATTTCTAATGCGTTTTAGAATTGAAATGTATGGAATTTTCTTGTTAACAAATTGGATGAAGCTGTGGCTTCAACCTATCTCTCAGTGCAACTAAAGCTTTAATCAGGTAGGATTTTTAGGAGACATCTGCTCTGTACAAAGTTGCTTTTTTGGCTATAAGACCTGACCCAAGCTTTTGTCGTGAGAACAGCTGGCAATATTTCTTAGCTTTTTTCATCCACTGAGGTTTCTCCTATCTCTGATAATTAATTGGCGGATTATGACTACTAGACAATACTAGTTTTAGAGCTGCTGCTCCTTACCATATATTTTTATATATCTCTGTATATATGTTTGTGAATTCTGATTTTATCTTGTCATAATAGATGTAATATTTGTACAAGAACCTACTTTCTAAAATTTGGGATCCTCTGTGCAGGGATAATATAAGGTTCCAGTAGTTTTCTTATAGGATTTATTGTCAAGTTTCAAAAACTGAAGAAAATGTATTATCAAGCAAACAAATCTATATACCTGCTTGCTTTTTTGCAATTCTGTTAAGCGCATTACTATAGGTTTGTCCCACCCCTAAATAGTGCTTGAGACTTTAACACAGAACTGTGTTGTAAATAATCCAATTCTCCAAAGTAATGTCAGTAATTCAGACAGATGGGAAAGAAGGAAGCCCCTTCTCCACTGCCATATACAATCCAAATTGTCTGCTTTGAACTGGATTATATGGCAGTGTCGACTCAGGCCTCCTTTATACTGCCATAATCCACATTATAAAAGCAGATAATCCACATTATCTGGTTTGAACTGAATTATATGAGTCTACACTGCCATAAAATCCTGTTTAAAGCAGATAATCTGGATGTTATATGGCAATATTGAAGGGGGCTCAGATAATCCAGTTCAAAGCAGATAATGTGGATTATCTTCTTTCATAATCTGGATTATGTGGCAGTGTAGAAGGGGCCGGAGAGGGATGAGGCTTGAAGTTTTCTCTTGTACAAACAGAAATCCTGTTGTATGGCAGCCGATTCAGCCTACAATCATTACAAATAATATTTGGTGGTTAATTATGTCATGTTATGCGAAAACTTGTCGATATAACATTTTTCCTCTATTATATTTGTGTTCTTTAGCAGCATATTTTCAGTTCATCTGTCATTCATAGTGGATTCCTTACTCTTTTAAAATAATGTGTAACCTACATTAATTATGTAAAATCATGGTGTAAATTTATGTTGTCATCATTTTATATGCTATGTAATGTGTACTTTATGTGTGCTGCACCTTGTAGTGCTTTTGTGAGCCCTCACGAGTCCCTTCGGGGAGATGGTGGCAGGATATAAATAAATTATTATTATTATTATTATTATTATTATTATTATTATTATTATTATTATTTGCTTGTAGAGCTAAACTAGGGGTAAGAATACTAGGGGAAATATAAGTGTGTGCAGGTAAACCCCTACATTTGATGTTTTCCTGGACCTTGCATCTTCCCAGACCATCATATTTTGAATGCAAAAGTTCTTTCAAGCTGACATGCCAAACAGAGTTGGTTTTTACTTTTTTTAATTAACTTTTTTCTTGCATAGCAGCAATTAATGGGATTGTAGTGACATTTAATTAGTGCTGGCAATAAATGTGAAAATAGCTTCTTTAAGAACAAAATTAAGCAATATCTAGAGCTGACTGAAACGACTTTTTATTGGCCACTCATGAAATGTACAAAGGAGTGTAAACCAAGCAGTTTTAATGAGACTAAAATAATTTGGAAGACAAATCAGGCTGCTAAAAATAAGAATGAACAATGCCTCTGTTTATTAAAATTGAGAGTACATGTTATATTCTATTATAAATATGGAATGAAATGAAGTCATGTTTGGCTAGCAACTTCATGTTAAAATAATCTTAATAAACTATTTGGTTCTCTCCTGCAAGTGAATTAATGAATTAATTTTTTGCGGCTTTGAGTCTCCTTATGGAGAGAAATTGATATGATCCCAAGCACTGCATGATCCATATGTATCTTCATTTGTAACATAGATGTTAGTATCTCGGGGACTTCCTGTATATTAAACCAAATAACACCTGCGGGTTCTGATTGAATGTATGTGGTGGGGATTTTTTTTCTGTGCATGTGTGTTTTAAGGTAATTAACAATAAAAATTTAATAAATAAGCTAGTAGAAAATTGTGGCTTTAGTCTTTATCAGTTTCCTGAAATCAGATTGGGTTATGTCCAAAGTTTAGAACACTGTTTTGTCAGCATAATAAAGGGGTAATTTTTCACTTTCTGTGAATCCAGACTTTCCCCCTTTTCTCTGAATGAGATGCTTCTCCAGATGTTGCTGGAGTGTAAACCCCAGGAGGCAGTAAGTGACAATCATCAGTCTTTCATCAGTAGTTTGTAAGGATAAATGATTGTTTTCTATTTCTGCCCCTGCCTTATGAAATGCCTTGCCGCCCTATATGAGAGCCATGCATGAGTTAGGGCCTTTTACCCTAGCACTCAAGACCTGGCTCTTTACTAGAACTTTTGATCTATGTTAATTTTATCAATATTTGTATGTATGTTTTTATTCTTTACAATTTTATCTTGTAAATCGCCTAGAGCATCTTGGATGGAGGGTGATTAATAAGTAATTAAATGATGATGATGATCTATGTTCATTAAATTGTAGAGCAAGGTCCCTGGTTCTCTGCCTGTAGCTGTTGGATATCACCAGCAAAAAGTCTGATTTTAAAAACAAAACTGAGGGCAACCTCTAACAATATTTGCCCTATCTGAAGGAGCAAACAGTTGATTATATCTGTATCTCTGGCATTCCATTCAGATACGTAGAGAAATTAAGTCATCATCCGTTCTTCTGTAATATACAAGTGTCTACTTCCTTTATCATGTGGATAAGGGTGCACCAAATTTGGGGATTTTAGTACATTAAGGCTGGATCTACACTGCCCTATATCCCAGGATCTGGTGCCATATTATCTTCTTATCACAGATTATCTGACAGTGTAGACTCATATGATCCAGTTCAAAGCAGATAACCTGGGATCAGATCCTGGGTTATCGGAGTTTAGATCCAGCCTAAGGCCATATCTACACTGCTATATAAAATCCAGATTAACTGCTTTGAACTGGATTATATGGCAGCGTAGACTAATATAATCCAGTTCAAAGCAGATAATCTGGATTTTATATGACATGTAGATGGGGCCTAAAGGCCATATAATCCAGTTCAATGTGGATTTTATATAGCTGTGTGGAAGGGACCAAAGACATCTTGTACTTTTAAGTCTGCTACTGCTATCATAAATGATGCACAATTTAGTTATAGAGATGATATGAAAACCTGGTTAACACCACTCCTCGGTTCTTTATTAGAGAACCATAACTGATTTCTTTTATTTGGGTACACACACACACTGAGACAGCAGTTACTAACCAAATAGATTGGGTGTGAGTGAATAGTGTCTGTATCGATGGGATTTGCAGTGAGCTATTTTAATGCTTGTGTTGTCCCCCCTCTTCATGATCAGAATGGCATTCCAGAAAACCTTGATGCTGACCTAGGATTCTAAATATTTTAACATAATGAGAGTTTTAGTGACAGCAGCAGCAGAGCATGAGTTTTCAAAGCAGACATGACATATTCATTTATAACATTGCATAAGCATAAATGTTATTTGGGAGATGGTTTCCCAACTCAATTTTCTATTTCAGTAGCAGAGGTCCCTTACTTGTCAAATGCCATTACTTTACCTGTATTATGAATGAGCCTCAGGAGGTAGGTATGGGAGTGCAGACTATAACAATTGACTCTTCATTAAAATATAAGGTGGCCGGATCACAGATTCTTTTAAAAATCACTTTTATCTTTACTATAACCAATTAAACTTCATTGGCGCCTGTATTTTTTCACTTTTTGTACTTTTTACATTTACACACATACTTACAATCCTACAAGAAAACAAGAGCACAACATGGACAACAGTGAGTCAGCTTTGCCTTTTTAAAGGAGACAATCAAACCTTTTATTAATATTAGTATCATTGGTGGGTGAGTACAGTGGCATTCTCAAAGATGTGTTGTTACCCTTTTGGAAAAGCTTGCTTGAGTATGGGAGAATTTATCAACTTGGGATTCATGAATTAATAGAGTATTCCCTTAAGTAGAAGTCTGATTACATTATTGTTTAAAGGGAGTGCTACGGGATTATAGCCATTAAACAGAGAATGGGATGTGTGTGTGGTTTATAAGCTCAAATAGGTACTAGGAATATTTATTTTGCCTTGATTGCCATTCTTGACCAAATGATGTGATGGATATAAATGTGATACAGTGAATTAATTCAATGTGGAAAGCAGGAGAGCACCAAATATATAAAGTCAAGGAAAGACTGGAATAATTAAATGGTACCTTCAGTGAGAACTTTAAGACTGTTAAAAGGAGGACAGTGAACGGCACAAATATGGGAGTAGGAGAAGGAAAGAATAAGTTTAACACTGATCTTTTGGCAACTTGACCTAATAGGAGGTTAATTAGAACGTGATTGCAATCTATTAGAAATGAAACAAGCATTTAGATCATTCCTTTGTTGCTGTTCATTCGTTCATTCATTTCCGACTCTTTGTGACCTCATGGACCAGCCCACGCCAGAGCTCCCTGTCAGCCATCACCACTCCAGCTCCTTCAAGAACAAGCCAGTCATTTCAAGGATCCATTCACCTTGCCCTTGGTTGGCCCCTTTTCCTTTTTCCTTCCATTTTCTCCAGCATCATTATCTTCTCCAAGCTTTCCTGTCTTCTCATTATGTGAACAAAGTACTTCATCCTCTAATATCCTTCCCTCCAGTGAGCAGTCAGGTATTATTTCCTGGACTGGTTTGATCTTCTTGCAGTCCAAGGCACTTTCAGAATTTTCCTCCAACACCACAGTTCAAAAGCGTCTATCTTCCTTCACTCAGCCTTCTTTATGGTCCAGCTCTTGCATCCAAGGGTTACTACAGGGATTACCACTGCCAGTGTGATGTCTCTACTCTTCACTGTTTTATTGAGATTGATCATTGCTCTCCTCCCAAGAAGTAAACGTCTTCTGATTTCCTGGCTGCAGTCTGCGTCTGCAATAATCTGCATGCCTAGAACTACAAAGTCTGTCATTGCCTCCATGTTTTCTCCCTCTGTTTGCCAGTTTTAAATCAGTCTGGTTGCCATAATCTTGTTTTTTTTATGTTTAACTGCAACCCAGCTTTTGCGCTTTCTTCTTTCACCTTGGTGATAAGGCTCCTTAGCTCCTCCTTGCTTTCAGCCATCAGAGTATTATAATCTGCAGATCTAAAGTTTGGATTCATCAAGCCCCCCGCACATCACATGATGTGTTCTGCATAAAAGTTGAATAGGTATGGTGGGAGTATGTAGCCCTCTGTATTCCTTTCTCAATCTTGAACCAGCCTGTTGTTCCGTGGTCTGCTCTTATTGTTGCTACTTGGTTGTTATACAGATTCCTCAGGAGACTGACAAGGTGTCTTGGTATTCCCATACCACCAAGAACTTGCCACAATTTATTATGATCCACACATTGACAGAATAGTCAATAAAACAGAAATAGATGTTTTTCTGAACCTCCCTCCATTATGCAGCGGATATTGGCAGTTTGGTCTCTTATTCCTCTGCCTTTTTGAAACCAGCTTGTACATCTGGCAACTCTTGATCCATGTATTGCTGGAATCTACCTTGCAGGAGCTTGAGCATTACCTTACTGGCATGTGAAATAAGTGCCACGGAATGAAAGTTTGAGAATTTCTTAGTGTTTCCCCTTTTTTGGTATGGGGATATAAGTTGATTTTTTCCAATCTGATGGCCATTCCTGTGGTTTCCATATTTGCTGGATTATGACATGAATCCCCTTGACAGCATCATATTTCAAGATTTTAAACAGTTCAGCTGGGATCCCATCATCTCCTGCTGCCTTGTTATTGGCAATGCTTCTTAAGGCCCATTCAACCTCACTCCTCAGGATGTCTGGTTCTAATTCACTCACCACACTGTCAAAGGTATCCTCAATATTACTATCTTTCCAATACAGATCTTCTGTATAGTCTTGCCACCTTCTCTTGATTTCTTCAGCTTCTGTTAGGTCCTTGCCATCTTTGTTTTTGATCATGTCAATTTTTGCCTGAAATTTACTATGGATGTTTCTAATTTTCTGGAAGAGGTTTCTTGTCCTTTCTATTCTATTGTCTTCTTCTACTTCCATGCATTGCTTGTTTAAAAATAGTTTTTTAAATGTCATATGAACAATTTAGATAATTCCTTTATACATTTAAATTGTCCATATGACATTAAAAAACAAAGAACCTATTTGATATCATTTTACTGTAATGAATGGACCACAACTTTACTAATGCAGTCACATTTAAGTGAATATTTGATATTTTCTCTAATTCGAAACAGGCTTCTTAATCAATATTCATATATTTTGCAGGCAGCACAAAAGATCATCAAATTAAGAATTCAAGTCCTAATAGAGAAAATATAGACACATGAATAATAGAATCCTTTTAAATGCAAAGAGTAATATCAAAAGCTTGATCCTAAGGCTAATTACAGCCCAAGAGAAGTAATGAGGCTAGAAAAAGTTAAGCGTGCTGCTGCATTTCTAACTGGATGAAAGCAGATGATAGATGGGTAGGAATTCAAACTCTTTGCCGGTTATCAAGTTGTGAGTCTGCAGAGCCTAAATGTTTTAGCAGTTGTCTTAGTAAATAATGTTTCTCTGTGTTTAAAAGAGTTACTAACAATGTATTACTTAGACAGTGGCTCAAAGAATATTAGAGGTTGTTGGCCAAAAGTAATTAGCAATAAACATAAACTATTATTTACGTATATATGTAGATATATGGATCGATTATTTTGATTAATTTTGTGAAAATATTTAAATGTTGGTGCATTTTAAGGCTCTAAAGCAGAGCTGTCAAAACCATTTTCATTGAAGGCCATGTCAGCTTTATGGTTGCCTTCAAAGGTCATTGAATCCATGGATGGGAGAATCTGTGGATACAGAGAGCCAACTATAATTTCTTTTACATAGTGGTATGTGCTGCTTAGTTTTTATCCAATTGGTCCTATCACATTTGATTATCTGCCATGCAGATTGGGGATAATGGGAATTGCAACGCAACAGCACTTGTGGCTCTGAGGTTAGTTATGGAAAGGTTAAAGCACATTTTGAAGTCAGACATCATATCCACAAGCTTTGCATCTAAATTCAAATCCCACTATTCTGACAAAACAGAACAAACTGCAAACTGCCAGATGTTACAGTATCACAACTCCTATTAGCTCTGTTAATGATGCCTAATGGTGTAGAATATAGGAGTTACAGTCCAGCATCTGGAGGGCCATGTAACATGGCATAATAATAATAATAATAATAATAATAATAATAATAATAATAATAATAATAATCATCTTTATTTATACCGCGCCACCATCTCCCCAACAGGGACTCGGGGCAGCTTACATGGGGCCATGCCCAGAACAATACCATATCACAGAATATAAATAGAACAACAAATCATAACACATTAAACAATACAATAAAAGATAATATACACTACATTAAGCAAAATCAAAAGAACAATAAAACCAAGGGCGGGCCACATGAACACTAGGTTAAAAACTTGGGGTGAGAAAGGGAATAGGAATAAACCACAGAAAACAGGGTCATAAAGTAGTGGTGCAATCTGGAGGACAGATATTGGAGGAGAGTAACAAAAGTGATGTATGCAGTAATTACTCTCCAAAAGCACAATGGAAGACGGACATGGCCTATGGGACTAAATACATGTGATATAAAGCTTATGGCATAAAACACGGCATATAATTATTAAATAGTTTCTCATAATGTTCAATTTGTGGTCATTTCAAGGCACAAGGCACTCAACAAGGTCTTGTATGATAATATGTGGAAATTTCAAAACAAAGAGACTGGTATCTTTTCCTTCAAGGCCAATTACGTATCGTACAGACTTTTTTCAAGAATCTGGTGATCTTGATCTTTTTGTGCTATCACTTTAGTTATTACATTTTTTGTCAAGGAGCTCCGGGTGACATATCACGCCCCTCAACTAATTTATTCTTACATGAATCCTGCAGAGTAATATGAATGTCAGTTTACTCATTCAGCAATTGCTCTACAGTTCATTGAGCAATATATTACCTTTATATGGTAATATTTCCTCAATTTCTCATTTCTTGTGCAGACTCTAAGATAAAGATTTCTCTATTTCAGGCATTTCTTGTAAGAACATGCAAGCTTTGTTTTTCCTTAACCCCCATCCTGCAGTGGATGGATGTTCCTGAAGGTTGCTTGGTCAGGATTGCCCTATACCCTGAGTTTTCAGAGCCAAAGCATGGCTACAGATGTCCCCTGTCAAGCCATTAAATATTATGCATTAAGTACCGGCCACAGTTGCTCACCTTTTGGGAAGATGGGATAAGGAACATTTACTATAGATTATTTTCTTCTAGCCAGAAGATGGGTGCAAAGCAGAGTTAGAGTCCTGGCACCACAAGAGCTGGGGGAGGAAGAAAAAAACTAAATGCATAGATCCCAATAGACCCTTAGCAAGTTGCAGCAATAAAGCCGTTAAGCCATTTAAAATGTTTTTCTCTCCAGACCTTTATTCTTGTTTAGAGCCAGGTTAATCAAAACTGGATAATTTGCATTATCATATCTCTCTGGGAGATATTTAATGAAAACTAGAGACTCGGGGCCAGACTCTGAGACTCAGTGTTCCTAATACTACCTACATAATTATTTTTTCTGCCATTGTTTGGGATAAGAATGAGCATCAACCATTTTCTGACTGGCTCAGACTTCAGTACTACAATTACAGTGGCTTATTGCACAATAGTTAGATTGGACTTTTCAGAATACCTTCAACTCTCTGCTTTGTTTCAACATGCAAAGATAATTTTACAGGTGGACCTTCACCTTTGGTAATGATCCCTATTGCATAATGCCATATTCATCTCAGTGCTGGTTGGCCTCTCTCTGAAATTCACCCATCTAAAACCTATTAATAGCTCCCAAATCAGCTACCTTGGTGCTAAGAGTCCCTTCTGCTTACATGCCAGTATGTCAACAATATTTTTCAGATTTCCATCTCTTGACAACTAACCGTTGTTGTTCCCAAGCTAGTCATCTCTTCCACCCCCTCCCCACTCTCATAAGTTCATAGTTGCCTTTTTAATAAATCTGGAATTGCACAATTGCTCTAAAACAATTTTGAAAATATGGTACAGCCATAGTAAGAGGAGTAGATGCCACAGGACTATGTATAAGTATGATTGTAGGACCACAAATCAGCACAATTGCATGATTGAAGGGTGTGTGTGATATAAGATGTTCTCAACCCAGTATTTATCCACTGTCGATAGAACTACCGTAGTGGAATAGTGCATTCGTGTGATAAAAATCAAAGGAATTAGGACCAATATTGCTTATGCTGTGGATTGTACAGCTTTTTTCCTTTAGATATTTTTTTACACATCTTGTCTGTTTCTCATTCTCCTCTTGTGCCACTTTGCCCCATGCATCAAAGTGCATTTTGGATACATTGGGAAAGATTTAAACATTTTTCCTTGTGAAGCTGCATTTAATAGACCTCATTTTCAAGAAAGTGTGGTTTGGAAATATATTCAGCTGCTATTAACCTACCCCCAGTCATATCTTATGTGCCCTTCCTGCTCCCCTTTTCTTCTCTAAACATTCTGGTTTTAGTTTTCTATATGCAAGTTTTAAAAAAGCTAAAGCAAAACATCAAAATTCCATTCACAAGTAGTATTTGGGACTTCAAGGAGAGCTCAAAGTAATTCCATAAATATTTTTTCAGTAGGCTGCTTTAGTGCTCATGTTCAGGACTGTGATGCTGTAAATACTGAAGAACAACTGTCATACAATTTAATTTTTTTTAAATTAAATTACGCTATAATTGGGAGGACATATTTAACTTGGCATATCACTGCTATTGTAATAGTATGAGTCTCATGCGGAATAAAAAGCACAGCATGGAGGAAGAATGTACTGTCAAAATTATTTTTTCCTTTCCTTCTGTATGAATCTGGAATGGCTCGCAGCCTTCCTGAAGGTTATTGAGACCTGGAGGAGATTGCATTCAGAGTCTCTTTCCTGTCGTTGCCAAAAACTGCTTGGTCAAGCTCTGTTAATTCCCTGCTTTCATTAAGCTTTTTTCTAGCAACCTCCTTGAAAGTCATAGTCAGAATATAAGAAACATTAAACTGATCCTCAATAACACTTTCTCGCCATTTCTCCATAGCTGAGCTTGGCAAGATCATTTCTTAGAATGTAACTCCTACAATCTCACAGCAAGCATTGGTTCTTGCCAGATGCTCTCGTCCATTGTATCTGATGTTTGAGGGCATCTTTATGTGCAAGAGTCAGTGTTTGTTTTTCCCCATGAGTTTGAAAAGACATTATAAAGCAGCTAACCATCAAACTATATTACTCGTATTAGTAACATGTTCAATTGAGGAGAGAATGCTGCAGCTGTTCCAGAATATGAAAGAAATCTCCATTACACAAATAAAACTCTTGAAAGATCTAATGATCAATGGCCTAAATCCAATTCCTAGTCTGAACTGAAGTAGATCTATTGAATCAATTTTCAAATGGTAAAGCAACACTTCCTATTTCTTCAGCTGGTTTATTTTATTTTATTTAGAGCTAATACTTTGATTTAGGGTAATATTATCCTTCCATTTATCCCATCTTTAAATCCTGATGCATCAGACAAAATAGATTGTATCATACAAAAGCTTATGTCTTTGTTGTTTTTGCAACTATGGTTTGGCATGGTTGTCTTTCTGGAATTTCTTCTCAGTTGCTTCTTTATAGGAGTTCTGCTCAGGGCCCTTCTATACATGCACTGAAACCTGGAAGAAACCGAGATAAAAGGGGGATGGTTAAATGAAAGTTTGTGCTCAACTTAAAAGCATGTGTTTAAAAGGTGATTTTAATACCAGATTTTAAGACCATGATTTTATATCCCTTCAGTCATTGAAAACATGTGACTTCCTTCATATACCCTGGTGTGGACTGCTCCAGCGCATGTGCGCATTTTAAAATTCTGTAACAGTTGATTAGAGCTGTCAAAAAATGGAGCCACGTACACAGAGGTGGCTAAACGGAAGAACTAATGGAAAACAATTACAATTAGAACTCTCCACAAGCATTCCTTTGGTCTAATTTTTATGATATTGAACAAAGCTTGAATTTATAGTTGGGTGAGGAGAGATAATAAGAAATATGCTTGCGTGTACATTAAGATATTCACATGAGCGCATATATGATCCAGCACATCTTGGAGAGAATTTTTGCCGGATGTCTCTATTCAATCTTGTGAATATGTAAAATCCACTGTAAAGGAAGGTGTCAGGATGGCAGGGGAGCATTACCTGAGATTGACAGGTCTGTATCTGGATTTACTTTCAGGTCTACCAAATTTTTAAAACTACTTCTTTACACAGTCTGAAAGTTTGACACAGTCTGGAATTTTGACACAGACTGGAAGTGCCGTCAGTAACATTGTAACCCTGTGTCTGTTTTGGCAGCAACAACTGTACCCTGTTTAGCAGAATTTTGCTACTGTTTACTGAACCTTGAATTGAGTTTAATTGTAAAATGCTGTAGTTGTGTTGTCACAAATAAAATATGCAGAATAAATCAAGCTGGGATAACAAAATAAAGAGGACAGCTGTATGATTGGTTTTAGCACTTTATAAGTGATACAATTTACTTTTAACTTGATACATAAATGGAGTTATAATGTACTAGGTGACTCTTTAAGTTAATTGATTTGTGTGGAGTTTTAAGGAATTTTACATCTAAGAAGGAAATGTTTCTCGGGCTGGAGGTAGATACAGAAGGTCCCAGGTTCAGACTTCAGGGTTTCTGGTAATAATAAACTCAGTTATGAGAGATGGAGAAGTTTCATCATTTAGATAGTAGAATTACAAGATGACTGTATATGCATGTTTAAGGGCCTTTCCACAAAGGCCCAAATCCCAGTTCCTCTTCGGTTTGAGGCCTCACAACAGCCCCAAACTCCGGGATTTTGCTGGTGGGTGATGGCTACATTTCTGCCTTTCCCTCTTCAGAACTACCGATGTGTTATTTTGATGCGTCAGAAGTTTTCTCTGAGGGACCTGAAGATACAGCCAGGCTCCTCTAGTAAGTTTGGAGGAAAAATTGTGGCCGGGGGGGGGGGGGGGAGCTATCTCTCTTCTTCAGGCTCTTAGAGCCCGAAAATGGGATGGCAATGGGGATTGGCCCTCAGGAACGTGAAAGCTGTTCCCAAGAATCAATCCCAACAGGCCCAGCTCCTTGAAGTAAGGTCTGGAACTTTCCAGGTGTTTTATTAATCCAGAATAAACTGGGAAATCCCATTTTATTCTGGATTAATTCTGATTAACCTGAGGCGTCATTTGGACACCTCAGGGTAACCCGAAACCTATCACATGTTTTGGACCTGTGTAGAAGGGCCCTAAGAAACAAAGCATATTTTATAGTGCATGTAACTTCAGAAGAGGACATGTAATAGATATTGTATAAATCAAGTGGTGGTCCACAGATTACATTGATCCATGAAACTAATCTTTTTGAACTTGCTTCTAGAGGTGTGAATGGCTATAGATATTCTACCATTTGTATAATTGATCATCAGCAAATTTTCCACTTCCCACGTCTAAAGGGAAATATGCCAGTTTATTCTGATAAATATTAAAAATAATACTTCTAGTCCTAATCTTCTAATTTATTGATTTGATTTTCTGTTGTTGCATAGCAACAGAAATTGAAGGCAGTTTTTTCATTCATTTGTGTGCCTAAAATATTAACATGATAAAAATGCACCTATATGTATGTAATTTAGAAATACTAAAAACAATATATCATACTTTAATAGCATAATTGCAAACAGGACTGTTTTTAAATATTGCATTTACAAGTGTAAAAGACAGAGGGAGATGAATTTATTGTAATAATTGCGAAACCTGCTGAACAGTGTGTGAATTAATCTTCAGTTTCACAAAGTAAATTCTGAAATCTTTGGACACTGCTTCTTGTTGGCTTACATTAAAATTGAGTTGAACTCTCTCAAATGCTAATTCTGAATCTATAAGAACTATATATGCATGTTATTATCATTTTTAGGTATAGTCAATTCAAAGACATAGCTTTGTTAATCTGTAATATCAGTATGCAAAGTGATGTGCTTCATGCACCTTAGGAAGTAGATTTGGGATCCATTCATATTGTAGACTAGAGTTGTAGTTTTATAAAAGAGTTGTAGTTTTGCCTTCTCTGCCAAAGAATGCAGATGCTTCACTAAACTGTTATGCCCAGAATTGCATGTAATTGAGCCATGGCAGTTAAAATCTGTCAAACTGTATTAATTCTGAAGTGTAGATGCTCCCTTAGCCTATGAAAGCTTATCCTACCAACATTGTTCTCTCAAGTTAATCTGTAAGGTGTTATTAGATTCCTAGTAACACATATGTTTTGGATTGCATGGTTATTCTATGAAGAGGATTAGTTGATGCTAATCAAAGACTTGCTTAGGTACTTGTGAAAACCCCTTGCCCTGGTGTGTACTGTTGAAATACTCTTAATTTCAAATTGCCTGCATTTGCATGAGATGGTGAAAAACTCTCCAGAACCATATTGTGATTATAACACCACCCCCATTATGTCTCTTTTTGGCTATGACTAATGTATAGATTTTACTATACATTACAGATGACCTTCTGGTTCAGGGGAAATGCATTATGGGGACAATATTAGAAATCTATTATTTTGTAAACTAATTGCAATTGCAAAATGGTTGTTTGTTTACGCTAAGCATTTTTATTTTCATTCATCTGGAAAGGATCCCAGAGTGGCTCACAGATCATTAAAAAAACCAGTCATGCTCTGGCTGCAATCCTTCAGTCTAACTGTGGGGATGAAAGTCCAAGGGTGATATCTGCTAAAATATAAATTGTTGGCCGTTTCTATAAGGAAAACTTTATAATCAGGCAATGGGTCTAATATAATAAATATAATGGTGAGTCAACGCATATACAACATTGGAGTTCTGTCATAGCTTCTACTCTATTTTGCTGCCTTGTCTTTGAAATTTTGCTTTGAAAGTAGAATAAAAGTTAAGTTTTAAGTGCATCCTCATAGAAATTGGAGTTGTGGAGGGCTAAAACTCCTTTTTAATGTTATGTTGCATACTAGGCTACACACTGATCCAATTCTAGCTGTGTGGGTCTGCACAACATCAAGTGCCACTACTGTTCCAACAAACTTCTAGTCTTCAGAGGAAGAAACTCTTAATAAACCTTCCATACTGCCCCTATATTCCAGGATCTGATCCCAGATTATCTGATTATCCGAAATTATCTGGCAGTGGAGATTCATAATCCTGTTTAAAGCAGATAATTTGGGATTGGTTCTTGGGATATAGGGAAGTGTAGAAGGGGCTGAGTGCTCTACCTTAAGTGCTGCATTCCCAGCTCTGGTTTGAGGATCTCTAGGTTATGAGCTATCTCATTGCTCATTAGAGCAATCCAGCCCTTCTGTAGTTTTGCTTTTGGCTTTCCTGGCTGAGTTAGTGTCCAAGTTACTGTTCACTGCTCAGCTGATGTGCATTCATCAATTATCTCTTGGCCTAACTTGCTCAAATATTTATCTATCCAGCTCCTAATTCTTTGTACTCCACATTGGAAATAAATCACATTGAACTGGAAATAAGAAACACTCTGGACAATTATCTATACCACTTCTTCTTAAACTGTGGGTCTCAACCCCAAATGGGATCCCCTTAGCTCAACATTGACGGATAAAGTTCTTGAATTGAGGGCAAAAGACATTAAAAATATTCTGAAGTTTACAAAGTCATATCCATTTCAAGGGGGCAGTATGTGTGTGTAGAGAGTATCTAGAGTATGTAGAGAGTGATCTATTTTTGATAGCCAAGTCTGGTAGACACAGAAATGAAGGGTGCATCTACATGAATCAGTAGAATCAGTACAGTATGAAATCACTTTAACTGACATGGCTTTGGAATCATTCGAGTTATAGTTTAGTGCAGTGGCTCTCAATCTGTGGGTCCCCAGGTGTTTTGGCCTACAACTCCTAGAAATCCCAGCCAATTTACCAGCTGTTAGGGTTTCTGGGAGTTGAAGGCCAAAACATCTGGGGACCTATGGGTTGAGAACTACTGGTTTAATGAGACAACATCACCATTTGACAGAAAAGGCTGAAAGTTTTTTTTTTTTTTTTTAAAAAACTACAATCCCCAGGATTCCATAACATTGAGCCATGGCAATTAAAGTGGTGTAGATGTATCCCAAGAAGAATTTTTATACCCTTTTTAAAGTGAAAAGCATGTAAGAACATAAGAATTATTCTAGATCTTACAATTGCCTATATTATGTTCCCATAGAGAAGCCAGTATGCCTTTGGCTAATTCATTAGTATAGACAAAATACATTTTTACAAATGTAGTGCAAAAGCTGAACAGCACAGTTCCAGTCTTGTGTTATATTTTTAGTTTTCTCCATATGAGCTCTAATCTCGTTTATGTTGTATATCTGAGAGGACATTGCAAAGTAATAGATGTGGAAACAAACTTCATAGAGTGAAGAAATTGGTTTATGTTAGTATTTTCCAGATCATCAAGTGAAAATAAATCTATGAGCATATGAGAACATAATTAATGCAAGTTAATGTATGATATTAGTTTTCAGATTACCAAGTAAAAATGAATACAATTATACCATGGTAATTGTCTAAAAATCCCAACCAGACTGCTACAATGAGGTTGTGCAGCCATCCTAAGGGATGTTTTGGTAGAAGGGAGATACAGATGGCATCTGAAGAGATAGCTAAAATGTAATTTTTGAAGTAGAAGAGCTATTAGTTTCTATTGAACAGTTACAGCAAATAGGAGGAAAATGTGAGCCAGATGAAATGATAATTCTGGGGGAAATCCATTTTCACTTGTTAGTATTTACATAACTTTTCCTATTCTGTATCATTGAGAAATAATTGACATGCATCTCAAACAGATGCATAACATGAGCAGTTTAAATTGACTGCTAGTTAATTTTAAAATTGTCTGAATATATTTACCTGATTACTAAGGAGCCAGATTCTTGATGAATAAACATCTGTTTTCTCTTTTAGAAACAGTTCAAGCATGTACCCATTTTATATTGTAGAATTATAATCCTATTAGAAAAAATACTAGTGTCCACATATTTTGGAGGCCCACATCTTCAGCTGGTCTTTATCAGAGTTGAATACATTGCAGTCAGGGTCACATCTTCTGGACAGGTCATGAACTATAGGTCTCAGTTCCTGGGATATCCACCTAAAGGCTTTTCTGAAGAAATGAACTGATGGGCAGTTTTAGAACATCAGTTGTAGACCCTGTGCAGTCCACCATCGTAGTTTTCAAAGTAGGGATGTGTCACATGCATTTGTGCATATCTGGAGCTTGTTTCCAAAAGGTACCAAATCCATCTGGACAAATTTTACACGAATAAAAAAACATGCTGAGGATATGCATTAGGCTTGGGCCCAAATCAGTTTGAATGAAAATGATCTGCAGTTTTTGGTGGATCATTTTATATAATATCCAAAAACAGAATGGGAAGGAGGGAGATGAAAAGCCCAGCAAAATGTATTTAGAGAGAGAGATTTTATCGGTTCTGGAGAGAAAGGAGTTAAGTCTGCAATATACTTGAGGCAAGGATCTTCCTCGTTCTCTGGAAAAAGCAGCATCCTCCATTTCTTCTTGGAAAGTTCCCTCCTCCTCCAGAGAGGGCCCTGGAAATTTGGTTTCCCTGCAGCACTTGCATAGGGTGGGCAATGAAACTTCCTCTTGGAGCATGATGGAAGTTGAAGTTTTTCTTGCTCTCTGTTTCTCAGCCAATAAAAAGCCTGTTTGTGTCCATGCTCTGTTTGGCTGGGAATTCACACAACCGGTGACTAGAATTCCCAGAACCCTCTCTTGCGGGTTGTCTTATTTAAAAAAATATATTATGGTTAAAACTTAAAATAATTCTAAAAAATTAGTAGATTGGTGAATTTTTTTTAAACTTGGCAGGCTTGCAGTTGTAAATGGGGTCCAAAACTGAAGTAGGTTTCGTGCAGATAGGCCTTAAAATGGCCTATTGAGCCTTTAAAGTTTCGCATTGTAACCAATGGGCTGTATCTTTGCCGAATGAAAACAGCAAAACCCCTCCCCAATCGAGTGACTTCCCTGTAAACAGAATGAGGGATCAGCCGACAATGGATCCCAAAATGACATGTCTTTTGGGTGAATTGCACACCTCTAATATGCATTCTCTTGTTATAAAATGCATTGTTTCAAGCCCTGTCCTGAAGTGATTTCATACATTTTGATAATTTTGATCACTACTTGCATAATATTATATTCCTAGCCAACAATGTATTGCCTCCTATAGATCATTTTTCAATTTTTTTTAAAAAAAATGGCACATTTTGGAAACAAAATCCACATACAGTAGAGTCTCACTTATTTATTTATTTATTTATTTATTATTTAATTTATATACCGCTCTTCTCCCCCAGGGGGACCCAGAGCGGTCTTACATAATGGCAAGATTAATGCCCCATATAATACAAAATATAGTAAAACAAACGATCGTAAAAACACACTTAAAAACCAATATTATACCCCATTTAAAACAGTAAGTACTGTGTGGCGATTACAACAGGGCCAGTAGCATTGGGCCAAAAGTCAGAGCCAGTCTGTATTCAATTACACATTAATCCAGCGAATACATCAGATTATATCGACCGTATCTTAGGATGGGCCAAAAGCTTGGTCCCACATCCAGGTCTTCAGCTGCTTCCTAAAAGACATGAGTGAGGGGGCTTCCCTAATCTCCCTTGGCAAGGAGTTCCACAGCCGCGGAGCCACCACCGAAAAAGCCCTGTCCCTCGTTCCAGCCAAATGCACCTGTGACGGCGACGGGACCGAGAGCAGGGCCTCACTGGAAGATCTTAATCTGCGGGGCGGCTCATAGAGGGAGATACGTTCGGAGAGGTAAGTTGGACCAGAGCCGTTTAAGGTTTTGTAGGCCAAAGCCAGCACTTTAAATTGTGCCCGGAAGCTAACGGGCAGCCAGTGGAGCTGCTTCAGCAGAGGAGTTGTATGCTCCCTGTACAGCGCTCCAGTTAATAACCTGGCTGCGGAACGTTGGACTAGTTCCAGCTTCCGAACAGTCTTTGAAGGCAACCCCACGTAGAGCGCATTGCAATAGTCCAAACGAGATGTAACCAGAGCGTGGACCACCGTGGCCATGTCAGGCTTCCTAAGGTATGGGCGCAGTTGGCGCACAAGTTTGAGTTGTGCGAAGGCCCCCCTGGCCACTGCCGAAACCTGGGGTTCCAGGCTCAGCGATGAGTCCAGGAGGACACCCAAACTGCGAACCTGTGCCTTCAGGGGGAGTGCGACCCCATCCAGCACAGGCTGTAACCCTATACCCTGTTCGGCCTTCCGACTGACCAGGAGGACCTCTGTCTTGTCTGGATTCAACTTCAATTTGTTCGCCCTCATCCAGTCCGACACAGCAGCCAGGCACCGGTTCAGGATCTGGACGGCCTCCTTGGAAGCTGGAGAAAAGGGGTGATAGAGTTGGACATCATCTGCGTACAGATGACACCGAACTCCAAAACTCCGGATGATCTCACCCAGCGGCTTCATGTAGATGTTAAACAACAAAGGGGACAGTACTGAACCCTGTGGGACTCCACAAGACAACGGTTGTGGAGCCGAACAGCTGTCCCCTATCAACACCTTCTGGGTACGGTCCTCAAGGAAGGACTGGAGCCACCGCAATGCAGTACCCCCAAGGCCCATTCCCACGAGGCGACCCAGAAGGATACCGTGGTCTACGGTATCGAAGGCCGCTGAGAGATCCAGGAGAACCAGCAGGGACACACTCCCCCTGTCGAGCTCTCTGCGGAGATCATCCACCAAGGAGACCAAGGCCGTCTCAGTTCCATGCCCCGGTCTGAAGCCAGACTGTGCCGGATCCAGATAATCAGTTGCTTCCAAGAATCCCTGGAGTTGCGAGGCAACCACGCGTTCCACGACCTTGCCCAAAAAGGGGAGATTGGAAACAGGCCGAAAGTTATTCCAATTAGTGGGGTCAAGTGATGGCTTCTTCAACAGCGGTTTTATCACGGCTTGTTTGAGGCCAGCTGGAAGTCTGCCTTCCCGGAGGGAGGCGTTCACCACCACTCTTACCCACTCGACCAACCCCCCTCTGGCTTCTTTAACCAGCCAGGATGGGCAGGGGTCTAGGATGCATGTGGTCGCTCTCGCTTCTCCAAGGACCTTGTCCACATCCTCGGGTTGCACAGATTGAAATGAATCCATCAAAATAGGACAAGCAGGTGCTCTTGCTACATCTTCGGTGATTGCATCAACTGTGGCGTCAAGCTCGGAACGAATCAAAGCGATTTTCTTTGAAAAGAACTGGGAAAAGGCTTCACATTTCTCTGCCACATCATCTGTGGGCGCAGTTTGAGGGGTGTTGTTAAGCAGCCCTCTGACAGTTCTAAAAAGCTCGGCAGGACGGTTTTTGGCTGCCTCAATTCTAGAACTATAATAGGTTTTTTTTACAGCAGCCATTGCTTTGCAATATGTTTTCCTTTGGGCTTTAACCCGTGCTAAATTTGATTCGCTCCGTCGCTTTCGCCACACACGCTCTAGACGCCTCGTCTCGCGCTTCATCGCTGCCAACTCCCCGGAGTACCAGGGCGCTAGTTTAGCTCTGCGCATTGCGAGGGGCCGCTCTGGAGCAATCGTGTCTATTGCCCTGGCCATCTCCCCATTGTAGAGAGTGACCAGAGCATCAACAGAATCACCTACCGAGGAGGCGGGAACATCCCCAAGAGCCATCAGGAATCCATTTGGATCCATAAGCCTCCTGGGGCGGACCATCTTAATGGGTCCACCACCCCCGCGGAGGTTAGGGGTTGCAGTAATTCTAAACTTGACCAAGTGGTGGTCAGTCCATGACAGTGGGACTAACGAGAGCTCTTCCACACCACCACCATTCTCCCATCCCTGGCAAAATACCAAGTCCAATGTATGTCCAGCACAGTGGGTAGGGCCAGAAATCACTTGGGACAGTCCCATGGTTGCCATGGTATCCATGAAAACCTGAGCCGCTCCCGACAGGGTGGTCTCTGCGTGTATGTTGAAGTCTCCCAGCACAAGAAGCCGCTGAGACTCCAACACCAAGTTCGAGATCACCCTGGCTAGCTCAGTCAGGGAGTTTGTAGTGTTGCGGGGTGGACGGTACACTACAAATATCCCTATACTGTCCCGGTCTCCTACCCGCAGGTGGACGCTTTCAAATGAGGTAGATTGCGGGATGAGGCATCTGGTCACGGGGATAGAATCCCTATAGATTATTCCAACCCCACCTCCCCTCCCTCCGGATCTTGGCTGGTGCTGAACAGAGTAACCTGGAGGACAGAGCTGAGTGAGGTTAGGCCCACCCGACTCATCCAACCAGGTTTCTGTTATACAAGCCAGGTCTGCTCGCTCTTCTAATATCAGATCACTTATAGTGGTTGTTTTCCCATTAACTGATCTGGCATTCAACAGCACCAGCTTTAATCCATCAGGTCCGCCATCCCGGATACCCAGACTCACCTTGTCAGGAGACCCTTTTGGAATACGTTTTGGAACTAATAATGATCTCTGAAGGTCCCTAGGCCCAATTAACACATTTGGTCTCCTTTTCCCGTACCTCCCTTTTCCTATAACCGTCCCAATGGTGACTCCATGGCTGGCAGAACTCCCCCCATCCTCTGCACATCCCCCACTCTCCTCCCCTGACCATTGTTTAGCTGGGTCAGCCTGACTGCGCCAATTGAACAAGCCCACTTGTGGCACTTCCCACCCTCTTCCCACCCCCCTTACATAGTCTCCAAAACCCTCCAACACTCCCCCTCCCCTTTTACATTCACATCCACGTTCCAATTACTGAAAGTGACCTGTGCAGAGGAATGGGAGATATTGTAAAAGCAGAATCCTAGTAACAGTTGGAGGCTATAAAGTGCACAGTACATAAGTAACAATAAAACTAAGGGGCTGGAGGAGCCAATCCTATATCTAAAGTGCCTATCTGTTAAATACATTGAATAAATTTCTATTGCCAAAAAACCAATCTGGTTCCGGGGGGCAGTCCCGATCAGTGATTACAGCACCACCACATTTTAACATTAGGTTAGCAGCCACACAGGATTTTTAGCAGCTATACAGTACTGCTCTCAACTTCCCAGTCACAAGAGGATTGACGGCTCAGATTAACAAAGACAAATTAACAAAGTCTTCCCAGGTCCAACCAAATTTAGATTAAATTCTGGCAATGGGTCCAACCCCAGAAGTCAGCCAGTGGTGGTAATAGCGATGGTATGGGCCCAGCCCAGAAATTCCCAAAGTCTCAACCCCTTGAAAGGCTGCCAGATGCAAAAAGATGTGATAAGATGTGAACAGCTGAAGATGAGCCCAAGGACAAACCAGTAGGCCACGCTTCATAGCAGGCCGAGGGGCAGAGGGAACGGTAGGACTGAGAACGCGAATGTTTTAAAGCCAGCTGCTCTGCCTTCTTCTCCAGAATGTTTATGGAGTTTTTAAAGTTTTCCCCTCTCTCTTTCCTCCTTACACCAGCAGAAGCAGGGCTGGGGGTGTGCTGGCAAGCAGCGATGGTAACAGCAAGAAGTGAGCAGCAGGCAGGTGTTTTAAGGCCTCCTCCTCCACCACCCTCTTCATTTCCTCCTTTCCTCCTCACACGAGCAGAAGCAGGGCTGGGGGTGTGGCAGCAGGACTCACTTGTGTGCTGGTAGCAGCGATGGTAACAACAAGAAGTGAGCAGCAGGCAGGTGTTCTAAGGCCTCCTCCTCCACCACCCTCTTCTTTTCCTCCTTTCCTCCTCACACGAGCAGAAGCAGGGCTGGGGGTGTGGCAGCAGGACTCACTTCTTGTGTGCTGGTAGCAGCGATGGTAACAACAAGAAGTGAGCAGCAGGCAGGTGTTTTAAGGCCTCCTCCTCCACCACCCTCTTCTTTTCCTCCTTTCCTCCTCACACGAGTAGAAGCAGGGCTGGGGGTGTGGCAGCAGGACTCACTTCTTGTGTGCTGGTAGCAGCGATGGTAACAACAAGAAGTGAGCAGCAGGCAGGTGTTCTAAGGCCTCCTCCTCCACCACCCTCTTCTTTTCCTCCTTTCCTCCTCACACGAGTAGAAGCAGGGCTGGGGGTGTGGCAGCAGGACTCACTTCTTGTGTGCTGGTAGCAGCGATGGTAACAACAAGAAGTGAGCAGCAGGCAGGTGTTCTAAGGCCTCCTCCTCCACCACCCTCTTCTTTTCCTCCTTTCCTCCTCACACGAGTAGAAGCAGGGCTGGGGGTGTGGCAGCAGGACTCACTTCTTGTGTGCTGGTAGCAGCGATGGTAACAACATTAGCAGGCCTGCAGAACTTTGGATAAGTGAATATGTTGGATAATAAGGAGGGATTAAGGAAAAGCCTATTAAACATCAAATTAGGTTATGATTTTACAAATTAAGCACCAAAACATCATGTTATACAACAAATTTGACAGGAAACGTAGTTCAATATGCAGTAATGCTATGTAGTAATTACTGTATTTACGAATTTAGCACCAAAATATCACAACATTGACTACAGAAACATTGACTACTAAAAGGCCGACTGCGTTGGATAATCCAGAATGTTGGATAAGCTGATGTTGGATAAGTGAGACTCTACTGTATATACAAACTAGTACAGAGATTGTTACTGAGTCTAATGGAAAATCCAGATTAAATGATTCCCACATGTTTGACCTTTTCATATATAGTCTCCTCTTACAGTGCCATGTGCATGTATATGGAGGAGACAGAGAGAAGGAAATATGACCTCTGCTTTGCCCATAATTGAGAAAATGGGAGGAAATGTCCCATCCATATATTTCCAATGCACTTTTTCTGGCTAAATCTTAAATTTGTCAAAGCTGTGGTAGTGTCTTTTAAACTCCAATGTGTCAAAGCTGATATTTTAAACTCCATATGAAAATCAACACCAAATACTAACTCTGCCTTGTCTAGTGCCATCTTGGTCTTGCATGGTCCTTGTATTGTATTACAAAATGTACCATAGTATTACCTAGTGGTCAGAAAAGCAGTTGTATAGTGTTTAATAACATTCTACTGTATTGTCTATTTTTGAAGAGGTGAGATTTTTGGGGGTAGGGTGGGCAGATGGACTAAGTATTATAAAGTCAAAATGGTCTTTCATAAGCCATATGTTCCATAACTTTCTATAAATAGCTCAATACTCATTATTTTTATTGTGCTAATCCTATTTGAAATTAAAATATCTTTTTGATTATAAGTATAGTTCTATAAAAGCTTCTCACTTTTGCTATGAGAAGTATAGAATTATATCTGAAAACTAACATGTTCTGAAATTAATATGAAATGTTCAGTTTTATTTTGCACTAAAATTCTTCAAAGAAAGTGAAGAATAAGATAGAGTGTAAAGAAAAATATGTAGACGCTAATTAGTAATATATATTTATCTTGCTTACAGTGATTTGGTATAAATAACCTGCCACTTTATCTTTCCTTAATGTATTTCAAAGCTGTTGATGAAGATCTAATAGTCATGCCCCTGAAAGTAAATTCTGTTCAGCATTTCATGAATAGCAACTTGTTATTTAGAAAATAAAAAAAAGACCCTTGCACAACACTCTGGGACATTAAAATGATGTTAGCAGTTTGAGTAAAAATATTTCTTTAGTAATTATTTTATTGTACCTTTAATTCATTTTGGGGTGTTTTTGTTGGAGGGGCTGTTTTTCATGATTTAAACTTTTAAAAATTAAAAAGTGTTTTAGTTATTCATATAACAAATTAATTGCCTGTAGTTCACTAAAACAAATTTATTTTTGAGTTAAAATTAATATGAATTTATTAGGCTTCATATGAATGTTTTCAATCTCTGTGAACTCATCATGGAGAACATGTGCTTTACCTCCCATTGTTAAATGTATTTTAGGTTTCTTTCTCTCCGCTCTCTCCACCCCCTAGAAAATTGTACTATTTTCTCCTATGCACACAGTAGTTTGCCAAGTACATCTACTTAGTGATACTGTCAAGCAATCTTCTTTTGTGCGATAACATTGTTACTCCTTAATTGGAACAGTGTAGTGTTTGACACCAGAAATAATGAAACCCCTTGTCACTTTTTCAGTTAGAAAGGAGGCTGCTATAAAGAAAACAGAGTAGCTCCTGGCTAAAAGAAAAGGGGAATCAATGAATGACACAACATAGCTCTGCAGTACCATGGTTGTCAATAACTTTAACAGAAGCATCAACAAGAAAGAAAAGTGCAAAACTTGGTAATAAGGAAGCTAAACAAAATTGACATGGAGAAATCTAAGTACAGCAAAAATGAGCAGAAAGAGAAGGGCAAAAAGACAAAGTAAAATAATTAATGAAAAGCTTCGCATAAGTATAATTCAGCCTTTTAGTCGTAGTAGTTTGTTTTTTTAAAAATACCAGTCTTGTCTTTTTTATGGGCAATCTTTTGACACTTCCTGGAATCTATCAACATTTTCTTATTGCTTCTTTCCACATTTCCACCGTCCTCCCTTCACAGAGGAGATGTTTGAAGTTAAGTCCAGTGTAAAGTTGACGTTTTTCTATTTTTGAAAAATAAAACATTTCCAATACTTTTCAACAGGAAGAAAAAGAAACAAAAAAATACCTTATCAGTTTTAAGAATCATTCCTATTGATGGCCTGTGATAATATAGCATGCTACATTATGCTGCATTTTGGAAGGAACATTGTCTGGATCATGCTACAAGGTGTCAGAGAGTGCCACATTACATTAATTTTGGGGAAAAATCATATTATTATTATATATGCTGTAAACATCTGTAGGGAAACCATGGAAAAACAATTAAGAAACCCCAGAAGTACCATAAGTACATAAAAGAATGACATTTGCCTCTATATAATGTTATAAACTTCTCTTTGTGGAAGTGATTAAAATACGCCGGCACCAATTATAGTTTGCTGTTATCTTTTGAAATGGATGTAGTGAAACATCACTTCCTGTATACTGAAGATGGAAGTGCTGAGCTTTTTCCAGAAATATAAAGTTACAGTAGTTTGAGGATTTTTTTTTTAAAATAGGGATTGTTATTTTCTGATTGTTGATTGATATGTATATTTTGCAGTTTTATGAGCATTTTCATTTCAAAAATGCATAGATTTCATGGTCAGACCATAGAAATAACAGTTGTAATTTTTTCTTTGTTCTAGCAATACATGCATAACTTCCTTCCTTTTCAAATGTGACTTGATAGCCGGTAACTTTGACTCTTTCTTATGTAAGATCACAGGCCAAGGATTTCTACATTCAGGATGTTAATTTAGCTAACAGGTCTTTGAACCATGTCTGTACCTAATTTTTAGGGGTGTGCAATTTTTGTCATTAGTCGCCAAATTCATATTTATGATGAAATATCCAATGCATGGCCCATGCCAAAAGAATCAAAACTTACCCAATATTTTTGCATTTTGTAAATCTCAGAAGGTTCCCAAAGTCAGTTTCATTTTCAGCGCAAGGAAGCAAAGCAAAGCCAAACCAAAAGGGCTGCTTTTCCTCTTTAAATTAATGGCCTCTCACGATTAGGAGAGGGAAGCAGAAGGAAGAAGCAGAGTTTGCTGGGAAAGAAAGCACAGAATTCTTAGCAATGTAGTTGTGGAAAGCGAGGAGCCCTATGCCAGAGAATTCAAAAGGCCCTGCCCTAAACTACATTTCCCAGAATTCTGCTCAGCATTAGAAAGCTAAGGAGAGGGGGGAGCTATCTTCCCTCCATACCAGAGCCAGCCAGAGTTCCAATAAATTGTTGACTGATACTTCTAATAAGTAAATCTCTGTGCTGGGCTGGGATGAAATCCCTAAATGGAAATTCTATTGATTAATATGAGAGACATTCAATCAGATAGCTGTTGTGTTTTGTCAAAACTTTTTAAAATTCCCTAAAAGCAATTGGAGTAAGAATATTTCTGAAAGCTGGGGGAATGATCCCCTGTTACCTTGTGTCATTGTATAGAAAATTCAAGGAGATCACTCTTGTAGTATTTTTTATAAAAACCTTGAAAATTCCCCCAAAATCTGTGGATAAGTGAAAGGTTCTGAAATTTCATAGGTTAACAGTGGTAAGTGTGTTCTAGCACATTTAACCACAATAGCTGTAACAATGAGGGGGAAAGGAGCTCCTGAAGTTTCCCCATTTGCACAGTTACTATAACGAAAAATAAACATTTTTTTTACTCTCATTATAGTTTTGTAATGACTTTTGAAACATTTTTTAACTGATCGCACATGCCTAAAAGTATCTTTCCAAATTCTTTCATGTCATACTGTTGTTCAAGAACAAATTTTCAGTGGCATCTAGATCATATGGAGACTGTTGACATTTATTGAAGAATGATGGATGTACCAGATAAGATTATGAACAGAATTATACCTGTAGGCCATGGCATGCCTAACAGATCCTTCTATAGCTTTGCTGTAACGAAAGTGTTCTTCAGTTCTTCTTATGGAAATTGTAAATACAATAGTGTTGCTTATCCAACCTTCACTCATCCAACGTTCTGTATTATCCAATGTTGTCAGTGGGCCTCTCTGCATGTCAGGCGCCTGCCAGGAAGCGTGAGACGCGGCTGGTGCAGACTTTTCCCCTAGGGCACAGTGTCCGGCCTATTATCCATTATTAAAATATTCATATTCTAAGCACTCAAATACTCCAGAGCAGTGGGAAAGTAGATGAAATTAAAACTATGCTCACAAAGTGGGACTGAACTTCAAAAAAAATTGTGAGTTAATGCTGCTTTATTATAGAACCTCTCTCCATATCTGACTCCTTATAGTTCCAGAGGCCCCAAAGGGGAATAGGGAAATGCCAGCCTCCAGGATAGTAATGTGAATTTGACCAAATCACTTTTATTTATATAATGACAGCGCATTCTGTTCTTTTCATATTTCAGAGATGATCACTTACCTTTTAATGAAACCAAAGAACTACACAAATTATAAACAACTAAAAACATAACGTATCAAGGAATTCAACCAGTTCTTCTCACAAGCAGGATGAACAACATCCAATTTACAAAATTCACATCCACATATGTAATTTGACATTTAATAGGCTTTTCCTTAATCCCTCATTATCCAACATTTTGCTTATCCAATGTTCTGCTGACCCGTTTATGTTGGATATGCGAGGCTCTATGGTATGAGAAGTTTATTGCATAATGGTTTGTTAGGAACTGCATTTGTCTGCTGCATTGGTAGGCCTGCCTGAAGAACAGGGTGGAGAACTTCAAGTAAAATCATCTGTTCATCTTGCCTCTTTTAAGCCATTTAGAAAAGTTTTACTGTGGTTTTCAGCAATAAGACATGCATTTATAATTGTGATCACTACCATCCTGCTTTTGCCAAGGTTAAAACTACATTTACACCCTGTATCCATTACAATAATCTATTGATGCTGGCATTAATAAAGGGTGAGTCACGGTCTCATGAAAAATTATTAGAAGGGCTTATGGAAAGCCCTGCTCTGTAGGCTACTCTCAATGATTTGTGTGGTTGAGCATTCATATTTTGTGCCAATATAAATTGCATACATATCGTGTCATGAATTTAACAACTACTTGTTTTAATAATAAAGCATTGCTGAATCCTTAGCTACTCTTGCTTACTTACCTTTGCTAACCTTTATTTAAAATATGTCTTACACATTAAATAAAAAGCATGCTAGCTAGAGCCATACGTTGTGCATTGCATACAGCTATCATTCCCTTCTGTAATGCAAATCATTCAATAGATTTATTGAGTATTGTCCTTTATAAGTAAATCAAAAACCACCAACAAACAACTCTATTCCACTAAAATGGTGGGAAAGCAAATGAATAGGAACTCTGAAGTGTGGTTTGTTTTGTTTTGTTTGTGTGGGTTTGTCCACCTCTTATAAGCCATGTAGTTTCAAAACAAAGGCTCCCATTGATAAAAATCAGATATGGGATTTTAAAGCCCACATAATAAATTGTAAGACTTATGGAAAATAATTAATTAGCCTATTGTTATTGCTACCAATTATCAAATGTCATGGTGCATATGGGATCTCAAAGGCTAAGACATAACATCGCCTGGATTTGGCACAGAAATCTCAAGGGAGAACAATAATTGTTTTAATAAGTTTCAGTTGTCTCTGAATCAATTAATTAGACGTTGTAAGCACAAATTAGTCGCAGAAGTGAAGGTGACATACTAAAGCATTCCCTTAGTAAGGTTATGCCATTCAATTTCACTTAGAACAGTGGCTTGGATCTTGAAAAAAGCAGGAAGAAAGGAGGTCAGTACTCAGGATCCAAACAGTTGTGCTTCATACTTGTACCTGTGCGATACTGTTAGTATGTAGTTGCTTTTTATTTTAAGATTGGTAATTCATGTGGAAGCTTAGAAAATGTTTGGGAGCACTTAAAGTAAATCCTTTCTAGAAATGAGTATTTTCCACTAACATTTCACAAGTTGTGCAGTTGAAAGACCAAACTGCAACTAATCCAAATGTGACATTTCCAGACTTATATGATTTATTTCTTCTTAGTGCAAGCAGAAATGGCAGCTCTTACTTCATTCCATGCTAAATTCAAATTGCAAGAAATATTTGAGGTCCAGGAGTGCAAACTGCAGAATATGGTGGAACAGAAACATCAGTAACTAATAGTCCTTAGGAAATAGCTCCAGTGTATCAGTTAGGGCTCTTCTACACAGGGCAGAAATATGGGAAGAGATGGATTAAAATAATCCATTTCCTACTAATTTCTGTGTCCCCCCCCCCCCCCCACAACACCGGTTTTTCCCTTGGGGGGTGGCTAGATGCCATCCTGGATCAACCAGCTCCCGCCTCCCAGACTCCCATTTCCCCCAATAAAAATTACCCAAGGGGACTGCTGGCAGCACAGGCCCCTCCATAGAGTATTCCTGATGCTTAAAAATGACATGTCAGGAGGTGTGTGTGTGTGTGGTTGGGGGGGGATTTGCATCATTTTCAAATGTCTTGAATACAGACCCCTCCAGTAGGCTTATTTGGGGAGAATGGGAAACTGGTGGGGAAAGGGAAGCCCCCTCCCACTTCTCCGGGCTCCAGTATCAAGAAGAACTGGGACGGCTGTGGGGATTGATCCCTGGGATCACAATGCAGTCCTGGGAGTCAATTCTCACAAGCCCAGCACCTCAACAGATTTGGATCTTTCAGTAATGTCTGAATCTGTTGAGGTGTTTTATTAATCCAAAATAAAATGGGAAATCCAAGTTTCCTTTGGATTAATCTGGGTTAACCTGTAGCATCATTTGGGTCACTGTTTTGGGGCATATATACAAGGGCCCTTAGAGGGCCTAAACCCAAGCACATTCTAATTTGCTAATCTACATCAGGGGTCTTCAAACTTTTAAAGCAGTCAAATTAATTAGAATTGTTGTTGCTATGTGCCTTCGAGTCATTTCAGACTTATGGTGACCCTAAGTCTACAGTTCAGGGTAAATGACCTTGGCTAAAATTGGCCCATGGCCCTTAGTTTGGGGACCCCTGATCTACATACTAGTTTTCACAAGTATGTTTTACCCAGCATGAGTCTACTGCCAACTTCTGGATATGATTATTACTTCGACTAAGCCAAAACAAGGCCTTTCAGATACATAAGATAGTTAGGGCAAAGTGTGTTAAAGCACTGAGCTGCTGAACTTACAGACCGAATGATCCCAGGTTCAAACCCGAGGGAGGAGCAGAGTGAGCGCCCACTGTTGCTCCAGCTTCTGCCAACCTAGCAGTTCGAAAACATGCCAATGTGAGTAGATCAATAGGTACCGCTCCGGTGGGAAGGTAACGGCACTCCATGCAGTCATGCCGGCCACATGACCTTGGAGGTGTCTATGGACAACGCCGGCTCTTGGGCTTAGAAATGGAGATGAGCGCCAACCCCCAGAGTCAGACATGACTGGACTTAACGTCAGGGGAAACCTTTACCTTTTTAAAGATAGTTAGACCAATACTTCAGCTGTTTGAAAAATAGAAACTGTTAGCAACTCAACAAAATCAAGTTTCATGGAACTACAGGCTTTTAAACAGTCTTGAGAATAAAAATTAACTTTCAAAACATGAAATGAATAAAATTACTTAATTAGAAATTATAATAAAATTTTTCATTCCCATTTTTAACATATTGAGGAAAACACTAATTACTTCCAACTACACGTAACAGAGCAAATTATATATTTGTACTCTGTAAATGTATGTTTTTAGAATTAAAATATTTTAATCATACTTGAAAATTAAGTGTAAATTTGCTTGAGCAAATAAGCATGTCTTGAAATATTATTAGATTGTTGTTAAATTCCCCATAGTATTAAAAGGGCATTCAAGCAGATAATAATATATGAAAAACAATGCCTTGAAAACTGTTTTATTGTGCTTTTTAAATGCCCAATGAAGTAGGAATCTTTTAAAATTCTAACAAAAGTTATCTGTATCCTTGGCTAACAAACTAATTGAAAGAAGTTCCAAAAAAATAAATAAATCCAGGGTCTAACCTAGTGATACATTTTCTCCATTCTACCATCCACTTCCTTTTCTAGAGGATAAGATTGGAACAACTTCAAAAATAACCAATACTAATAGGAATCTTTCTAGTTTGGAAGTTATGCTGCACAAAATTCAGATATTTCAGACAATTCAGACAGTTCTTTTTACACAAAAAGCAACATTTTGAGCAGCCAGGAAAAAAAATCACATTTTGCAGAGGAAACAGCATTTTATACATAGAAAAATGTTTTTGCACATAAAATATTTTGCATACTTAATATTTCTGCAGAATAAGTCCCAGATATTTTCTTATAAAGGAAAGAAAATGGCTAAAATTAGTTGTTGTATTAAAAACAGTCAACAAAAGCATTCGGATATTCAAGTAAATCTTATTTTGTTCTGTGCTTGGCTACTTACGAAAGTACTTGCTGAGTCCTGAGTGAACACATTCATCTCTCTTTTGTTCAGAATTGCTCTTCCATTTTCCTAGAGCAGTGCATTTACCAGCTTCAAGATTCACCAGCTATCTTGAAAAGCTGTATATTTTAATTTCTTTATAATCTCATATTTCATCTGAATGTATTTTAGAAATGTGTGGTTCAAAATATATTAAAGTAGAATTGTTAAAATGAATGTGCATTTCGTCCTACTATGGAACTTCAGAACTGTTAGAATGTATGTTTCTGGTATTCCTTGCTTTCAAAACTTCATCATGCCTGTGGTGGTGTTATCTACAAAATAATGTGATAACTCATCTTGATAACCATTATATTCATATACCAATGCAAAGGGCTATGACCAAATCCACATGCAATTTTTCTCTGTGCCATAATTTAATGCCAATATGCAGACTTCCTGTTGAGGCATTATGTATGAACATATTCACATTTTGAGAATAGGAGAAGAACAGAAATTGATTTTGAAAATATTCATAGACCATGAATGCAACATATTAACCCCATGCTGTCACTTTCCTATCTCTCTACTTCTCTCACTGTTCTTGTTTTACTTTTTTTTGGGCTTTGCCTGAGCCTGTATGTAGCTTTCTTTGAGCTTATACAGATGGAGTATCCCTTATCCAAAATGCTTGGAACCAGAACTGTTCTGTATTTCATTTTTTTCTTGGATTTTGGAATTCTTGCATATACATTAAGAGCATCTTGAAGATGGGACCCAAATCTAAGCATGAAATTCATTTATATTTCGTATACCATTTATGCATGTAGTGGAATGTAATTTTAGACAAAATATTTTTAATACTTTTGTTTGTGAAATTGAGTTTGTATATGCTAAACCATCAAAAATCAAGGTGGTGCTATCTTAGCCACCATCATGGACAATTTCGGATCTTGAATATTTTGAATTTAGAAATTCCAGTGGATAATGGTTTCTATGCCACTGTTAGGTAGGTACTAGGCTTGAGCAATCCAAAAAAAAATTGATTCTAAACTCGTTTCAAAAGTGGGGGGGGGGGGGTAGCGTTTCGTTTCTGATGCCATTTCCAAATTTTGCCCACAAAAATATTCGAAATTAACGAAAATTTGTTAGTTTCAAAAGTAATTCGTTAATGGCGGACGCGCATGCGCAGTGGCCCAAAACAGCCTGGGGGGGGGCTTTTATGGGGCTCTCCTGCACTCATTTTTTCAACTATACTGATCAAATTTGGTACAGTGGGAGAACACAATCCACCCTGCTTTGATCGCCAAATTGCAGAGCGTTTGCCCTTTCCTAAGATTTATTGCGCAATTTCATAGTTCATATTAAAAAACTTTATTTAACAATTGCAAAAATCTGTTCCTGCTTTTGAATTGTTATTTCCTGTTCAATAGGGGTTCCATCACTGTGAAAGTCCTTCTTCTACTTGTGTAACATTGTTTCAGTGCCCGTAAATCTGTCAAAATGTTAGGACATTGGTGGCCAAGAGACACATTGTGCTGCCACAATGCGCAATGACTTTCCCCAGGCATCCAGATTGGAGGCCATTATACCACAGTGGTCAAGCCCCTCCCCCTCCCAATAAATGTAAGATTTGTGCGACGTTGGTTTGATTTATCGCCTGATGGCAAAATGGGGGCTTGGATCCCACTCCCCTGGGGAGCCGGAAAAACAAATACGCCCTCCCTTTTGCCCAAACCAAGTGGTATTGCAGAGGATGATGGGACTTGCTACTTTTTGCCAGACTTTGCTAGGGTTGATAGGAGAAGGAGATTTGCTGCAAGCCCAAATTGAGCAGCTCAGAGAAAAGAAAGAGGGAAAAAGAAATACACCCTCCCTTTTGCCCAAACCAAGTTGTATTGCAGAGGAAGATGGGACTTGCAACCTTTGGCCTGACTTTGCTAGGGTTGATAGGAGAAAGAGATTTGCTGCGAGCCCAAATTGAGCAGCTCAGAGAAAAGAAAGAGGGAAAAAGAAATACACCCTCCCTTTTGCCCAAACCAAGTTGTATTGCGGAGGATGATGGGACTTGCAACCTTTGGCCAGACTTTGCTAGGGTTGATAGGGGAAAGAGATTTGCTGCGAGCCCAAATTGAGCAGCTCAGAGAAAAGAAAGAGGGAAAAAGAAATACACCCTCCCTTTTGCCCAAACCAAGTTGTATTGCGGAGGATGATGGGACTTGCAACCTTTGGCCAGACTTTGCTAGGGTTGATAGGAGAAAGAGATTTGCTGCGAGCCCAAATTGAGCAGCTCAGAGAAAGGAAAGAGGGAAAAACAATACACCCTCCCTTTTCCCCAAATTGTTTTTCGGTGGATTATGGGGAGTTTTGCCAGACTTTGCAAAATGAAAATTGGTAAATTTGATTTCTTCTATTTGCAACTCACTTTAATGCCTATGCAAAGAAAAGTTTCCTAATCAAACGCCCAAAAAGCTGCTGAACTCCTCTTTGTCTGAAAGAAAAAAGCCCACCCCGCACCAGGCAATATGGTGCAGCAGAAAAGTTGCAGGGCTGCAGTGCTGGGCAAATGGCAAACGCCAAGCTGGTGGGGAAAAAAGCCCACAGGCCCTTTGGAAAAACACCCTGCACAAACACCCAACAGTTTTCCTCACCCACCCACCCACCTTTTCTCCCGGTCTTCTAATCTTTAGCTCAGCCAAGGAAGCTGTGATGCAGCAATGCAATCTTGCCTGCCTGCCTGCCTGGAATCTCACTCCCACCCTCTCCAGATTCCCGGTGCAAATGAGCCACGAGGCTCCCTGCTGGCTCTTTTCATTCAGGACGTACAAGCCCCTCCCCTGAGTTACTCTCTGATTGGCCACAAGGTGGAAACAACACGCTAGGTTGCCCCAGTGCACTGAAGCAAGTTTGGGTGATTTGCAAAAGCTTGTTTTCCTAACGAAAAAAAGACGACATTTGAAAAAGGGCCTATTGCGGTTCGAAACCGCGGGATCCACACGACTGGACAATCTAGGTCGAATATTGCTTCACAAGTTACAAAACTAACGAATTAATAACGACAAACGGGGAAATCGAATTCTTTCAGCAAGCCTAGTAGGTACTGTAAGAGAACATTAAAGCTCTATGTTTCAGACTGTTTCTTAAATCACTAGTATTGTAATTTCATGTCATAATCTCCCCCTCGTAATCTCTATCTATCTAACTATCTATCTATAATTATAGCTTTTAAAATGTATCTTCATTTATTTCTTTTCTTTTTACAGCATATCTCTTGGCATATATTTAATGATCTCTTTTTATCACAAAGCAGTATTTTAACTGAGAAAGCTATATCTGCTGCAAGAAATGTGTTCCCTATATTGTACTAATTTCAAACACTCTTTTCTTGAGTCATCATTTCCTTGCCCTTCTTTTTAAAGAAGAAAAAGGGTTTCAGAGTCCTATGTTCTATATAATTGTATAAGTAAGTTGTAGTAAAAGTCGAGCACATACAGGTTAGCTCAGGAAGTGTTTTGTGACAAGGAAGGCTTCAGGAAGGAGGAATCTCAAATCTGTGTTTTGCAAGCTCTCTTGCCTCGTTTTTCAGCGTACTAAAGTATCCCTATTTTTCTTAAGGGAACTAATAATGTCCAGCTACTTCATTCCAAAAAGAAAAGAAAAGATAATACGTATGAATATATTGCTTTTGTGTCAAGCTTAGCTTTTTGGCTGACTTTTCCCATTGATTCTTTCAGCACATCCAGTATTATTTGAAGAAGAAAGCCAGAAAGCTATGGCATGCACTCAGACATGCTGAGGAGCAAGTGATTTATCTCCCACGAGAGGAAACTGCTATTCTGACTCTTGGTGATAACTTGGTCTCATCACAGTAAGTGTTTTGCATCAACTATTTTATTTATTAAGATAAACAGTATAGCTGTTGCATTACAGTCATTGCATGGAGAAAATGTTTATGATGGCTACTGTAACCTTTTGTTAAAATCTTACTGTTGGACAAAACTGTGTACCAAATAATTTTGGCAGTGCTGATTCATGTGTGTTCACATATCATTTGGGTTCTTATCCTTCATTTATTTACAGAGGAATGCATGAAGTGTGTCCTTTTTGTTGTGTATTTGGAGGGTAGTGTGAAGTCAGGAAAGTATTTATCTGTCAATCAGGGTGAAAAATCATTTCATGCTGCACTGTTTGAGCCATGAGCCTGCAGACATAATTTGTCAAATACAGAAGGTTTCTACTTTGGTTTGCATTGGAGAGTTCAAATCATCAACAATAACTATGAGATGTAAAGTTTGAAAAACATATTTTGTAATTTTGGGAATAGAACTAAATTTTCATATAGAGATGCTGATAGATGCAGTATCTTCACGATTTAACTGTTGGAATCCCAATATCAACATCTTTTTCTATTTCAAATGTTTGAGTATTATCTATTTGTCTAATATCCAGGAAAGTAACTTACAGAATGAAAGATACATAATCATAGTTTTTGTCTCAAAAGCACTGTAATTCATGCTTGTAGTTCATGTTTCTCAGTCTTCATGGGAAAATAAGTGTTGTACTGCAACTAGAGAAGAGAGTGTGAAAAAAGCCTATGATAAATTTGCTTAATAGTCACCATAAGACAGATATGACTTAGAGACATACATCACCAACAACAGCAATGGTTCATCGATGTTTTATTTTTTTCTAATACTTCATAAATCAGTATTAATAATATTTTATGGAGGATAATTCGTAAGTGTCATTCATGCTAGTAAGAGCTATTACTTGAAAAGGTGAATACATTTTACAGGTTTTTTCTTCATAAAAATATCCATATACAGTAGTGGTGAAAGTAATATCAAATGTGACATTTGCTAATGAGTTGAAAATGGAGTGAACCACAAACATAATGAATTAATCATACACTTTCCCTAACTGTTAACAGAAAGAAGGTTTTGGTTTTGGTTTCTGTTGATAGTCCCAAAGTGATGGTTCACAAATAGGAATGTAACTCTTTACTAAAGACAATGATGCTGAGGAAAATGGAAGGAAAAAGGAAGAGGAGCTGACCAAGGGCAAGATGGATGAATGGTATCTTTGAAGTGACTGGCTTGACTTTGAATGAGCTGGAGGTGGCGATGGTCAACAGGCAGCATTGGTGTGGGATGGTCAATGAGGTCATGAAGAGTCAGAAACAATAATAATAATAATAATAATAATAATAATAATAATAATAATAATAAAACTTTATTTATACCCCGCCACCATCTCCCCAATGGGGACTCGGGGCGGCTAACATGGGGCCATGCCCAGAGCAATACAACATAATAAAATATAAAAACAACATATCATAACACCATTTAAAATACAATAAATAATAATAAACAGAACATCAAGAAATCAAAAAAGAAAAAAAAACAATAAATCAAGGGCAGGCCGCTTGAACACAAAGATAAAACCCGGAGTGAGAGGGACAGAGAAGTACTCCACTATGGGCAGGGACATTTGGAAGGGGTAATCTAGAGGATAGGAGTTCGGAGGGGAGTAATACGGAGATATATGACAGAAATTACTCACTGAAAGCACAACGGAAGAGCCATGTTTTCAATTCTCTCCTAAAAGCTAACAGAGTGGGAGCTTGCCTTATTTCAGTAGGTAGTGAGTTCCACAATCGGGGGGCCACAGCAGAGAAGGCCCTCTCCCTTGTACTTACAAGGCGAGCCTGGGATATAGGCAATGGTGATAACAGGGCCTCCCCGGATGATCGCAAGGAACGGGCAGGTTTATGGAAGGAGATACAGTCACGGAGGTAGGTGGGTCCCAAACCGTTCAGGGCTTTATAGATGATGGTCTGCACCTTGAATTGGGACCGGAAGATGAACGGCAGCCAGTGGAGCTCCTTAAACAAGGGAGTGGATCTCTCCCTGTAATTTGCCCCCGTTATTAATCTGGCTGCCGAGCGTTGGACCAGTTGTAATTTCCGGGCCGTCTTCAAGGGAAGCCCCACGTAGAGTGCATTACAGTAGTCCAGTCTGGAGGTAACTAGGGCATGGACCACCGTGGTCAAATCAGACTTCACGAGGTATGGTCGCAGTTGGCGCACAAGTTTGAGTTGTGCGAAAGCCCTCCCGGCCACCGCCGACACCTGAGCCTCAAGCGTCAACGCTGAATCCAGGAGGACCCCCAAACTGCGGACCTGTGATTTCAGGGGGAGTGCAACCCCGTCCAGCACAGGTTGCCACCCAATACTCCGATCCGACGCACGATTGACCAGGAGGGCCTCTGTCTTGTCAGGATTGATCCTCAGCTTGTTCCTCCTCATCCAGTCCGCCACAGCGGCCAGGCACTGGTTCAGCACCCGAGGGGCTTCCTTGGAGTCAGGTGGAAAGGAATAGTGGATTTGCGTGTCATCTGCGTAGAGATGGCAACGCCCTCCAAAACTCCGGATGACCTCTCCCAGCGGTTTCATGTAGATGTTAAATAGCATGGGGGATAAAATAGACCCCTGCGGAACCCCACAGGTCAATGGCCAGGGGTCCGAGCAGGTGTCCCCCAGCTTCACCATCTGGGAACGACCCTCCAGGAAGGACTGGAGCCACAGCAGAACCATGCAGGGTCACACTCCCCCTGTCCAGCTCCCTGCGGAGGTCATCCACCAAGGCGACCAAAGCCGTCTCGGTACTGTGCCCAGGCCTGAAGCCAGACTGCGAGCGGTCCAGAAAATCAGTGTCATCGAGGAACTCCCGGAGCTGCGTGGCAACCACCCGCTCCAGAACCTTGCCCAAAAATGGAAGGTTGGAGATTGGTCTGTAATTGTCACAAACCAATGGGTCTAGCGAGGTCTTTTTTAGTAACAGTTTTACCACCGCTTGCTTAAAACAGGATGGAAATGACCCCTGACCCAAGGAGGCATTTATTATGGCCACAAACCACTCCAACAGCCCATCTTTGGCCAGTTTAACCAACCAAGAGGGACAAGGATCCAGAGCACAAGTGGTCGCCCTCACAGACCCAAGAATCCCCTCCACGTCATCAGGAAGAACAAGCCGGAAAGAATCCCATAAGATGGAACCGACAGGTGCCTCGGTTACCTCCGCTGAAACCACAGTCAAGCTGGAGTCCAACTCATGACGTATCTGAGCAACTTTGCCTGCGAAATGGTGTGCGAAATCGCTACACCGAGTTGCCAAGTCATCGGGAAGCTCCTGGGCCTCAGGAGGCCGCAGGAGCTCTCCAACAACTCGGAACAACTCCGATGGCCTATTGGCTGCAGACGCTATGCGGGCAGTCGTGAAAGCTTTCCTGGCTGCTCGCAGAGCCACGGAGTAAGCCTTAATAGCGGCTTTAGCCCGTGCTTGGTCGGACACATCCTGAGATTTTCTCCAGATGCACTCTAGTCCCCTCCTCGTACGCTTCATCACGGCCAGCTCCTCAGTGAACCAAGGGGTTGACGTGACTCTACGCAGCGAGAGGGGGCGTTCGGGAGCGATCGTGTCAAGTGCCCTAGTCAGCTCACTATTATAGCGATCAGCCAGGACATCGACAGGATCGCCAGTCTCCAGAACAGGAAGATCCCCAAGAGACCTCAGGAGTCCATCTGGATCCATCAGCCTCCTGGGGCGGACCATCTTAATGGGTCCACCACCCCTGCGGAGGTTAGAAGACACGGCGAAACTTAAACAGATCAGATGATGGTCAGACCATGACAATGGAAGGATGTTTTGTTCTTCCACTCTGACTGTGCCACCGTCCACAATGAAGACAAGGTCCAACGTGTGTCCCGCCTGATGTGTGGGCCTAGATATAACTTGAGTCAGCCCCATGGTCGTCATGGCAACCATGAAATCCTGAGCTGCACCTGTTAATGTGGTCTCGGCATGGATGTTAAAGTCTCCCAAAACTATGAGTTGTTGGGAGACCAAGGCCGCATTAGAGACCACTTCTGCTAGCTCAGACAGGGAGACTGCTGGGTCGCGGGGTGGACGGTACACCAACAGAATCCCCAAGCTGTCTCGGGCTCCCACCTTCAGCAGGACACATTCAAACCTCATAGATTGTGGAACGGTGCATCTGATCAGGGCGATAGACTGCCGGAAGATCACCGCAACTCCACCTCCCCGCCCCTCCACCCTGGCCTGCTGATGGACCCCGAAACCCGGTGGACACAGCTGGGTGAGATTCACCGCACCCGGTTCATCCAACCAAGTCTCGGTAATACATGCCAGATCCGCCCCCTCATCCAGGATCAAATCCTGGATGATAGCTGTCTTACCATTGACGGATCTGGCATTAAGAAGCAGGACCTTAAGGTTGAGGGGTCTGTCCTGGAGACTACCACACCTATTCCTCTCCAGGGTCGCAATAACTCTGTTGCGCTTCTCCCTGGGTTGTTGGTGACCGTTCTTCCTTCTCCCCCACACCACCTCAATGGGCCCCCCCCCCCCGTGAGAACCCTCTTCCTCCTGAGGGATTGGCTTGTTGAGATTGGCAATTGAAGGGGATAGTCAGCTATCCTGGGATGAAAGGCCTCCAAGTGTATTTGATTGTTTAAAAGAGAGGCTTATCTCCACTGGTATGAGAGAGGAGGAGTCATCTAATATGATAACATCATCTAATGAGGGAGGGGGACTAGGCACAGCTAATGACTGATGACAGGGCTGGGGGGGTAGAACAGACATGGCTTGAAATTAGAGACTCTTGTATTTCACGAGTCAGCCCAATGTCTAGGGGGCGGATCACTGGGTCTACTAATACCCTCTTAAGAATGATACCCCATTGTTGGAGTTTAGGCCCGTACAAAAACAGTTCTTCCAGTAACATTCTATCCTCCAGTCCAATGAGAAGACATAAGGAGCGGTTCCAAGATTGATAGTCTCTGCGAAGCCAGTCAATGGTCTTGATCTTCACTTCCGACCGGCTCAAAGAAAGAATTTGAGAGAGAGATATCTGGACAGCTCGCTTTGATGACCATCTGCCTCTATTTAGCAAAGAGTCTGAGACTTCCACTGCCACCTTGTTGGTTCGCAACAGATTGCAGGAAGTATCTCGAGATTGTCCAAACAGTTCTGGGGACAGTGTGTTGTTTGTCCTTTGGGATACTCTATTAATTTCCTTCCAGGCCACCCTCCCCTGACCCTCTTTCCCAGATACTAGCCCATCCCCATCCTTGGCCACTTCCAAATCTGATCTATTAACTACTTTCTGCTCCTCTAGCTTTATTTTTCCATGGTCTTCCAGAGCGTTTAGTTCCTCATTGATGTTAGTGGAACTGGTTGGTACAGTTGTTATAACGTCTATAGGAGAAGGGTTTGTCGCAATCAGGGAAATTCCCTTGAAAAGATGATCAATTTTCTTGTTCAGTGTTTCCAGTTGATACAAAACAGTGCTGAACGATTTTCCCAACAAATCACATAGGTGAAGTAGTTCATTTTTCTTCGGAAATTCCTGCCAACTCATTCCTAATACTTCCTCAAAAACCTTCCTATAGTATCCACTCTAATCTTTCAAAATTAACACACCGTTCCTACTGACTCTTTCCACTCAGATGTATATCAACCAACATGCGCACACCATCATTCACATTCTAATACCAACAATATACCAGACAATTAACTTCCTGGAACTCACGAATCCTATGTGATCACTTCCTATGTTTAAGTACCAAATACACAAATCCACTTCCTATCAACAATCAAATCTGTCTTCCTGCATCAAGATAAAATTTTCTCACTCCTATCTAAATACACACACATACACACTCAGAAAGGGGAGGGGAGAAGAGAGAGAGAGAAAAATAAATAAATAAATAAAATAAAATAAAATAAAATGGAATAAAATAGATGGCGGCTTCAGCACTGAGGATCCTGACAACGCCGCTTCATACAGTCCACCCTGTTCAGTAGAGCCGATGAAGAGGGCCCAGCTGTCTCTCTTTGAGAACTGAAGGAAAGGGTTGGGAGAACCGCCCGGTCCGGCGCGGCCCCAAAGCTCAACTCTCACCACGAAGAAAGCTGTGAAGGAGGCCGGGAGGCAGCACAACAAGGCAGCGGCAGAAGCAGAAGGAACACAGGCCGGCGGGAACAACTCAGAGGGCCATCCAAACGACGCAAACCACCGCAGGCCCAAATGTCTTCTCTCCACCCAAGCCGCTGGTAAGGCTCAAGGAAGCTGCCCGGATCGGCGCAGCTTCCAGGGGCTTGCGGTAACTTTAAAGGCCCAGGGAGGAGGTTGGAGACAGGGGGGGAGGAGGCCGCCCGGTCCGGCGCGGCCTAGATCTTGTTGTGGGGGCCTACCAGGGGTTGCAGGAGGGCCGGTAGGGAAACAACTGAATGAATAAACAAAATTTCCATCACACTTTGCAAACCTGAATTACAAAAACAAAGCAATGACAAAACTTCTTCAAACCTATTTTATATTTGAGATAAAACAAACTATAATATCCAATGATAAAGGTGACCTCAGTATTCAAAGATACTTCCTTCAAACAACATATCTCCATTGTAATCTTAACTTTATCAAGGATTGTGGTCAGTACTTTGCAGTCTTAAGTGCCCCCCATGTTGTGTTTTTCCCATATGAATGATAAAGATAAATTATGCCAATGACAGTGCACAAAGAGAGCTGATCCACTGTTCTCAGTTTTTGCTGTCACTTGAGTGCAATGGTAGCATGACAGATTGAACATTGATAATGTACTGTTGTAACAGTGATCCTTTCAGAACTGAAGTACCATGGCTTAAAATCAGTTGCTATTCCTAATTAGACCCCCAAAATAAGTTGTTGAATATTAACTAACCTTTATACAAATTAAACTGATTTCATTAGTCTAGTCTACCTGGGGAGTTGGAATTGGATGTAATTTGATTAATTACAGTAGAGTCTCACTTATCCAACATAAATGGGCCGGCAGAACATTGCATAAGCGGAAATGTTGGATAATAAGGCGGGATTAAGGAAAAACCTATTAAACATCAAATTATATTATGATTTTACAAATTAAGCACCAAAACATCATGCTTTACAACAAATGGATAGAAAAAAGCAGATCAGTACACGATAACGTTATGTAATAATTACTGTATTTATGAATTTAGCACCAAAATTTTGCAATTTATTGAAAAATTGACTACAAAAACATTGACTACTAAAAGGAAAACTATAAAACTTGGATAAGCTGGACGGGGTTGCACTCCCCCTGAAATCACAGGTCCGCAGTTTGGGGGTCCTCCTGGACTCAGCGTTGACGCTTGAGGCGCAGGTGTCGGCGGTGGCCAGGAGAGCCTTTGCACAACTCAAACTTGTGCGCCAACTGCGACCATACCTCGTGAAGTCTGATTTGACCACGGTGGTCCATGCCTTAGTTACCTCTAGACTGGACTACTGTAATGCGCTCTACGTGGGGCTTCCCTTGAAGATGGCCTGGAAATTACAATTGGTCCAACGCTCGGCTGTCAGATTAATAACGGGGGCAAGTTACAGGGAGAGATCTACTCCCTTATTTAAGGAGCTCCACTGGCTGCCGTTCATCTTCCGGTCCCAATTCAAGGTGCAGACTATCACTTATAAAGCCCTAAACGGTTTGGGACCCACTTACCTTCGTGACCGTATCTCCCACTATAAACCTGCCCAATCTCTCCGATCATCTGGGGAGGCCCTCCTTACGCCACTGCCTATATCCCAGGTCCGCCTTGTGGGTACTAGGGAGAGGGCCTTTTCTGCTGTGGCCCCTTGACTATGGAATTCACTGCCCATTGAGATTAGGCAAGCTCCCACTCTATTAGCTTTTAAAAAAGATTTAAAAACATGGCTCTTCCGCTGCGCTTTTGGAGAGTAACTGTTATTTATTCCTTTTCTTACTCCTCTCCAATATCTTTCCTCTAGACGGTTCCACTTTCGTATGTCCCTGCTCCCCGTGGTCTCCATTCCCCTTATCTTTCTCACCTGAGTTTTTATCTTTGTATTCATGTGGCTGGCCCTGTTTTTACTGTTTCTTTGATTTGTGTTGTAGTGTATATTGTATATTATTACTTATTGTATTAATTGCTCTATGTTATGTTGTATTTATACTTGTTATATTGTTCTACTCTGGGCATGGCCCCATGTAAACCGCCCCGAGTCCCCGTTGGGGAGATGGTGGCGGGGTATAAATAAAGTTTTTTTATTATTATTATTATTATTATTATTATTATTATTATTATTATTATTATTATAAGCGGAGCTTGGATAAGCAAGACTCTACTGTAATTTCATTCTATTGAAAGTTAGGAAAATAATTTATTTACCAGCAAGGAGCAGCTAAGTCTTATGGTGGTAGAGGCCTAGGAGCAAGCCAGGAAGAGGCTCTGTCCAAGGCTGGTGCTGAGGTCTTTGGGTGCAGCTTGGGCATGGAGCATTGCCATCAAGCCGTGGGTCAAGGACGCCAGGGTCCACCCATGCTGTTGCCCCAGGAAGTCCACCATCAGCAAGCAGTTGTGTGTTAAACACTCTCCCCTTCCTCTTCATGATAATGCCCCTGCCCCTGACCTTTCCCCGCCTCCCTCCTGACCCACCATGCTGGCCCCAAGTCAAAAGGTTTGACCATGCCTGTTGAATCCAGGTTGTAGTGGAAAGCAAGTCATGTAAAATTGGGAGTGGAAGAGGAGAAGGCCAAAGGCTGTTTTTCATCAACTGTTCAATAGTCCCAGCCCTTCACTTGCTTTCCAGCACTACTACTGCCATCCAGCAGAGCTACATGATTCTCCATTCCTTATCCTTCTCCCTCTTAGGCTTCTTTATTTATTTGGCTAAGAAAGAGTCACTTCTTCTAATGAATTCTAATGTTTTAAAATAATGAATTTGCTAAAGCATGTAATTAGTTACAGTGCTAGTCAGGAAACCTAGTAAGTTAAGCCATATGATTATAAAAGTCTAATTAGATTATAACTTTATGAGTTAATCAACTAGTTAATTGCAAGCTCTGCACAAAGCTAGACCTACAAAGTAGACATTTGATGGCATTGCTTGCTTCTACATTGATGGGCTTTTCCAGAACAATTGTGCCCCGAAGCTGCCCTGGATCCAGAATGAGAACATTTTTACATATCTGCTGAATCCAGGGCCATGCCATAAGTCATGTACTGGCAAACTAAGGAACTTAGGTCCTCCTCATTTTCCCTGTCCTCTTGGCAAAAAGCCGCAGTGGCCCACCACATCCTTATGTGGAAAGGATGGGGGAGGAAGGCACACAGCAGCTGAGAACCCTCTAGAGTGCTCTCAGCCACCACATGTCTTGCCCTCCTCCCAGCATAAGGAGAGTGTGAACAGCCCTGTCCTTATGCTGGAAGGACGACTTGAGGAAAACATGCAGCAGTTGAGAGTCCTCCAGTGTGTTCTCAGACGTTGCCTGCCTCACTCTCCTCCTGGCATAATGTCGAGAGGACAGCCCAAATATTGAGGGAGAAGTATTGGGGAGGAGGATCAGGGCAGTTGCAAACATGTTTTGTTTTCCTCCCAGCATAAGGATGGGGTGAGCAGCTCCGTCCTTGTGCCAGGAGGATAACCTGAGAATAACCCGCCTCCTCCCGGCCCCACCCTCTCCTAGGCCCTCCCCCTCCTGAGTCCATTCCACCCAGCCTGGCTACTCTCTTTCCTGGGCCAGCCCTCCCAGTTGGGCCTACAATGTGGCCCCAAAGCAAAAAAGTTTGCCCATGCCTGCCATAAGTTCATCTGGTCCATGTCTCTTGACTTCATTAGCTGTTGCATCTTTGGAAGTATTCACTAGTTGTCTCTACCATATGTTTTATGTTAGTAGTAGTAGTAGTAGTAGTAGTAGTAATACATCTAGATAGCCTGAAACATAACCCTGTTAATTTGTTTTAGGAATAATGATAAATTGTAACATTTTAATGTGCATTATAGTGTAGTACAAAATTGGCTTCTGTAACTGAAGTACGTTTCAAAGCACAGCTACAAGACTTCTAATTCTTCAGATAACACACATGATAAATAGTGAATGCCTGTAATAACTTCCTATAACATCATCCTTTTTTTAAAAAGATGTGGAAATGTGGGTTTTTCTTTAGCGTTATCAATTTGTATTTGCTGTGACAGTAGTGGTTATGGTTTGGTTATGGCAGGTAAAATTAGGATATTTTGCTGTCTTCTAATTCCCCTTCTGCACAGAATTTTCAGTGAAGCACAGCTTCTGTTCTAGCTCATTTTAAAAGTAGTAGCAATAACTGAATATACATCTGTGCTGTTTGCTTTGCAAATGTGGCTTGCGTGTGGTCTACATTAGACAAAATGTAGACAAAGAAAAAAAGATTGATTGAATATGCAAAAAGGAAATAATGATTAGTCTTTGTTGTGGAGCCAGTATTAAGATGATTGCAAAGTATTTCAGACAAGAACCAAAAAGACTTCAGCTCACCTCTGACCTATAGTGTTCATTTACAGAGCTCTGAAAATAGGATGGAAAGAAATGGTTAGCTTAATTCTACACTGCCATATAATCCAGATTATCAAAATTGATAATCCACATTATCTAATTTGAACTGGATTATATGAGTTTACACTGACATATAATCCAGTCCAAAGCAGATAATCTGGATTTTATATGGCGGCATAGAAGGAGTGTGACTTTGGAAGTGCTTGCAACACTAATTAGAAGTAGCATAGATGACTGTAGGGACCTTGATGACTACCAGCTTCATAAAAGGCAGTCTTAAGCACTATTTTTGTTATTCTTATAATTAGTTTTCTCTTCTCCAATTTCCTGTGTTCATAATTTGTAAAATATGCCATTATGAGAGAATCAAATCCAACAACACTTTTCTCATGAATGCTTCTTCAATTACATTGACAAAAGTTCTTTTCAGTTGAAAGTTGATGTTTGAATCTAATGTATGTATTTATTGAACTTGATGGTCTCTAGTTCCACAGGACTATGTTTAGAATTGAAGCGTAGGCTAAAATAATGTTACCCAAAATAATATGCCGTTAACGCCATCCAGTTGAACTATTTATTCAGAAAACAAATATTTGGTGTCCTTAATGATAGGATTAACTACCTGAAAGACAGAGCTATTTTTTTTAGCATGTAGCACTGAAAATTGTTATTTTTCTTTTACAAAAAGGTACATTTTTGTTCAAAAGTATTTTTTTTTCACAAAGAGGTACATTTTTAGGAGTACAGATACACAAGCTTGCCATTTAAACAAAATACATTTAAAATGCTCACGTGGGCTTGATCTTAGATTTGCAACAAGGACATTTCAGATTTTGTAGACTATCTTGTTCTCATTTCTAATGAGAAGTAATACAATAGATCTTAAGTGACAAATTCACTTCTGTTGTGTACCCATTTTGGTTCATATTGATCTGATTTATTAACATTGCTCTAGCCAGAAAGATGGGGAACACATGTTTCCAATTTATGCTTTTGAAGAACTTTATTTGATAAAATGACAATCCACACAGTGAGTAGTACTGAAGTGTTATTTGGCTCCCAGCCTGTTACTGAGCTAGTTGAAGAAGAAAGGACGGTAAAACCAAGTAGGCCAGGAGCTTTTCTCTTGAGGATTCCTAAATCATTTCCACTTAAGATAATTTCTTTTTCTAATTAATTTCTAATCTTTTGTTGGGCTTCTTCTGTCTTCCAGAGTGATATTAGTTCTTAGGTGCTTTGTTAATAGAATTTGCAAAACTATTCTTGGAATTAAGAACAGAAAATGTAAAATCACCCCACACTAAGCAACAACCAATTACAACAAGTCATATCTAGCTGCCAGGATATATATATATATATATATATATATATATATATATATATATATATATATATAGAGGGGGGGGATATATCTCTCTCTATATATATAGAGGGGGGGGATATATCTCTGTCCACTCCCTGCTCAGATTGAGTCTTGAACGTATTTGGTTTCAATAAAAAATAGGGAATCAAGCACAATCAGCATGAAAAAATTGAGTTATTTTATAGACTTCCTTATTATAATACTTGTAATTAATTATTAAATGACATCTTGATGTGTTTTTATAAGGTACTCATAGTGACAGGCAACCAATAAAAACACAAAATAACCAGCATGTAAAAGCATACCATATGGAATCAATTAAAATAAAGACCTGATAGAAATCAGTGAAAAGAGTCAATAAAACACTTTGAATTCTATTCTTATGAGATTGTTTAGTAAAAGCTCATGGGCACGTGGGTGTGTCTGTGTAATTTATTTTTGCCTTTGAAGACTAACTTTTATTGTATGATTTTGCATTCACATTAGTTATTTCATCACAGCAATGATAAACATTCTTCCATAATTTTATAGTAAGTAGGACGGCAGAAGCTGCTGTGGAAAAATAACTTTTGCTTACTTTTATTGACAATAAAGGAAGAAAGAGTGAATCATCAATAAAATCATATATAGGCAGTCGCTAAGTTATGAACAAGATAAAATTGTTCTGAAGTTGAATTTGTTTGTATGTCAGAACAGGTACATTTTTGAAGTTTAACTCAAGCTTTGCTTTGCTGCCTGTGCCCCAGTTCAGAAGATTTCACCTTACTTTCTATCCATGTGAAAATTGGATTTTGAAAGATTTGGCTTGTTGTAGAAACAAAGATTGGTGAGAAAGCTTCAGTGGAGATACCTTTTCCTCATGATAACTCTTTTAGAGGTGAATTTCCCTTCCGAAGAGTAGATTTCTCTTATTTCCTGTTGTCTCACCCCCTGTTTGTAACTATGAGTCATTTGTAAGTCAGGTGTTTGTTACTCGGGAACTGCCTGTATAATATAGACATCCCTATGTCTCTTCCAAAATACTAGTGGATTACTAGATGAGATAGCTACATAGACAGAAAGAACAGTTTTGTACACCTGCTACCAATGAGCCAAGTGCTGCTCCAGATTGATTGCAGAAAGCAGAAGCAGGGTTTCAAGTAAAAATAGAGAAACATGATTACAGCAAGAAATATCTAGTTAAATTAGCAGAATTGCACATTAGGCCCCTGCCCATGAATGCCCAGCCGAACCATCAAATTGAACTCAGCACTTTACCTCCAGCCTGGCCCTATAATCTGCTTTTTTGCACAAGCCCATGTCCTGCCCTCTCTAATTTCTGACCTTGCCCACCTTATTCTTGGCTCTGATTATTTAGGTTTGCTTTCATTCATTTCAATGTTGTTTTAATATTCTTCTTTTAACTGTTTAATTATATTGTTATATGTTTGCTATGTTTTAAAATTTGTTTTTAGTTGTAATCTCTGTTGTTGTTGGGTTTGGTCCTGCTTGTAAGTTGCCCCGAGTCTCTTCAGGGAGGTGATGGCAGGATATAAAAATTAAGTTGTTGTTGTTGTTGTTGTTGTTGTTGTTGTTGTTGTTGTTGTTGTTGTTGTTGTTGTTATGGTCTAACAGAAAATGCAGTACTGTAATTTGAATTTGGAATTCAAACTGGGGTGTTGGGCTTGATGAAATGGAGACCAATTCTTTGATAAATGCAATTTTTTTAACCCACAGGTTTCTCAGCTTCCACAGTGTTTTGCTATGTAATAGGGATGTTGCATATTACTAATCCTGATTACAAAGGGTATAAAGAGAAATAGTAAAATTAGAAAGCTTGAGCTGAAGAAGCCTGAGGTTTTTATTGCAGAATTGAAACTGGCAAACAGCTTGAAATCTCATATTGAAAAAAATATTGCTGCCCCCTCACATCGAATAGCATAAAAAGCACTGGTTTGGGAGGACTAAAGAATTCCCACACTGTTATGTGAGGTGCAGTTGTCTTGGTAAATAAAATGTTATCCTAATAAGAATTTTGGGATGCATTTTAATAGCAAGACCATTTTTATGTTTTAATTTATTTTACATGTCAACTTTTCCCAATATTGCTATGAGGACGACTCACAGGATTAAAAAAGCACAATTATAATATTGATATAATATTAAAAGAACTGTCATATTAAAAATACAGTACAAAACCAATTTAAAAGCACAAATACTAATTTAAAAAACTTCTCTTAGTAGCAGGTCAGTTGCCAAAACCCTGCCAGAATAAAACACATTTTCTTGCCAGAGAAGAAAAGCAGGGATGTTGCCTGTCTAGCTCTGTTGGAAGAGAGCCTGGGAGCAAACATTGAGAAGGCACGCTTGTCTTTTTTTTGCCAAATGTGCCTGTGAGAGTGTTGGGACTGAGAGAACATCCTCTCCTGAATAATTTAGAAGCAGAAATGGCTCCTCGATGGTGCCTTTTTTCTTTTCTTTTTCTCTCAAGGGGAATCAATGGTTTGACTTGGGTTTCTTTTAAATATCGTCCCCCAGCAGTTTCATATCAATATTGAACAGCACATGATACAAGATACTAGACCTTGTAATGGCTAAGCAGAAATCCTTCAGTGCTACTCTCTGGGACCATTTCCTCAGATATGAATGGAACCACTATAATAGAATTACTCCTACTCTCAGCTGGTCTAATAAGATACCATGATCAATATTATCAAAGTTGCCAAGAAATCCAGACAGATCCCAGCAGGTTTTTTACCTGGAGAGGGTTGTCAGAAAACTAAGGCCATTTCCACATTGCCATATAATCCAGATTATCAAAGCAGATAATCCACATTTGAACTAGATTATATGAGTCTATACTGCTAGGAAATCAGAAGACATTTACTTCTTCAGAGGAAAGAAATGACCAATCTCGATAAAATAGTGAAGAATAGCGACATCACACTGGCAACAGTCTGCATAGTTAAATCAATGGTATTCCCCATAGTAACCTATGGATGTGAGAGCTGGACCATAAGAAAGGCTGAGCAAAGGAAGATAGACGCTTTTAAACTCTGGGGCTGGAGGAAAATCCTGAGAATGCCTTGGACCTCAAGAAGATCCAACCAGTCCATACTCCAGAAAATAATGCCCAACTGCTCACTGGAGGGAAGGATATTAGAAGCAAAGATGAAGTACTTTGGTGACATAATAGGAAGACAGGAAAGCTTGGAGAAGATCGTGATGCTGGAGAAAATGGAAGGAAAAAGGAAGAGGGGCTGACCAAGGGCAAGATGGATGGATGTTATCCTTGAAGTGACTGGCTTGACCTTGAAGGAGCAGGGGGTGGCCATGGCCAACAGGGAGCTCTGGTGTGGGCTGGTCCATGAGGTCACGAAGAGTCAGAAGTGGCTGTGCGAATAAACAACAAACACTGCCATATAATATAGTTCAAAACAGATAATCTGGGTTTTACATGGCAATGTAGAAGGGGCCTACGACCTGCTCCATGATATTTTATGGAGCCAGACTAAAAAGAGTCCAAGTAATCTGTTTCCTCCATAAATTTACTAGCCCCAATATGTTCAAGCATTTTGTCCCAAAGGGGATATAAGCAATATGGTGGTAGTTCTCACAGATCCTCTTCGAGACACCTCCCTATGATATAACGAGGCATTTGCCATCCATCCAGTTAATTCAGTCCTGCTAGATTTTACCAGCCATGATTGGCAAGATCATGCACACATATTATGGGCTGCAGTAATTCAGCGATCTTATCAACATAATCAAACATCAACACTGGAACTGACACCAAAAAACTGAGCAGACTGGGCACTGGGCTCTCCTTCCCCAAGACTGTGAGTTAGGTGGGATGTCAAGTTATGAGAGAATGGAAGAAACTTTGTCCTCCAGCGGGTTGCGAATTTGTAACAGCATGCCACCAAGGGTTCAACTCCTTGACTCTTTGACCCTGATTCCAATAAACACCTTCCCATATGGAATAACACATCTGGACACTATTTCAATGGTACACTAATCGAGGCATAGTAACCCCCCGACACACACACATACACACCCCTCATTGCTGCATAATAGCATGGTTACAGGGTGCTCTTCTTCTCTTGAGAGAGGAACAACTAAAGTACTTTCGGCTTCCATGTTTCAGCTTGTCAGTGTACTTACAAAGGTTCTTTTATTCAATCTTTCTCACAGAAAAGATTTATAGGCATCTCTTCCCTTCTCTTCCTTCTGCCCTCCACTTTCCCCCCTTTATCCTCTCCCACCCTGCCCTTCACCTACACTTCCCTCACAATCAATAATCTGCCTGCTATCAATGTGTTTCCAGCCTTGGCTTGCATCTCTTTCCTTGGAGTTAAGGGAGTATGTTTTCTTTTCATTAAGAGTGGTTCCCTCAATATTCCTCACCCTCTTACAAGCACACTGAAGAGTCTTCACTAATTAATGGCTGCATTTGCTCTATGATATATGTCACCTTCATTCTAGCTGTCATCCAGCCTGTTTCATTGCTTGTAAATCTTCTACACACCAGGCTGAATTAGGAGTACCACAGCATTGGATCAGGTGCAAAGGAGTGATCATATCAATGGACTTTTCTATCCATAAAAGGAATAACTCTATGACTGAATTGCCAATTCTATCAGACATTCGGGACATTTTTTCAGCTCCCCTAATTCTCTGGAGCAGACCTTCCATCCCTACATTGTCACCAAGTCAAACTATGAGGATGTTTTCTGAGCACAGTAATGTTGTTGTTGAAACCTCTCTCCTCTGAGCCCAGATCATTCTTCATCCACCCAACAGGAAAAATCAGGTCTCAGTATGTCCCTCGACAGGTGTTGGACTAGTAATGTACTGAGAAAGCCCTCAAATTTGTTACTATGCCCATGAAGTCCTGAGTTGTCTTGTTAGGGCAGCTTTGACTTGAGTCTCAAAATTCCCCCAAACCACTTTCCTGAGATGCTTCAGCAGCACTTCTGCCTGAGAGATACAAGAAAATATGCATCGAAGACTTTAATACTTTTCTCATGTATGGAACATTCTATAATTTTTTTGGTTAAACTTTTTGTTGTAGACTAGAGAAATCCAAGTTGAGATTATTTTAAAATAAACTATGTATTGTATATAGCAGACACACTGCTCATCAAAAGCAAAAAAAGGCCTGTACTTAAGCAACATTTTCCAAATGTTTCTCTCATAAAGCAAAGATATACATCTCTTTAACTGAGATAGTCTTTTTTTCTGTTGCCTCTTCTCAGTGTTGATTTGCATGTGCTTCTACCACATTAAAAGAATGCTTTAGTTTTATTTAGTTAAATATGATTTGCATTATAGCAGAATGGTATGCAAAGGAAGCATCCATCTGAATTTACTTTTAAGCAGCAGTTTGAAGAATCTCGTCAAGTAGTGTACTCAAATATTTATAAATGGTTGTTTGTAAAAGAAATAGTTATTTTGATGTTATTCAGAGGACACTTGTGTTCCTATATGACACGCTACTATATTGCTGTGAATGTAAACCGAGTTAATATGTTTTCTGAAGTAGCATGTAGCAATTTTTAGGAGCCCTTGGTGGCGCAGTGGATTAAACCCTTGTGCCGGCAGAACCAATTATTTGAAGGTGGGTTGCTGACTTGAAGGTTGCTCCTGCTATCTGCTCCAGCTTCCCATGTGGGGACATGAGAGAAGCCTCCCACAAGGATGGTAAAAACATCACAACATCCGGGCGTCCCCTGGGCAACATCTTTGCAGATAGCCAATTCTTTCACACCAGAAGTGACTTGCAATTTCTCAAGTCACTCCTGACACGAAAAAAATGTAGCAATTTGAACTAGAGACAGCCCTGCCAGCAAGCTTGACAAAAGTCTTAGCAATCCAATTTGTATAATCATCTGTATAAACATTGCTGGCTTTGGTACAAAAGAGAAAATCCCTTTCTTCTCTGCATAGTGCCACCATGCTTCCTCAATTTCTTTTGAAAAATAAAATGCCAAGAAACACAGAATTGAAGTCTTATACAATTGACCCTTTCACAGTATTGCAAGCTTCTAGGAACTTACTGAATATGCAGACTCTGCAACCTTTTATTCTGTATGAATTTCGATATGACATTTCAACAACATGATATATTAAAGCCTGTTTTATCATTGAAGATCTTATGGGCAAAAGAAACAGCATTTTCTTCAAACAGGGGATAACACTAACTTCCAAGCAAAAGCACAGTGTAGGTTTTTTGAGAGCCAACAGGTAAGAAAAATAAGTGTACATCCAGTGGCTGATTCCAGTAAAGTAGGTCTCCTGAATCAGTCTAGCTTGAATTTTTTTTCAAGCATGTCAGAAGTGACTTGAGAAAATACTACAAGTCGCTTCTGGTGTGAGAGAATTGATCATCTAATGAGATATTGCCCACAGGATGCCTGGATGTATTACTATCCTGCTGGGAGGCTTCTCTCATGTCCCCGCAAGCTATAGCTGACAGACAGGAGTTCACCCAGTCTCGCAGATTCAAACTGGCAATCTTCAGGACAGCAGTTCAGCCAGTTTACATAAGTCATAACTTGCCTTTCATCATTTATTCAATAGCTGTAGTCCAGTTGGCACTAACCATCAAATCTAGGTACATGTTCACAGTGTTCTGTCATGTTCTCAATATTCTGTCTGTCATGTATCTCTTATGTGTTCATTTCCCCTCTAGAAAAAGATTTGCCACTTCTAAATGGCATCCCTCAATTTTAAAATAATAATAATAATGTAACCTCAGAAAAATTCAGCACAGCTCAACATTCCTCCAATGTTGCCCATACTTGCATCTTCTTTTCTTATCTTGTTTCTTAATCCGATGAATTTTAGATTTTGTGCTTCTTAGGATCAATAGCACAATGATCAATATGTTAAGAAATGTTATGCATAATGACTGTATGTGGACAACAAGAACAATAATATTAGCATTTATGTTAATTGTGCTTATCAAATCAGATTTGTACAACTGTGAAGGTAATTTTTTAAGGAAGAAGAATTGGTTTTAATTGTGGGCATGGAAAGCTTGGAAAAATCTGAGGAGTCAGCGTTGAGGGTTTTTTCTGTTCTCGGTTTATACAATCTTGAATAAATAAATAGCTGTCAAAACCAGACACTAACACTCTTGGCAGGGTGTGAACTGTGGCAGGAAAATCAACATATTTTAGTGCTTTGGAATAGAACTCTGCCCACAAATTGGGCAGCAATCTCTTTCATGCTGCCCTAGTGATCAGTTGCACTCAATTCAGTGTTGCCCATCCTGAGTAGATATGGTGCTCAAAGTGTCTCTATTTTTCTCAGATGTATTTATTTATTTACTATATTTCTATCCCGTTATATCTCATCCCAAAGTGGACTCAGAGCGACTTACAGATCCTTCCAGCCATCTCTAAGAATGTGCAGTGGCTGTTGTGATTTGTTTACTATCTCAGGACTTTACTATACATGGCCCTAAAAGAGAGTTATGGTGTTGCAAACCTGTCTTAGTGAGAGCCGAAGCACACCAGGATAGCCATTCTTCTTATCACACCAATGTTTGCTGAAAAGTGCTCTCAGCTTACTGCAGCAATTTGGATGTAATGCCTCCCAACCCATGCATTGGCTCTCTTCATACATGTACCTTTTTCACTTAAACTTGAAGGGTTTTGGCAAAATCTCTGGACAAGTTCAGAGTTGCACAGTAAATAATTTCTGCTTGTTCACAGGAGACAAGCACTGTCCCTACAAACACTGAAAATATTAATGAAAAAAATAAAATACATTTTGCGGTTCCCAGCTTTTTTCCTATTTTGTGTATTCTGCAGGAAGTAGTTGTATTTATTTCCAAATTTTGATATGGGCCTTATCTGCATGCACAAAGTGAAACTTTTGCAAAACAGACACAAGCCGTCTTGCAAAAAGTAAGAAAATGCTTAATCAACATGAGAAATCCATATCAGTGTCAAATTACCCACAAAACTGTACAGTTACTGGAATTATTATTATTTTAAAGGAGGTCAGAAGTGTAAATGTGGGAAGTTTTGGCTTTGCAGCTGAAGGTCCTCTCCGGCTCTTCACTGGAGGTGGACTGGTAAGCAGCTCGGGGAAAGAGAAGAGAAGGAGTGGAAAGTGATAACCACAACATGTTCACAACAATATCTGCATGCCCTAAACTCAGTGCAACAGTGCTTTTGACATCATCTCAACACACTTTGAAAGCTCTGTATACTGCCTCAAAGCAGAGGAAATATACAGCTTAAAAATCAGTTGAACACTGATTTGAAGTGAGTTTAGAATGGTATCCTGCAATTTTGAGTGTTTCCATTTGTGGTTGCGCATCTTCTAACATGTGCTGCAAGCCTTATGCAATCATCACTTGAGTGAGAGACAAACTCTTAAAGGGATTTTTCGCCTGCTGATATCCTTTTTGGAAACAAAGGCTAGAATCCTGTAAGTGCACCAGCATTGGCACTAGCAGCAGGCAGTGAGTAGTCTGGCTGAGAAGAAAGTAAGATGCTGGAAAAGCAGGCTAGTTGGACTTGTCAGATGTTGTTCCCTTCCTTTCCCAAAGAATAAAGTGTGCTCAGGAAAATCTGCTGCTGCAAGGTAGCACGAAAAATTGGATTTCAAAGTTTTCCAGATCAAGACAATACCACGAAATTACAGGGAAAATTGATGCTCTCTGCCAGCATTCCTAGCATGCACAGAAGAAATGATGTAAAGGTAAAGGTTTCCCCTGACAGTAAGTCTAGTTGTTGGCAGAAGCTGGGGCTAACAGCGGGAGCTCACCCCACTCATCGGATTTGAACCTGCCAAGTTCAGCAGCTCAGCGGTTTAACCGGGCCCCCCAGAAATGATGTGTTTAGGTGTTAAAAATATTAGTGCATATCCTCCAAAGTAACTTTTTCTGCTTCTACCTCTCTGCTTCCATGGTTAACATTTTGGGATAGTAACACTTGTGATAGGAAGTTTGGTGGCAGGCATCATTGGAAGCAAATTTGAAAAGGGAATGGAAGTTTATGACATTGGATCTTTCTTTGCTTGTAATTGCTTGTTTTCTGAACTGTGGGGGCTTTGCCAACATACCTTCCATCCCATGCCTCTGGAAGCATATCTTTTTCCAAGTTGTGATTCTCACCACACTTTTATTTCATTTCATGATTATGTCACTTGTTTAGAAGGAGCTCCCCAGTTTTAATCTGCAGGGAATGGTTTTGGATTCCAGATAACTTGTAGGGGCAGGGAAGAAACAGCCATCTCTAAATTAGTTTGGATTTGTTTTGAGTCAAACCTACACACACACACACACACACACACACACACATAATTCACAGTTACTAAATATACTATTTCCCTTAATAATTGAGCATTTAGGGAACTGTTTTTGATGTGAAAATATGATTTCAGGCAGAGTGTCCTTAAATCATTCCCCCAGGCATATGAATAGTAAGATGAACAGAGTGGCTCATTTTTTCTTTCCTAATTTTATGCAATGTTGTACTTCCATAGTTAGAATTTTATCATTTTTGGTGCACATTTTAAATACAAGTTTACTTCAATTTGCTAAAGTACCTCCAGCTGTACTTCAATTTTTATTCCTTATTGAAGAAACTTTCGATAAACTGCCTCCTGCTTTTTCTCCCTTTTTCTCTGTCTTTTTAATGCATACTATTTAATACATGGTTTAGTATGTCAACTCTCATGCAATTCTTGCGGAAACAAAATAAGTCTGTATGAATAAATTTCAGTCCATTGAATTACCCCCAAGCAATACTTTCATTCTGCCTCATGAACAGAAAACTAAAATTTCACACACTCCTCCCCCCCCCCCCCAATACTACATTGTACTCAATTGTCTTCTAAAGTTATAGTGAGAATTATAGCAGCACTCATTGTAGCAAGAAGGAAAACTTCAATGAAATAGAAAAAAAATTCCCTTGTCCAGAACTGGTCAGCTATAGATCAAATCAGAAGAAATGTTTCATTGAAAGTATTTGCATATTTCAAAACTACAAGATGACATAATAACATAGATTCTACTCTTTACCATTGCTTTATAAAAAGTTTGGTAAATTATTTTCACACAGTGATACAAGTAATTAAAAATGCTAATAGCACAAACGTCACACATCATGCTTTTAATCCAAATTTCCCTATACAATTTAATCAAATAGCCGAATCTTCATAACCTTCTGTTTAGCATAACAACTATGTCAGATTATGCCTGGTAGGTTTTATGCCAATTTCATGTGTGTCATAATCAGAAATTTTATTGCTTGTGCATTTTCCAGACTCTAATAAAGGAATAGTTGACTCAGAACTTGATGGGATGTATCCAATTTGCTATGCTTTCTGCCAAGACACTTTCTTATGTAGAACAACCAGTTCATGGGTAGGACAAGCAGAGTCTAGTGGAAAAAGCGGTTGCCCGCCCAAATATGTCTCTTGCTTATGCTGAGTGCCAATGTTTTCAAGAGACAGTATCCTCTTTAATATGTTCCATGCGTGGGTGAGAAGTTCATTTGGGATGGAAATTAAAAACCAACAACAATGCACAAAAAGCATAAGTAATAGGTTTAGCTGGCCACACAGGGCCACATGTGGCCCTCAAAAGCTTTCATCCTGTCATCCCACATCAAATTTGGGGTATCACTTCAGAATAGCACCCCCAAATCGTAGAAGTGCTATTGGCCATTTTGCATTCACAATATTTTGGGGGTTCCTTTTTCCCTATAGATACTTACACAGATTAATCATTCATTGTAGAATGCAGTGTAAATCAAGTTAGTGTAAATCAAGCTGCCCAGGGAGTCACATAACTGGTGTGTGTGTTGTTGTTGTTGTTTTTCTTTTTTTTGGGGGGGGGGGGGGGCTGGAATTGATTGATAGCATTTCAATTGGGAAATTTGGTTTGACATACAAGCAAGTTGAGTTATGAGCTTGGTCACCTAATGAATTAAACTTATATGTCAAGGTATTGTGCCTGCTGCCCTGTCAGAGGAAAGCACAACAATGTGGCTGAAGCAGGACATGTGAAAGGTCTTGCTTTAACTGAAAGCTCTCTATCTACCTCTGGAGGAGGGAGCAAAAATGTCTAGAAATTTAGTAAAAATGGTCGGTAACACCCTTCCCATTGGCATGGAGGTGCTTTGACAGTTTCAGGGAGAGTTTTTAAAAGCTTTCCTAGGCTTTTTTGTGGAAAACACAGGGTGGCTCTTTGTAGTTCTGCAGGAGGCAGTGTATCACACAACCCTTAGCAATTGCCTTTTCTTTGTCTGCACTCAGGGCTTTGAATGTGTCTCTTAAAAGTTTGTATTTTAATTCTTATGTTTTCATCCATGTTGGTACTAAAATTAAGATTGCCACCCTTTCTATCTTTTTTTGGGAGGGGGGTGATGTCACAAGAACCATTCACAGTGCTTGCATATTACTTTGTACTTCACCATTCTTTCAGTCTCAATTAAAGGTATGAAGTCTCCCCATTAGGAAGTATGGTGTTTCTAATTTGTGGTGCCTGTTGAACATACCCAAATCTCTGTTTGATCATAGATTTATGAATACTCAAGAAACCAACTAATCATAGCCTGTCTTGACATTTATTATGGTTGAGAGGCATCTTAGACATTTAATTTACATGAAAAGAGGAATAAAAGCCATGGCATTTCAAGAATTGCAGTGCTTGCAGCTTCATACAAATCCACGTACCAGAATAGCCAAATTGGTTATATATTAAAATGAAAATCTTCCCAGATTTAACTGTCAAAGAGGTCAAGTGAATCTTCTGATCATTGGAACATTGGGGATAATTCTGTCAACTTTCTGCTACTACAAATAAGAAAATTGCCTTGCAGCCACCATAAATTATTATATACAGTATTATAGATTGATATAATTCATTTTAACGTGTGGAGCATTGTGCATTTAGCATTGAGGATATTATTAGTCAATAACCATAAGTTCTTTTAAAATATTATTTCAAAAATCCTCTTTGATAATTTGACTAGTATTTTCATATTCAGATCACTTGTTGTTCTGCTCCTTCAAGTAATTTCAGACTTATAGTGCCCCTAAGCTGAACCTATTGTGGTGGTTTTCTTGGCAAAATTTGCCTTTGCCTTCCTCTAAGGCTGACTTGTCCATTTATAGGGTGTTTAAATTATTGACCTGCTGATACAGAGTGAGTTTTAAAGGAAATGTCATGAAAATGTATGATTAATGCTTGATGTGGTATATAGAAGGTATGAAATAATATTTGCCTCTGTGTGTATGAACTAAATTTTACCTTCTGTAAAGTGTCATCTTGGTGATGATTATGTAGCCAAAATTGCTTTGCATGTATCTCGAGGAAGACTTACTACCCTGCTGTCAGGCAATCAATTTCTTTCTGCATGTTTATGAAAACTCTGGCATGAAATTATTTTTTCAGGGTGGATTCAAGGTACTAACGTTAATACTAAGAAATCATTTCTGAACCAGCCCACATTTGTGTTAAATATGTCTTTTTGTCACTTCTGTAAAAAAAAAGATAGTTTTGTGTGTGTTTCTCTCATATCTGGTTAATTTCCTGCAAAAGCTAATAGGCCATATGCCAGCATCCTTAAAAAAACTGTGATAAGACTGATTGACCCAAAGAGACCTTAGATCATGATTTGTTATTTGTGGCACAAGCTAAAAGCAACTCCCCTCCCAAATAAATAAAAAGCTACATCCTTCGGGCACCTGGTGCAAACAGAACAATTGTACATTTTGCAGATATGTGTTTAAAAATGAAGAAGTTATAAATATTTGGCCATAAGAAAGTCTGAAATCTCTAATACAAATAAAGTTTGCATATGCAACCAAAGGACCTCTATGTCTATGCTATACAACAACAACAACAACAACAACAACAACAACAACAACAACAATTTTATTTTTATACCCCTCCCCATCTCCCTGAAGGGACTCGGGGTGGCTTACATGGGGCCAGGCCCAGTCAACAACAATAAAACAAAGCAATAAAACAGATCAAATAACAATAAAAACAAGTCATAAAAATCACATACAAGGACAAAAGATAAAATCTTGGATAAAATCTGGAGAAACCTGGGCCAAAAGTGCTAGTTATGTCAAAATCATCAGGAAGGGGTGGATTATCCAAATTGTCGTCACCTTCAAGGTGCTGGAAGAGGCGTAAATACGGGACTATTATTGGAAATGCAACAGGTCGGAATTACTAGATCAGTTATCGAAGGTCTGCTGGAAGAGCCATGTTTTCAGGCTCTTCCGAAAGGAGAGGAGGGTAGGGGCCTGCCTGATCTCCCTGGGGAGCGAGTTCCAGAGCTGGGGGGGGGGGGCACAACGGAGAAGGCTCTCTCCCTTGTCCCCACCAACCTATACAATGTAGTTATGATGTCCTATAAACAGGGTGCACAAGGCTTTATTTTTTCTCAATCAATAGTGTTCTCATTAATGGACAAGGAGAAGTGAAAACAATACATCAAACTTTTAATAATTAATAATAATTAAATTACTCTATAATTTCCTTACCATAAAACCCAGAGTTCTTAAAGTATTGCTTAAAGGTAACGACAGTATTCATAAAAAAAACACCTCTCCCACTTACAATGACTCGAGGTCATTATAAGTGGACAATTTTAAAGATGCACCTTGCCAGAAAATTTCTTCTTCTTCTTCTTCTTTTTTTTTGGGGGGGGGGGGGAGGGGGTTGACTATGATATATGTAACTGCAACTATTTCTTAGAATTAGCACTCATCTCATTATTGGTAACAGTATCAGCGTTCATTTGCACAATCAATTGGAAAGTGATGACCCTTCACATTTATTAACCAATTCCAAGACTATAGCCTAATATAGACTGTAAAGAGTTTTGCTATGAAGAACGACTAAATGCCTTTTAGGCAGGTGGGAATCTTTTTAATCTCCCACCTCTGCTACCAAATGTAAAGAACTAATAACGCTGCCACCACTTTATAAGGATCTAATAACGCTGCCACCACTTTGTAAAGATACAGCCACCAAATACTCAGAGAGGAGACCTTTTACTTTCTTTTCTTACTTCTTCCTATTCCCTTTAGATGGTAACGTAACCTGGTTTAATATATATATATATATATATATATATATATATATATATATATATGACAGAGGCTTCGATGTTGGAAAAACAAGAACAAGTTTATTCAGGCACAAAGCTTAGTGGTTACAATATAGTTTCTCCTTGGAGGTATTTTTATTAACAGTTACGATGCTAGAATAAGATGATTCAAACTCTCTAAGTGTCACTTCTTTCTCTGTATCTTTAAAACCACACAGATCCTCTGTTCCTTACTAGGACACAGACTACATAAAATAAGCCACCAAACTTATTTTAATCTGACTCAAAATGACCAATTGAGTCTCCCTTGATCCCCTCAACCTAGGATCAAGTCTTCTCTGTACCTCCTCAGAGCACAGACTAACTGTCTTTTTAAAACTCTGCACTTCTTCAAAACGGCAGTTGGCTCCGCCCACTTCTCCATGGCAACCAGTCTCTGAGTGCAGAGAAGCCATGACTGTCATACTTACCCTTTTAAAAACACAAACACGCAATTAAACATAATATCTGTAAACCAAAAATTCGTACTTCATTACATATACTATATACTAATGGCTACTTGTATCTTTACTTTATAGCAGGAGTCCCCAAACCAAGGCCCACAGGCCAAATGCAGCCCTCCAAGGTCGTTCGCCCAGCCCTCGCATTAAACTTTATACTTAGGGATACCTTGAGTTGGAAACGACTTGAAAGCACACATTAACAGCAACTCTAATTAACCTAACTATCTCATCAGCAAAAGCAGGCCCACCCTTCCCATTGAAATGCTGTTAAGTTTATTTTAGTTAAAAAAAGTTCATTTTAAATATCGTAAATTTTGCACTACAAATAAGATATGTGCAGTGTGCATAGGAATTCATTCATAGTTTTTTCAAACTATAGTCTGTCATCGTCATCCCCCAATGGTCCAAGGGACCGTGAATCGGCCTTCTGCTTAAAACTTTGAGGACTCCTGTTGTATAGCTATGTTTCAGGTTATAGACAAGAAGAGAGAACAGAAAACCAGTTGACACATGATGACAGAGATAGTTGTCTGGACAGTTTGGGAATATTGTCTGGAGAAAGTACAAATCTTCCTGTATTATTGTGTGCCCAAAGCACTATGTGTCCTTCTAAAGTCCATTGAATTGCATCCTTTATTGTTTCGGTTGTTTTAGAGAAAAGAGCCAGTGTGATGGAGTGGCTTCACTGTTGGACCAGGGTCCAAATCTCCATTCAGTCATGGAAACCCAGTCGTTGATCTTAGGCAAGTCACTCTCAGTGTCAAGAGGCAGAAAAACTCCCTCTGAACAAAGCTTGCCAAGGAAACCCCACAACAGATTCATCTTAAAGTCACTAAGACTGGAAACACTTGGAAAGGATACAGAAACATGCTGTAAAGAGGATCATATTTGATGTCGTCATCTTTTTTTAAAGTACCCTTTAAGTACCTTGTTTTTCTTCAAAAATATACTGTGTATTTTCCACAATGAACATGGTTTAGGACTGTAGTCAGCTTATTTCATGACCTTTAGTAAGCTGGGATATTGCATTCCTTTGAGAAGTCTAATCTTAGATGACGTGCAAACTATTAAGCCATTCAGTTCCTATTATGTGATTCTGAAGCTTTACAAATGTGGCATATCAAAGTTAAAACATTTAAATAACAATGGCTCTTCAGTTCAGCAAGCATTTACAAAGTGTTTCAGAATGACACATGGTTTAGATATATGGAAAGTTGTTTTAATGCTATTTATTTAAATATATATTTGAAACATCAACCGCTTCCTAAACTGTATCTTATTACAGCATATTCAGTTTTGTTGAAATCAAGCGTACTGCTTGTTGTAGGTTGTAATACATCAACATTATTTATATTCTAATAATGATGATGGAATTAATTGAAATGAGACACTTTTAAAAACCACAGTGATGTTAAGCTCTTTCAGATACAAATAAAATTTAGATTGTTTGGAAAAATAGAAATAAATATGAAATCCACATTAAAATTATTTTATTCTACTGTGAAATTATTCTGTGGCATTACTTTGCCACAGTATCTAGAATAGATTGCCTGTCAATATTTATTGTAATTTATTGTCAAAGATAGTAATTTCAATTTAGTCATGTGCAATACATCCGCTTGAAGTACTGAAAATATCGAGAAAGATCCAATTGAATCCTAAATTCTTTTGCAGAGAAAAATACACATCTAATACAGACTTGAGAATTATGTGACTTTGCAAATGTTGCTGGACTCAAGCTCCCAGCATTCCTCACTATTGTGTATGTTGGCTAGGAGCTACTGGGATATCATCTGGAGGGCTTCATTATGCCCACTCCTGATCTGATGGATCAGACTTTATCCCAAAAGGAATGAAGAAAGGGACATATGGTTCTAATATTTCCATTTACTTAAGGAGTGCTGTCACCTTTATTTACACAACACATGAAATAACTTACGATATATAACTTGCCTTCTCTGCTCAAGAGTGCTGGGGCTTCACCAAATTGTAGCTCCCAGAATTCCATAACATTGAGCCATGGCAGTTAAAGTAATACCAAAGTGAATTAACTGTATATTGCAAGTACACAATAAAGGACCCTACTCATCATTATGTTGACTGAAAGGGCCCAATTGGGATTGAAGCTGTCAACAACGGGAGGATCACAAAATCCCTGGCTCTGCCTATACATAAGTAAATCTATTCAGACAATCTCAAACGTATTACTTACAATGTTGCTATTTCTTTTCTATTGCAATACCATATTTAATTTCCTTTTAAAACACATCAACTCCTTCAACCATTAATAAATGTGTTCCTGTTTCAAAGATTTTCTTCTCTTCTACTTAAAATAGATCTGATTTATGAAACTACGTATTTCTGAAATCAGTGCCACTTTAATTGTATTCTCTCATTTTTTTTAGATTTAATTGCACAGACCAAGTGATTTCTCATCATGAATCGTGCTTTTAGCAGAAAAAAAGGTAAGAAGCATAACTTGTGTTATGTTAGAAAAGCAAAAAAATAAAAGGAGAGCAGTAGTGAAAAGAGAGAGTCAGACCTAAAAGTGGTGTTGTATGGCAAATGTATGAACAGAGGATATTGCCCCAAGTGTTTTAATAAGCCCTGTGCTCTTAGAGGTTGCCCAGTTCTATATGTAATACAAAGCTCTGAAGGCATGCTTCTTCTAAAAATAAAAATAAAAATTGGAGAAAACATGTTGGAAAAATTTTATTAGGCAGAGCACAAGTGTGTGTGCATATAATATTTGCAATATTGACTTTAACAAAAGGAAAACAAGAGGCTGTGAATTGACTAAGATCAAGAAAGTCAATCCTACATGCTTACAATTAAAAGGCATTGGCTGAAAATTTGTCTTTATTTTCACTTTTTAGCCTATTATATTGGAAAACCAGACATCTTTTATGAAAATAGAAGTCCACATATTAGTCATACAGAAAAATTGTAACATGTCCAGGAAAGATGGCTGAGTCATAGGGCAGAATTGTACTTCTCACAGATGTACATTGATACCACTTTTGCTCTTTTATCATTTACATTAAAGGACATTTTAATGTGCTGCTGTCTTAGAATGTGGTTCTGGGACTATGCCCATGCATTCAGATTAAACTCTTATTGAAATATGTGTGTTAGGTTTAGCTATTTTTCTGACTGAACAAATTTAACAGGGCTATTTGATCACAGAATTGCTGGGAAGATTGCTGTTTTTGTGCAAGCATGAAGAATTTTTAGTGCTTAATTTTGCTTTGTTTTGCTTACATTTCAATCCTGAATGTGGAATCTTTTATAAAGTGTTCTGAAAGTGACCTTTTCCCCTTCATCCATTAATTTATTAAGTAGTGGCATTCACTGAGCAGTGTATACGCAGTAAATATGGCAAACAGGTATGATGTAGACTAAAGAAAATATGAGCATTCTATTTGCCCTTACTATAATTTTTTTTCTGTGTCAGGAGCAACCGGAGTTGCTTCTGGAGTGAGAGAATTGGCCGTCTGCAAGGACGTTGCCCAGGGAACACCCAGATGTTTTACCATCCTTGTGGGAGGCTTCTCTCATGTCCCCGCATGGAGCTGGAGCTGATAGAGGGAGCTCATCCACGCTCTGCCCGGGAGGGATTCGAACCTGGCAGCCTTCAGGTCAGCAACCTTCAAGTCACAAGGCTTTTATCCCCTAGGCCACCAGAGGCTCCTCCTTATTATAATAATACAGCTTTATTTGTATTCCGCCCTATCTCCCCTAGAGGACTCAGAAGGGATTCCAACAAATGAAAAACACAGAGGCAAATATTCAGTGTCTCAAGACAGCTATAAACATGATTACATTAGCGACCCACCCATTCCCACAGCAAACCAACATTGAACAACTTATTATACCATAATACTTAAAATTGCGCAAACCGTTAAATAGTAACATTATATTTAACCATAAAAACACAAACATCAATTAACAAAGCTTCCAACGGTTCATTAAAAGATTTAACATTAACTATAACTGCAATAATGTCCACAGTGCCGGTTGACCTGCTAGGGCCAGAGTGCAGTGACAATATCTGGTCGGAAATGTATTTGCGGACTATCTCTAGTCCTCCTCCTCTCTATATTCTAGCAAACACAAGTGGGTTTTTAATTGTGTTTTGACAGAGAGGAGGGAAGGGGCAGTTTTTATCTCTTTAGGAAGGGTGTTCCAGGGGTGGCGGGTGATCACAGAGAAGGCCCTCTCTCTCGTTCCCACCAGTTGTATTTGAGATGGGGTGGGACCAAGAGTAGGAACTCCTCAGCTGACCACTGTGTTTGAGATGGTCTATAAGAGGAGATGAGTTTTCAGATAATCTGGACTTGAACCATTTAGAGCTCTAAAGGTAATAACCAGCACTTTGTATCTATCCCAGAAGCAGACTGGCAGCCAGTGGAGCTGCCATAAATGAGAGTGGAGAGCAAACAGACATCAAGTTTGATCAAGATGAAAAGACAAAATTCTAATTTTTGAGGTTTTGAATTACTGCTGGAATGCCAATATATAGATTTAATACTGATCTAGAGTACAGTTGCAAAGAGAAACAGAATAAATTGTCTCCATTTTCTGCTAATTGCTGTTTGTCACTGCATCTGAAACTGGAACATTTCTCTTTGCTTAAACCTGTGGATTGTCTGAATAAGGGGGAAAATGTTTTTATTCTGATGTTTTCAGAAAAATCATACATTAAAAAAACCACCACAAATTCTGGACACCCTGAGCCATCATGGCTAATTGCCAACTCTGTTTAAAAATCTCCACAATTTTTAGATTCAGGAGTACTTGAAAACAGAATCAAATGCTTCCCATTTCTCTTGCTGGACATGTTGGAGGGAGGAGGGGTGGAATAAGCTCACTCACACTAAATGAAACTGTGACTGACATCTTCCTTACAGTTATGACAAATCCATCACAGTGTGGCCTGACACTCTTCCGTTGTGTTCTGGGACAGCTGTGAAGGCAAGATTAGGTGCTTTCATTTCTGATTTTGATTAACCACAGCTTGTTATGACACCTCAGTCTAGCCAAACTGTTCTTAATCTGAGATTTATTGAAATAAGCAAATCTCAGGATTTGGTTTGTAAAACTGGATTGTTTCAACTACTAAGTTCATATCAAATACAGTTTTGCGTTTGAATGACAGGCTAAACTAAGGTTAATCTTAAACTGAAGCACAAACTTCCAGTTTTTTCATAGTTGTCCCACAGAGAAAGGAAGAACACAAGGCTCACTAAAATTAATTCCAAACTTCCAAACGTATCCTGTGTTTGTTCCTTGCCAAATACTTCTGTTACATTGTCTAGCACTAATGTATAGGAGTATGCCATCATTTCGAACCGTCTTTGTGTTTCGGTGTTGTCCTGGCTCAAAATGTTTCTGATTTAGGGTACATTTTTCTACCCTATAACCAAGGTTATTGACCATGAGAGTTCAAAGATGGAGGATTGAGCTTCCTGGCATTATGACCTATCCTTAGCTGTTCTGTTACCATTGTGAGGCATGAAGACAGATGGAGGATACTGCTGTTTTCCTTTATACTTCGTTAGCTTGCTTTAGAATTGGGAGAGCAGGATTTATGAGATTTCACAGTGAAAGAAAAAATAGATTTTATAGGTCTCCAAAATAGAATAACCATATTATTTGGAGGAAGCCTCAGTAATCTAATTTACACCGTCTCAACTAATAAACAAACCAGAACATTTTTATTGTGCTTCTCCAATTTTTCAATGCAGGTTTCCAAGAAAAAATACATAAAACATTGTATTGGGAAAAACCAATGTGTGAGAAACCATGTTGCAAAAACAATTACAAAAAATGCATAGGAATGCAATAAAAAAGCATATAAATTACTAATTGATGCAGAAGTTGGATAGAATGAACTCGTGCATGAAAAATATCAATATCTCCAAATCAGCCTCTTTCATATATCTTTTGATAATTTGAAATTAGTAGGCTGGTGATAAATACATTGTAGTTACTACATCAAAGATTTTGTAGGAGTTTACAAATATATTCAAGTGCATATACACATCATAATTCATATATTGTTATATTGATCTATGCCTGCAAGTTGGCTCTAACTTTGAGTAGCCCTTAAGATCTTCCGGGGAGGCCCTGCTCTCGATCCCACCTGCCTTGCAGGCGCTGCTGGGACAGGGCCTTCTCGGTGGTGGCTCCTCGGCTGTGGAACTCCCTCCCCAGCGATATCTGGCAAACCCCATCCCTCCTGGGATTTAGAAGAAAACTAAAAACTTGGCTCTGCGCCCAGGCATTCAGTGAATAAGCTCATTGGCTGATGTAATCGGGTAGCAAATCTGTAATTGTAGCAGTAGTGAATGACAAGATGGTGCAATATCGCTGCCTTGCAGCGTTTTAATTTTTGTATACTTTTTATCATGTTTTTATCCTGTTTTTATCATGTTTTAATTGTTTTGTTTTATAGTATATTTGTTGCTGGCCCTCGTGGCAGAATGTAAGCCGCTCTGAGTCCCCTCGGGGAGAAGGGCGGGGTATAAATGCATGTAATAAATAAATATCCCTATTGATAAGAGTTTTCTTGACAAAATTTATTCAGAGGTGGTTTGCTTTTGCATTCCTCTAAAAAAGACAGAAACTTGCTCAAGGTCATACCGTGGATTTCAGTGTCTGAACAGGGATCAGTACCCTAGTCTTTCAGAGTCATATTTCAACAGTGAAATGCTTGATCACAATTTATATATTACAAATTGTATAATTAATATTATATCAATTATAGGATTATTTATGTGCATGATATATGGTGTACTTGTAATATTTGTATTAATACAAACACTTAATTTAATAGAGTCAGTATAAGTGGAAAAGATGGGGAAGGAGGAGAGGAGGAGGAACATAAAAGTAAATTAAGGCACAAATTCTCATAAAGTTACATAGTATGTAACAAGCACATTTAAAAGCAGCTATGATTTGTGATGGCTTAGAAAGGACAGAAATGAAAGATTTCTGGTAGAAATATGTTGTAAGCAAAAGATGCACATTAGCATTATTAAAACTATTCTCAGACATGAGAGCTAATAGTCACATACTGGTTTATAGGTTTCCCTATTATGTTGTTGCTGTTTTTGTTGTTATCACCGTCATCCCCCCCCCCCATCCCCTGCCTCTCAAATAGAGACTCAAAGTAGATATTCATAATATTTTCCTGTTAACTCATCTTATGTTAAAAATAATGAACCAAAAAATGGGAATACTCATAAAGTAAACCTACCCAGCAGAGCTTTAATGAATGTCTATGTGCCCAAAATACACCAGTGAATGTAGACATAGTAAAAGTTGGGAATGAAACATAAACACACATGAAAAGAGCAAGGCAAATATGCTCCACTGAGAATTAGTACTGTCAATTTTGCAGGATAAACAGAAATCTCAGTTTGCGTTTTTAGTATTCCTAGGTCTCAAGCGCTCCCTCTTTGAATTCGGTTGGCATACTTTACTTATTTTTAAAAGCAGACTGAAGGGTAAAGACATTTATTAGCATACCTCAAGTAAAGCACATAGTTTGTATGCTTCCATTAAATAATTAAAATACCTTGAAAAAGTGAATACATTCTTAATTCATTTTATGTACAACTTTATCAAGTAAATTCAGGGCTCTTCTTACCCGAATTGACCTACAGCAAAGGGAAATGCTATATTTACTTAAGTGTAATGCTCACCTTTTTTGGCTAAATTGCATTGCTAACATTGAATTGCGGATAATAATAATAATAATAATAATAATAATAATAATAATAATAATAATAACAACAACAACAACAACAACAACAACAACAACAACAACAATAACAATGATAACAATAACACTATTTATATTCTGCCCTATCTCCCCGAAGAGACTCAGGGTAGATTCCAAACATAAAAGGCAAACATTCAGTGCCTGAATACAACAATAATACACCGTAATAATGAAAATGTACAACCCAATATATAAAAATAAATTATGACTTAACAACTAAAATTAAATTAAAAACACAACCTGTTATATTGGACAAAAAGCAAAACAACAAAACATTGAACAAAAGCCTTCTAGTTCCTTGCGGGAAAACAGATTGATCATTTGTTTATTGAGCTGGTGGGACGAACAGGGCATAGATACAGATGTTAGCTATTAATCCGAAGAATATTGGTAGTACAGTAGAGTCCTGGTTAACCAAGTTCCGGTTAACCAAGCCTCCATATTATCCGAGGTGCTGCCAGGGGCTCCCCTCCCTCTCCCTCTTGAGGGAACTCGAGAGAAGAAGAGGGAGGAGGAAGCGCCCCGGAAGCGCCCACCAATGACTGCTGCAGCAGCGCTCGTGGGGTGTTTCCCTGGGCCGAACCCTCGCCGAGGGACATCTCCCCAGATCTCCTTCGGCCATGCTCTTGCTGGAAGAAAGAGTTTCTTCCAACAATGGCCTGGCCAAGGAAAACCCACAGCATGCTCCAAGAAACAAGGAGCATGCCGTGGGTTTTCCTCGGCCAGGCCATTGCTGGAGGAAAGTATTTCCTCCAGCAAGGGCCTGGCTGAGGGAGATCTGGGGTGTGCTCCTCGTTTCTCAGAGCATGCCGCAGGTTTTCCTCGTCCAGGCCATTGCTGGAGGAAACTTTTTCTTCCAGGAAGGGCCTGGCCGAGCGAGATCCGGGGAGACGTCCCCGCGAGCATTGCTAGGCAGCAGCGATCACAGGGCGCTTTCTTAAACCGGATTGCCGGGAGGGATAATAGGGCCTCCCTATTATCCAAGCACATTGGTTATCTGAGATTGGGCCCTTCCTTTTATCTCAGATAACTGGGACTCTACTGCATTACTATCTATTCCTCCTCCTTCTCGTAAGCCAGTGAGCAAAAGTATGTCTTCAGCTGTTTCTTTTTTGAAAATATATTTTTATTGCAGTTTTCCAAAGATATACAGTGAAAGAGTGAGAACAAATTTCTTGAAGAAAGTGAGGAAAAAAGAGAATATAATAACAGATCCCCCCAAAAACCCATCTGCCCTAATAAGAGAGAGAGAAAAAAGAAAAGAAATTAAGTTTTTGACTTCCGTTCATCTTCCTTTAACCCATTATCACATCTTTGTATGTCATAAATCTTCTGTAAAAAATTTTTTTCTTTTATCTATAACTCCATCCTTTAAATTGTTATTTGTTTATCATCCACGTTTATATATTCCTCAAACATTGTCCAGTCTGTCTTTTTAATTCCCTTTCCGTTGCTCTGCTTCAGCAGGAATGTCAGTTTGTCCATATCCCTTATTTCCATAATTTTATCTGTCAATTGTGTCTTAGTAGGAATTAGATCTTGTTTCCAGAGTTTGGCAAAAACCATTCTGGCTGCAGTCACAAAAAAATGTAAACGGTTTATCCGTATTTAAGTCACCAAAAAGATCAAAATCAAACATACCTAAAAAATAGATTTCTGGTTTCATTGGGATATCTCTTTTCAATATTTTTTACATTCTTTATGTATTAATTTCCAAAATTCAACTATTTTTTCACAAGACCACCAATATGAACCTTCATATGATTTGCACTTCCAACATTTTTTTAACATTCTTATACATTAATCCTAATTTTTTTGTGTGTAATATACCAACGATGTAACATCTTAAGCCAATTTTCTTTTAAGTCTGTTGTGTATGTATATTTTAAACATTTTATCTTCAGCTGTTTCTTGAAGGTGGGGAGGAAGGGCCTATCTTTAATTCCTTAGAAAGGGAGTTCTAGAGGTGGTGGGTGGCCACAGAGAAGGCCCTTTCTCTCGTTCCCACCAGCCGCAGTTGGTACAGGGGTGAGACTGAGAGCAGGAGCGGCCCTAGGTTTTTCCAGGTGGTAAGCCAACCTAGGGCTGCGCCCCCCCCCAAATTGCGCCCCCCAATCCCAAACTTACTGCCGGCGACGGCAGCCGCAGAACCAGGAAGTAGCTTGTATTCTCATGAGATCTTGCGAGATTTCCGCGAGGTCTCACAGAAATCTCGTGAGATCTCGCAGAAATCTCGCGATATTTCACGAGGTCTCGCAATGTTTTACAAGATCTCATGAAATATCGCGAGAATACGAAATACATCCTGGTTCCATGGTGAGCGACCCAGTGGTCGGTGCTGCCACCGCCTCAGGTGCACCCAGGAAGGCGCTGCGCCCGAGGCGGAGGCTTCAGCGGCATCCATGGACAAACTGGGCCTGACCGAGAGCAGGGCCTCCTTTAGGCTATCTATCTCCAAGGTTCTAGTTAAGAAGGCTTTGACAAATTTGAAAAGAGCTCTTACTTCATATGACCTCTGAAAGTTGGTATCTTGGCCAATATACCCTTCCAGCTTCAAAGATGTGGATACCAAACATTTTAATGCACATGTAGTATCACGGACCATGAGCTGAGTACTTGATCTTTCTGCAGAAACACAATCCCATACACATCAGACTCTTTATTGACCACTAGGACATATGTCTTGCTTGAATTGAGCTTCAGGTTATGCATAGATGTCCAGTCCTTTGCTGCATTCAGTCTGCTACTCAGAATTTCAACAGGCACCTTGGCATTGGTAGAAAGAGAGAGAAAGAGTGGGCTCTGTGAATTATTACTATTCTCAAAGTGCCAAATGTTCAGTCATTTGATATCTAAATAAAATATATATTGATTCATTTGAAGTGTCTTCTCATATACAGTTAGGTTTTTTTTTAGTGTAGTTGATGTTTATGGAGGTTTATAATGTCATAAGTAATAATGAATTGGAAATAAATCTGTTCTTTTTTTCAAATGAAAATCTGTGCTACATAGATTTGTATACATGTTTGTGTATATGTTTTGTGATATTACACAAATACAATTTGGAGAGTATATCAGGATTGATTGACAAATTTGGAATCTTGGATGACATTTATTTGCATATAGATTGACGAGAGATGCTGAGGGAATGATGTAAAGAGAATGAGGAGGATGAGAGACAGATTTGGGATTGGATGAAGAGATTGATAGAGCAGTTAGAGCAGTTATAAGTGTTTACGTGCTAGAGAATAAAGAGTGAAATAATCTGTATATCATTTTAAGTTGTATCTTTAAAAATTGTGTTTATCATTCAACTCAACCAAGCCTACTACCTTGTTGCTGAAACTTGAGAAATAACCCACCCAAGTTTTATACAAATAAGAACCTTTAACACTTGTTTGCTGTGTGCCTTGAAGTTGTTTCTGATTTATGGCAACCCTAAGATGAAGGCATCATATGTTTTCCTTGGAAAGATTTTATCAGAGAGGGTTTGCCATTGCCTTCCTTTGAGACTGAAATAGTATGACTTGCCCAAGTCGATTTGAATTCTGTTCTACAGCATTCAAGCCTTATCTAGTAAGGGTTCTGGTGACAGCAAAATCCTTAAGAATAATATGAATATTTTGAGGTGGGATCACTATATATGGTGACCATTAGTGTAATCACTATACTGGGATTGTCTCAGAGGCTTTAAGGTGATAACAACACAATAATACTTTAGGATGCCAACACCACAACCTTATCACATGGAATGTGTAGCAGTAGTACTGAGGATGTTAGCATGAATGTCTAAAAATGGTAATTATCATTATTCATTGTTGCTTATACTAAGGCTTTTTAGGAAGGAGAGCAAGCTATAGAATGAATTTTAAACAGGGTGCTGACATTTTATTGCATACTTTCTTATTATCAGAAATAAAAGTGAGTCATGTGTGAAACTCATGTCATCTTCTATGCAAGTATGCTCTCTTTTGTTATAAATATAACAATAAATATAACACTGACACCAATAACTGTACATGACCAAAGTTCAACATTCAGACTGCTCTCCAAAAGAAAACTGAGGTTTTTTTAACATAAGAAAGGGGTGATGAATCAATGTAGAAGATAATTGCTTCCTGTGGACATAATATTGTAATACAGGAGATATGTACAGCAACATTAAGTAGAATGGATTGATGCATTGGCATATTACAAATGGCATATTACAAATGGGACAATGTTGGAATTTACAGCTTCATGCAGAACTTCAGGCTAACAGAGCACAACAGCAAGTTAGAGCCACAAATGTAACTCACAGAAGTAATTGCCTATTAAAAATGATGAGGTTTGAAAAGATGAATATATCCAGACAGCCAGGTTGAGTCTTGTTAATTCTTTATAGCAGGTGTTTTTGAAAGTAAGGACTAAAGTTTCATATAGAAAAGTTATGAAAGATGTGGAGGTGTTTCAAGAGAAATTTATAGAACACAATTGCTTTAGAATAGTTGATTACTAGAGAAATACAGTGAGTCCTTGGTATCCGCTGGGATTTGGTTGCAGGACACCCCACAGATATCAAAATCCATGCATATTTAAGTTCCATTATACAGTGTTACCTCACTACTTCACGGTTCTCTTTTTTGCAGATTTGCTGTTTTGCGGTTTTTCAATAAACTCTAAAAGACTATTATAAATCATACAAAATTACAATTTACAGCCTAAGGAAGGGAGGAAGGAGAAGCCGAAGGGAGAGAAAAGGAGCCCAAGCGGCAACAGGAGGAGAAGGAGGTGATTTATCAACACACGATTGGTTGATAAAGACTTAAAATAGTGTATAACTACTAAAATAATGTATAAATATATAACCTCCCTACTTCCTGGAACCTAACCCCCGCGATAAGTGAGGGAACACTGTATACAATGGTTCGATAAAACACTATCCCTTATATTAAAAAGGGTAAAATAGAGAACTGCTTTTTTGATGGTGTGAGGAGGTTAGAAATATTTTCAAGCCTCGGATGGTTGAATCCATGAATACAGAATTCATAGATATGAAGGATCAACTGTAGGCTGTAAAATGTAGAGTGCATTCAATTATTTCCTTGGGCATGATGGATATAGAAACAAGACTTTAGCTTTAATTTTTGTATATTTCTAATTTGCGCTTTTATTAAAACATGATCATGAAGATAAATAACTTCCTGATAAAATTTATGACTACAAGCAGTTCAGGGGGAGATTCTGCAGTACTGAGTCATGGACAGTGAATCATTATGTATAGATTGTATTCCTCTGCCTCTGCTTACTTGTCTACATATAATCTGTCCAATTTGCCAGCACCATTGTCCTGTTTTAAAATTCTAACAGTATGTTTGACCTTGTGGAGAGTTTGTGTTGATTATTTTTGCTCCATAAATAAAACTGGATCAATTTTCATATTTATAAAGACATGGATGCTGAACATATATAGCTGCTTGTAGCATCCTTGTAAAATTTGGCTGCTACTTCTGTGTAAACCTTGGTTATGGACTATCGAGACTAGTAGATTTAAATGTGGTGTAAAGTAAACATTTTTCTCATGTTTTGTTGATATGGTGCTTATAGCAGAATAGATTTTCTTTATAAATTAAAAGCTTAGTTGATTTTATAATTAGTAAATCTAAAAATATCATAACTATCATTTAGTAGTTTTTGTTGAATTATTATTATTTCACCCGAGGTTTAATTATCAACCTCATATTTAAGTAGACCCTGATATGTTGAGCTATCTACTTAGGATGTGAGTCTCAGAATGCATTTATAAATCGAGCCCATGAAATCAAACTGCACAATATTTTTGTTGGCACCAAAAGTTTTCTATTTAAACAACTGTCAGAGAAAAGACATTAGTTTGAAGATGTACTCTTTATCTGAGAGGTTTACTCCAAGTCAATTTCAGTTATATTAAAGAATGATAAAGAGGGAAGACAATTGTCCTTGAAGTTGTCCATAAACGCTGAATACCCAGGCAAAGAAATGAGTGGGCATATCAATAATCTGATCAGTCTTTTCCCTTATGGTGAAATATATTGTATTTTTGTTTGTTTTACTGGACAGTATTTTTTTTAAAAAAACAAACATGCATTGTATACATTATATAAATACCTTTAAATGTACCTTATTTTTTGGCAATGTCTAAATGGCAACATTAACCAATAGCTGCATCTGTTCTTTTAGTTACAGAGATCCAATATTAATCTTAATGTTGACAGAGTTTGTGTTTGTGACCATCCTATTTATTTTTCTTTTGTCTCCCTTTACTCTTGCATTTCCACCCTCAGTCTTTGGCTTCCCCACTTGTCAGACATCTATTCATTTCATCAGCTAATTTCATTGTAATATTGGAAAGGGGCTTTCCACACAAGGGTATGATTGACTAAAAAGTAGTTGGGCAGCTAAAGTCCTGATAGCCTGGATAGGCTGGGCTCTCTCCTCTCCGAGACCTATTCTGCCTTGGTCAGACCACACCTGGAATACTGTGTCCAATTTTGGGCACCGCAGTTGAAGGGAGATGTTGACAAGCTGGAAAGCGTCCAGAGGAGGGCGACTAAAATGATTAAGGGTCTGGAGAACAAGCCCTATGAGGAGCGGCTTAAAGAGCTGGGCATGTTTAGCCTGAAGAAGAGAAGGCTGAGAGGAGACATGATAGCCATGTACAAATATGTGAGGGGAAGTCATAGGGAGGAGGGAGCAAGCTTGTTTTCTGCGGCCCTGCAGACTAGGACACGGAACAATGGCTTCAAACTACAGGAAAGGAGATTCCACCTGAACATCAGGAAGAACTTCCTCACTGTGAGAGCTGTTCGACAGTGGAACTCTCTCCCCCGGGCTGTGGTGGAGGCTCCTTCTTTAGAGGCTTTTAAACAGAGGCTGGATGGCCATCTGTCGGGGGTGCTTTGAATGCGATTTCCTGCTTCTTGGCAGGGGGTTGGACTGGATGGCCCATGAGGTCTCTTCCAACTCTACTATTCTATGATTCTATGATTCTATGACCTGTTGCGGTTTTACCGAAAGTATCCAAACAATGTCTCCAGTAAAACCGAATTAATTCAGATCATTCTCAAATAATTAGATACTTCATTAGATCTGGGGCTTCCTGAAAGGCCTGGATCTAACAGGGTACTTAATGGTGGCGCAGGAAGGTTTTTAAAATTTTAAGTTTTATTTTGAAGGGCTTCGAGATGGCTGGATGCGATCCTGATCATTACCAGGATGGCATCTAGACACCCCCCCTCCCAGGAAAATCCAGGAAAACCCAGGTTTTGAAGGGGGGATGTGTGGATCGGAATCTGTGCCAAGGTGCCCTCACACATACTGGTTTCTGTTCACTATGTGCTATTCATTGATTCAGGGTCACTTTTGTCCCAGAAGGCATAGCTTGAATGTGATTAAATATCTAAATATAGCAGAGATGTGTGGGACAGCTGTATACTAGGCTTGATCGATCCACGAAAAATTTGATTCTAAACTCGTTTCAAAACTAGAGGGGGGCAGCTTTTCGTTTCTGATGGTATTTCCGAATTTGCCCCCCCAAAAAATTCAAAATTAATGAAAATTCGTTATTTTCTAAATTAATTCGTTAATGGCGGACGCGCATGCGCAATTCCCAAAAACAGCACAGAGGGAGAGGACTTTACAGGACTCTCCCACCCTCATTTTTTGAGTGATCTTCTTCCAACTTGGTACAGTGGTAGAACACATTTAACACTGATAGCTCACCAAAATTTGGAACGTTTCCCTTATCCTCTGATTTTTGGCGAATTTTCATAGCTTTTAAAATAAACCATTTTTTAATAATTGCAGAAATCTGTTCCTGGTTTGAAAGTCTTATTTCCTGTTAAATTGGGTTGTCTTTACTGTGAAAGTCATTGTTCTACTTCAGAAACTTTGTTTTTGTGGCTGAAACTTTGTTAAATTGGTGTGTGTGTGATATATACTGTGTATATATATATAGACCCTGCATATGTGTGTGTGTGTTTGTGTGTGTGTGTGTATAGGTAAAGGTAAAGGTATCCCTTGACGTTAAGTTCAGTCATGTCTGACTCTGGGGGTTGGTGCTCATCTCCATTTCTAAGCCCAAGAGCCAGTGTTGTCCATAGACACCTCCAAGGTCATGTGGCTGGCATGACTACATGGAGTGCCATTACCTTCCCGCCAGAGCGGTACCTATTGATCTACTCACATTGGCATGTTTTCAAGCTGCTAGGTTGGCAGAAGCTGGAGCTAACAGCGGGCACTCACTCTGCTCCCGGGATTTGAACCTGGGACCTTTCGGTCTGCAAGTTCAGCAGCTCAGTGCTTTAACACACTTCGCCATTGGGGCTCATGTATATATAATATACATACACATACACACAATGTGGAGAATATGTGGAAAGGTAGATAGATAGATAAGTTGGGAGCCACAGCGAAGGCACCTTCCTGGGAGCAAGGTCTAATAATAATAATAATAATAATAATAATAATAATAATAATAATAATAATAAATCCTTTACAATATCCAAGATGGCTCACTGCTACAGAATCTTGGGAGGTTTAGTTTGATATGGTACCATTATTGGCAGAGAAAGCTAAGCTGTAGGAGTTGAAATCCAATCATTTATCCTTCCTATAGAATCAATTTTATATGCATTTTTAGCTACAGAAAAGCTAAAATCAGGACAGTAAAAGAACAACACCCAGAAAATGGGAATTCCAGACAGGAAACAATCAGGGCCAGCTAATACCTCCCAACAAAGGATTCCCCCAGGTAGGAAGCAGCCAGGCTTTGAAGCTGCAAGGCTATTCAATGCTAATCAAGGTGACCAATTGCAACATTCACACTTGCCTCCCACAGACAAGAGTTCTTTCTCCCACCCTGGACCTTCCACAGATATATAAACCCCACTTGCCTAGCTTCGCACAGACGTCAAAACCTCACCGCCGGGCCCCTCTCTGTCTCTCTCGGTCTCTCCATTCCCGGCTCCATCCGCCGCCTTCCCGCCTCACAGAGAGACACCAGGCCTGAGCTGAGGCGAGGCGGCGGCGGCGGCCATTTCCCCCCTCCGTCTTCCTCCTCCTCCTCGGCCTCCTTCCCCCTCGCCCCCTCCCATTGGCTGAGCCCGTGACGCCCCTTTTGCTGAGGGGCAAAAGGAAAGGGCCTGAATGGTGGGAGTTTGGGTGATTTGCAAAAGCTTTTTTTTCCTAACGAAAAAAACGACGACATAACGAAAAACGGCCTCTCGCGATTCGAAACCGCGATATCCAGACGTGTGGACAACCAATGCTTCAAAATTGCTTCAAAACAAACGAAAATAACGAATTAATAACGGTTAACGGGGAAAACGAATTATTTGAGCAAGCCTACTGTATACCCAACTTCTCCCTGATTTAATCAAATGAATAGTTACCCTGGAACCAGAGAAAACCTTGCAGATGCCTACCTAATTGCCATGACAAGATACTTTTGAATGGGTCAGGTCAGCCAAAAGTCCTGAAATCGTCTTTTCCTGTTTTGAATAAATAATAAGCCTTCCCAGACCTTGTCTTCAGTAATCAAAAGCATAAGTTTGTTCCCTTCATCTCACAGAATCCTGGGTCAGCGTGCTCTTCATACATTTTATTTCAAACCCCATAACTGCTTGGGAATTCAGACAACTAGTACTCATTTCTTCTCCTTAAGCATTGCACTTACTTGTTCTCTGATAGATGGTCATCCAGTCCTTCCAATAAGCATCCCGTTAGGAAGAGTCAATTACCTTCTGAAATAGTCAATTTCACAGCTACCTGCCCCATTTCCTCTTTATTCTTTCTGAATCTGTCAGTTTGGGATTGGCGAGGGTTTCATTTCAGTTTGGATTTGACAAATATTCCCCAAGTTTGAGATTTTAAAAAATGAATATAGGAAAAAACCAAAACTGACAGGATTCATCCCTGTCAACCCAAAATTCCCAGTATTCAGTTCTGAATTTGAATCCATGAATATTCAACCAAATGGAAGACTGACATCCTTTTTTTCTAGGACCCTCTTCATTTTTCACATATAAATGGCAGAAAGATGCAACACCCATCTTCTCCATCCTTTATAGATTGATAAAATTCATTTCAGTTCATTTTTGAATAGTTTACCAAATATGTCTATCACTTATTCAGGACAGAAAGAATGTGATGCTTAAAAAAATCAAATGTGGAAGAAAATCAAACTGGCATATTTCTTCCATCCCTATATTTTTGCCCTACACTTCACAGTTTTAATATATATATATATATATATATATATATATATATATATATATATATATATATATATATATCTCCTATGAATCTCTTGCTTTGGCATTTTTGACACTTCCTTTATCTCTTTATTTAGTGAAAGCCAATTTCTCTGTTCTTCATTTTTACATGTAATAATTAGGTCTGATATAATTGGTATCCTGATCTATATACTGACAGCTAGAATTTGCTAATAAAGTCATTTTTCCCATTGTGAAATAATGCATTTTTCAGACTAAGATCTATCAAAATAAAGTCTGCTTTTGGAGTTTAAATGAGTTTCTTAAGTTAGTTTTCCCCCAAATTAGAAATGTTTATCCCTCATTTAAGTAATTTGTTTTGGAAACATCTGTTGTATGTGTAGCCTGCCTCTTGTTAGAAGGATTCATGTGTCTGTGTAGCTTGCTACACATGTCTGCTCACCAGTCATTATAGATTTTTCTGTTTTATTCCTAAAGTTCCTGAGCATCCTTAGCTAAGGCCCTCATCATATGTAGGTCTTCAAGCCAGGAGACAGCGGGGAAAATCCATCAGGCAGAGGAGCAAATCTTTTGGGCAGAGAGGGAAACAAGTGTTAAGCACCCTGTATCGGCCCCTTCCCCATCACATGGGGAAACTATCACTACCCGGTTTTTCCCTGTGCTTTTCAGGGCTCTGTCCTACAATGCTTCCAGGAGGAAGCCTCACCAGAAGTTGCCCTGCATCATGTGATGGGCTCCATCCTGGCTCTGTCCTGGAAACGTCATAGGATAGGTCAAAAGCCCCATGTGATAAGGTCCTAAGTTAACCATTTCATGATCACTTTGAAGGACATGTATATACTTCACTGAAATAACTTAAGCTATTTTAAAAGTTGTTGAAAGCAATGGAGAAGGTTTTTCTGTTTACATGGATAATAATATTGTATCATTGTTCTACTTCACTTTTCATGTTGTTGTATCCAAAATATTTGTAGAGGAGTTATGCAATTTGCCAGAACATATAATCATCCTTTTTCTTTGTCACATTTCGGAAACATTTCAGCAACATACATCTGAAAACACTAAAGTATTCTTGAGCAAAATAGGTTTTATAGATGATTTGAGTAATTTGTGTGAACAACAGCATCCCAATTTGTCATATAGAAATTTCACACCAACTAGCATGACTTCAGAACACCATCCAGGAGTCATCAGCATGCTAAGTGCTCTTCCATAGCTTCTTTCTCTAGGTGGTTTTTTGTGTTACATCATATTTTAGGAGTAGATAAATCAAACAAATAGCTACTGGTGAAAGCAAGAGACATTTGTCCTGTAGGAGTAATTTGTGGTTGTTTGATGCAAAACTCTGACAGTACGGAGATTTCAGCTAACAAAATGTCAAAACATATCCAGCGTTCCCCCCCTCCCCCAAAATCTATCTATAGGATCTGTCATTAGAAATGTATTACTACAAAGATTTTTGCCTGATAACTTTCACTTGCATAAGGTTTCATATTCTACATGCTATACAAAGTATTGCTTATTTATTTATTTCCTTGCAGTTGTATATTTAAGTAATGTCTATAGTTTTAGTAACATTGTGTAATAAGATTAGTAAATTATATATTCCTGACATTTCAAGTGGGTTGTTTATTCTGTGTGTGGTCTAATAAATTCCCCCCCCTCTCTCCCCCCCCCCCCCCCGCCATAATAGTTTCATACATATAAGTTGGCTCTATTAAACTTTGAAAAATACTTGGAGAAAAAATATGTTTATCTTTATGGCAATTTCTTAATTCTGCAATATGCTATTTTACAAAGCTAGTTATTGTTTTTTATGACCAAAATCATATTTCCCTTTATTGTGTGGCCATTGTTTCTAAATGCGCATCTTCAGTTTTGTAACTAAAGTGTAACATTATTGCTGCCAATGCCCCTAGATGTAAATAAATGATTTGCACTGTTGGGTTATAGAATGGCAGCTATTTATCTTTCATAAATGCCTGCAGTCTACCTAGAGAACACTATCACTATTTAGTATATGTACTGCTTTCTGTAGTAGCTCAGTAACTGCCAGCTAACCCATCAAGAGAAGCCAGTTTTAACTTCACAGCCCAATGGAAGACTGAGACAAGGAAATGATTTGCCTGATGCCACTGAGGGAGTTAGTGTAGCTTGTGAACTGAACTGAAAACATAGAGCTATACTGGGTTGGCATTCACCCACAGCCAATAAAACAGATAGAGAAGAATTAATGCCTGCTTATATTCTCAAACTAGGAAATATGAATTATGGGAGCAAGTTTATTTAGTTCTCAGCTAGTCTATTTTTATTTGTGAATATGCTGGTTTTCCTATTATTTCATTTTGCCAATGCAAGCTCCTAAAACTTAGGGTTTGAAAGTCTATCTGCAGCACTCAATATACAGGACAAGCAAGGAATCCGATATACTGTTGCCAATGCTTGAATTAACAGCATTTTGTCATTTTAATAAGCTGCTGCATAAATCTTTTCATACACCCTGGTATTTTGCAGAAGAAGCAGATACCCTGCACAGGGAAGATAAGGCTTTCCCAGTCCTGGCAAGAAAATTAACAAATGTCTCTCTAAAGATCATTGTTAGGAATATCAGCTGAAAACACTTTCTTGTAAATTGTTTTAATTGGATATATTAAATTGGGGAGGTTGTCTGTGCATAATTGAGAACAACTCTGGAACACTGCTTTGTGTCATCTGAAATCTTAGCTCTTTGCTGATAATTTTATTAAAATGCTGTTGTTGAAGATGTGGGGTTACCGTCTGGTGTTTTGTAAGTTCAGGTCTACTGGAAAGAGAAGAAGACAACACCATTTTTATAGGGTGTACTGAAAAAATGTGCCACCATGGTATTTACAAGGAGGAGCCTCTGGTGGCCTAGGGGATAAAAGCCTCATGACTTGAAGGTTGGGTTGCTGACCTGAAGGCTGTCAGGTTCGAATCCCACTCGGGGAGAGCGCGGATGAGCTCCCTCTTTCAGCTCCAGCTCCATACGGGAACATGAGAGAAGCCTCCCACAAGGGTGGTAAAACATCAAAACATCCAGGCGTCCCCTGGGCAACGTCCTTGCAGATGGCCAATTCTCTCACTCCAGAAGCAACTCCGGTTGCTCCTGACATGAAAAAAAAATTACAAGGAGTTCTGTCTCAGACTCAGGGTGAAGGAGTGAGGGAATAGAAGTATTCATGAAAATACTCCTCTCTTTCCATGTGGGTTCCCTTTTATTATTTTTCTAGGACTTGCTTTGTGATCAGAGTATTTCTCAAGAATCGGAATTTCTTCTTTGCCTTTAATTATATGCATAAATATAACAAGAAATGGTAATCCTGTTTCCCCCTTGCCCACATGTCCTGGCAGTTTCTAGGTGCAACATGGCACCTACCTTTAACTCTTGCTTGCGCTTGACATCAACCAGGGCAAGGAAGAATGCTAGAAAGGGAGGGGGAGAAGAGGGGGAATTTCTTCCTCTCTCCCTTCCCTCAGTATCCCATCACTGACATCAGCACAAGCAGTGGAGGAAAGATAGGTGCTGTGTTGTAATGGAGACTGCCATGACATGGAGGATGGTGGGACTGTAGAGTGGCCGGCCAGTGGCACCAAACCATGTGATGTGAGGACTCCCTCCCACCTGCGTGGCAGCTAAGGGAATCCCATGTGGTCTCTTTTCAGTGCTGATTTGGCATGAAACACACCATATCAGCATTAGTCGAGTTTTACTTTTTCACTCTGAAATTTTAGGTTGTGCTGTGAATATGGGGAAAATAATGGGAGAAGCTAGACATACAGCACCGGCACAGGAGGACTCCCAAGCTCTTTCTACTGGTATAAAAACCTGCCCCTTCAAAAGTTTCTAGCACTCTGGCACTTCTACCAAATGGAAGACACCAAGATCTGGTGGTTTTTTAACATTTAACTTCAGACTTGCTTGTTTACTTGATTTGATTTCATCCCATGACTACTCAGATATTCTAGCATCTTACTACCTACTGTTTATTTGTCATTAAAATTCTTATGTTAAGACCTTTGCCAGGGTTGATATTCTTGGAAACCCTGGAATGCAGATTCATTTGTAAACATCATTGTAGTATTGGTTCTTATATCATTCTGTTTTCAAAACTTGATTATTTATTATTTCAAAATAAACAATAGGTGCTGAACTGTGAAGCACTGTAAAAATTAATTCTACATAAAATGGGTGAAAAAACAAATTTGTCTGGATTCCATTGTTAAACCCATTCAGCTATTAAATTGAATACGACCTCAGCAAGATTCTATTGCTTAATCTTCAGTTAAACTTCTTATTGTAGTATCTCTTCTCTATGATCAAGTATTTTTAGCAGCCCTTTCTTCTTATTTTGGAACTAAATTATCTACCTCATAAACTAGATTTAAGCCAATCCTTCTTTTTTATCCTTTTTGCTTTTATAATATGAGTTGCCCTGTGTGCCGTCCGCCAGACAATAAAAAAACTATAAAGCTGAAATGTGCCGTCCTTTATCCGGGCGAACTGCAAATCCCTATAAGCTGTCCTAAAAATATTGAAAGACTGAGTCTGGAAAACTTCAAAAAAAGGGATGTTTATTCATACAAGGTTGTAAACCTGGCACAGATCTTAAAGTTACAGAAAATGAAACAAATTTCTATAGGTTTTAGCTGCGGAATTATCCCTGGTTCCAGAAGGCAAAGGTGATTATAAAACCACTACACCCTAATCACGCTGTCTATATTAGAAGGAGAAACTCTTTCCTTCCCTATCTTTACAGCAAAGATTAGTTCTAGAAGCGACGGAATAACCCTGCTCCTCTAACTAGATTTCCTATTCCAGATCAGTATAATTCAATACTTATCTAATTTGGATAGGCTTAGATTGGTCTGGTTTTGAGGATGATTTGTCCCAGTTAGCTTTGCACAGCTGCAGCACGTTGGAAGACTATAGCCAAAATGAGGCTCCAAAATGGAGACTAGACCCTGGTAAAAAAGGGCGGTCCTAAGATGTTGTACTCTTTGACCAATCATTGCAAAGAAAACTGCAGCCAGCTCTTGCAGACTCCAAGCCACTTTTCCTGGGCTTTTGCAGCCAGAGGCTGAAACAAAATGCAAAGGAGGGAAAACAAACAAACGACCAATAGGTAAGGCAAACCATCGTCCTGGGGGACGGAACACCCTGATTATTCTTTTTTTACAGGCATTTTAGAAATATTATAACTACATACAGTGCATTATTATTAGAGCACAACTACACAACTATTTAAAATACCCTACAAATTTCCTACTCTCTATTGAATGGCTTATACCTTATTAGCCTATTCCTTTTAGGTCTTTCAAATCTTAAGATCTTTTAGACTATTGTTTTAAATATTGAAGTTCATGTCTGAATATTTCCAGGCTGATATCAGCATGGTCAGGAACATTTTCATAGCCCATCTGAAATGCAAAGTAAAACCTTATAGTAGTTAATTTTTATAATTTCTATATGATGGCTTCCATGGGGCACATCTATATTGATCACTTATCCCAAATGGCAAGTGAATCAGTTCTGGGATTGCTTAAAAAAACACAGGGAGCTGTTTTGTCTTAATGCAGGCCAAGTCCACCTTAACATGGCCTTGACCTGCATTAACCAAAGTTGTGGGTTGCTATGAATTCTCTCCAAGAATCTGAAGCAAACCAAAGTTCTGAGATAGAACTGGTCACAACTGTTTATGTGGCCACCCTCAGGGCCGGCCGGAGATATTTTTTGATGTGAAGCGGGGGTGCTGAAAAGCGCCCCCGCCACCGGCGCCATGGCCCCGCCCAGCGTGCCCTGGCCGCGCCTCCCACGCTGCGTGGGAGGCGGGGCCAGGGCGAATAGTGAGGGGGGCGGGGCCAGAGTTGGCCCCGCCCCCGCCCAGCGTGCCCTGGCCCCGCCTCCCACGCAGCGTGGGAGGCGGGGCCAGGGCACGCTGGGCGGGGGGGGCGGGGCCAGAGTTGGCCCCGCCTCCCACGCTACCCCCGCTCGCCCGTCTGGCCTTTTGTAGCAGGCCAGACTTCAGCGGAGGTTCCTCCAGGCCGCAATCGCGGCCTGGAGAAACCTCCGCTGAAGTCTGGCCTGCTAGAAATGGCCAGACGGGCGAGCGGGGGTAGCGTGGGAGGCGGGGCCAGCTCTGAGGCCGCTCCCCCCCCCGCCCAGCGTGCCTTGGCCCCGCCTCCCACGCTGCGTGGGAGGCAGGGCCAAGGCACGCTGGGCGGGGGGGGGGGAGCGGCGTCAGAGCTGGCCCCGCCTCCCACGCTACTCCCGCTCGCCCGTCTGGCCTTTTGTAGCAGGCCAGACTGCAGCGGAGGTCCCTGCAGGCCGCGATTGCGGCCTGCAGGGACCTCCGCTGCAGTCTGGCCAGCTAGGAAAGGCCAGACGGGCCAGGGCGCACTGGGCGGGAGGCGGGGCACCGTCAGGGCGGTGCCCCGCCTCCCGCCCAGCCTGACGGCGCCCCCCCGGGCCTGCGCCCGAGGCGGCGGCGTCAGGGGCCTCAATAGTGGGGCCGGCCCTGGCCACCCTGTAATCCCCAGGTTCAAGCAACCCTGGGGAATGGGGTGGCACTCACATACCCTCACCTAGTTCTCCCTGTTGCAGCAGCTAGCAGTCACAACATGTGTTGGTGGCTCATTACCTGGGGTGACAATGGCCAGAGCAATGAGTTATTTGGAGAAGGGGGGGGGAGAGGGAGTGATTCCTCCTCTCCCATCTCCCATGTTGTTCTGGAGCCCCAGCCAATGTCACTGCAAGTGATAGGTGACTGACACAAGCCATGTTGTGCCTGTTCACTTCTGCAACAAAAAAGTAGGGGTATTGGTGGTAAGGATGGTCATCCGATGGTGCCATATCCAGTTTGGAGCAGATGTACTCCCTTCCGCCTCCACAGTGGCTGGGGGAGTGATGGTCTGAACCATCCCGGGTCTGATCCACCATTCACCACCCTGGATTATCCCAGGGATAGGTGGTCAATGTAGATCTACCTCATGTCTCAATAAGACAATGTCCCTCCAGCTGCCTTTGACTGGATTTACACTACCATATAATGCAGTTTGTCAGAAAATAACTGCATTATAGGGGTAATGTAGACTCATACAGTGCAGTTCAATGCAGTTGAACTGTGTTATATAGTCTGCACCAGGGGTCCCCAAACTATGGCCCGCGGGCTACATGCAGCCTATCGAACCCATTTATCTGGCCCCCACGACAGCAGCTCCATTCTCCTCTGCCGAGGAAGGCGAGTGCGGCGTGAAGGAGAAGGAGAGAAAGGCACGCATCGCTGCCGAGGAAGGTGTGAATGAGGCGAGAGAGGAGGGAAAGACACGCCTTTCTCACCTCCTCCCTCACCTGAAGCACACCTTCCAAAGCTTTGCTTGTGTTTATAATGGTATTTTAATTATTATTTGATTAATAATTAATAATTAACGGGTGCTTTGCTAGTGCTTTTGGTGCACAAAGGCAGAAGGGGGTTGGATTAAATGGCCCAAGGGATCTTTTCCAACCCTCTTTATTATTTTTATTATGATTATGATTAACATTGAGGCTGTATTTGTTCCCATTTTGGTTTTTCTTTTACTTCAAAATAAGATATGTGAAATGTGCATAGGAATTTGTTCATAGTTTTTTTTTTTTAACTATAGTCCAGCAGTCTGAGGAACCGTGAACTGTCCCCCTGTTTAAAAAGTTTGGGGACCTCTGGTCTACACTTACCATATAATATGGAGTCCCTGGTGGCTCAGTGGGTTAAATTGCTGAGCTGTTGAATTTGCTGACCAAAAAGTCAGCAGTTCGAATCTGGGGAGCGGGGGGAGCTCCCGCTATTCGCCCCAGCTTCTGCCAACCTAGCAGTTCAAAAACATGCAAATGGGAGTAGACCAAGAGGTACCACTCTGGGAGGAAGGTAACAGCACTCCATGCAGTCATGCCGGCCACATAACCTTGGAGGCATCTACAGACAATGCCAGTTCTTTGGCTTAGAAATGGAGATGAGTACCATCACCCAGCCACAACTAGACTTAATGTCAAGGGGAAACCTCTACTTTTACTACCATATAATATAAATCCAGCTTTATAATAGCTCAGAAGAGGTATATATTCCTCCAATCTGCTTGATAGATTAGCACCTTGAGTTTAAATTATCTCTTCAGGTTTGAGGTTCCTTTTTTGTTTTGTGCCTTTGACTCATCATGACTGAAGGCGACACTAAGATGATCTAATCATGAGATGTTCTTGGCAAGATTTATTCAGGGGGGGTTGTCTTTGATTTCCTCTGGGGGTGACAGAGTATGACTTGCCAAAGTCACCCAGTGAGTTTTCATGGCTGAGAGGGGATTTGAACTTTGGTATCCAGAGCCATAAACTAATGCCCAAGCCACTACGCCACACTGGTTCAAGGCAATAAAATGTGAAGTCTTTTAACTGTATCCTTGTGAGCTAGTGTGAATAAATCGCAACAATAACAGGCCCAAATCAAATATGAGGCCAGAAATATTTTCTGACAAACTGAAATTAAATATTTTCAGTAGGTCTAGCCTGATCATTAAGTAGGCTGCGTCATCTATCTCAAGTGGTGAAACAGAACAGGGATGGATCATTGGAGCATTACAGGTGGTATTCCAGGCACTCCTTTCACATAGTTGGTTCTGAGAAAGGATCTATCAGAGAGCAGGCAATGATGGGGATGTCATGGTGAGCAACTCTTCCCCTATTTCAGGGAGCAGAGGAATATTGGTGATGCCATTAATGTTCACTGTTTAATATAGGAAGCACCTTTGCTTTCCCCCCTGCTGTTTAGATTTTGTTTTCTTTGCTTACTTTACTCCAGTAAACCACCTATTAAACAGATATTTATTTGTGAATGGGAAAATATTTCATAAAGCAATTAATTATTGCTGTCAAAATATAATTAGAAAGCCAGAAACAACATAGGGCACATTTATCAAATGCAAGAGTAATCAAACAAATTTATGGCAAAACTTTGTAAATAGATTCAAAGTGTAAAAAATATATATATATATTTTAGAAAAATACTCCTTTTAAAAAAAAAATATACCTTTGAATTGATTTTTTCCCTTTGGTGAATTAACTTCCCCGTTATTTTAAAAGATGTAGCAACAACGAATAGAGTACCAAAACAATAGATAACACCTATGGGGATGCATTCGAATGAAATGCTTATTTAAAAACTGAACGTAGTAAAATGTTAAAACTCTCCCTAGCTTAATATAAGAAATGTGAATGAAAAATCTTTAAAGCTGCACAGCTTTTCATTTTGAAATATGCTATGAAATTGGAAATGGAAATAAATATCATTATCAAGCATTATTGAGCAGGCAGCAAATAAAACTATCGGATGAAGCCTTACAGTATGACACATATTGAACTTTTCTTCGTATCAGGTATATTTGCTTCACTCATCAGCGTGGTTTAATGCAAAATGTTCCACCAGGGCACCATTTCATAGATTGCCATGGCAGTTCCCAATTGGCAACATACAATGTAGTAGCAAAAGAAAGTGTAAGGAGCTAGTCTACCTAATTTTCATATTCTGTAGTCAGGATGGAGCCAGACATTGAGAGGCTGGAGAGATAGAATAAACAGATTTTAAGGCAGAAGGAGGTGGGACATCCCTTCTCTAATAACACCTCATCAATGGAAAGAAACCCCGGGAGCAGCGTGAGCGGCCGCTGTTAGCTCCAGCTCCTGCCAAACTAGCAGTTCAAAAACATGCCAATGTGAGTAGATCAATAGGTACCGCTCTGGCGGGAAGGTAATGGCACTCCACGCAGTCATGCCGGCCACATGACCTTGGAGGTGTCTACGGACAATGCCGGCTCTTTGGCTTAGAAATGGAGATGAGCACCAACCCCCAGAGTCAGACATGACTGGACTGAACATCAGGGGAAATCTTTACTTTTTTTATACAAAATATATAAAAATATATATTTTGTTCTACATAGGAATGTAGAATGAAATCTGTGAAAAAAATCCAAAGCACAATTATTACTTTTATAGGTAGGCATGTTCTCACCAAATACACACAATGAAGTTGACACTTAAGTTACCCTGATTCTGATGCAGATTACTCAAATTAATTGTGCCTCAAATATTACTACTCCCCACATGATAATTCTTCTACTTCATTACTTAACCTTATCAAGCACAAAGTGTTTTCATTAGCCATACCCGGTATTTGTTAGGTTCGATCACAGAAATCTCACATGTCCTATTAATGTGAATTTTTCCTGATATCTTGCTAGCTACATAAAATATTTGCAGTATTTTTTTGGAAATTTTTTTTTGACTAGACAAGGAATTTAAAAAGAACACAAGTGAAATCTTCTGAACAGGAGC